>NW_027040519.1:0-465000 GCF_037179485.1 Ochlerotatus camptorhynchus
CGGAAGAGGAACGGAAACGGAAAGTTTGACAGTTGTTTCAAATGACATCAAGATGCCTAACCGAAGTCGATTTGGTTTCAATAGGTTTCAACAAGTTTTCAATCCGACAAGTTGGCTTACTCAGATCGGGCTTTTCCGCTGCCGTTGCCGTTCCGCTTCCGCTGTCATTGCGCTTGGGCCTTAAGGGTATTAAGGTAAATACATATTCGTAATCTGCATTAAAAATGGAACCCAAACCTGCGCCTGCGCAGGTTGCATGTGTCAAAATTTGTTATTGATGTTGCCACTCCTACACACAAAGAAAACTCGTTGCTAAAATTAAAAAATCCATTGATATAATTAAAAGTTTGCGTTGGTTCTTTTTGGTAGAAACAAGGGGTTGGTCACTCTACACAGTGTGCCAAAATCAAACTTGGGCACACCCGGGTGCAGTCATTGGCTTTTTTTTGGCACCCATCGTTACAATTTTTATGATCTTTAAAGTTACTGGCAACACTAAACTTTTTCTGCGCCTGCGCAGGTTGCATGTGTCAAAATTTGTTATTGATGTTGCCACTCCTACACACAAAGAAAACTCGTTGCTAAAATTAAAAAAATCCATTGATATAATTAAAAGTTTGCGTTGGTTCTTTTTGGTAAAAAGTCGTTAGCTTTCAAACCGAAAGTCAGTTAACTGTCAAATCAAAAGTTGCTCCCTCACTACTTTTAAAAGTTGAAACTTTCGAATTGAATTGTACTACTGTCAAATGAAAACCACGACAATGTTAAAATTAAAAACGGATTAATTTTGCTTCAAAACAAACTTTTGGTTTGAAATTGTTGTACAGTTGAAATGACAGGTGTCATTTCGAATTTAAAAGAACAATACATTTTAATTTAAAGACAGGCATTTTCATTTTAAAGTCCTCTCATTATTTACTTTATAACCGTTATTTATTTTTAAAATTATTATATTTTTTTATGCTGTTCTGCAGATTCTGCTGCTCTGTCATAACATCCTTCAACTGATAAAAAAAATTCAATGCTTTCATTCCGTTTGTTCACACGAGCTTACACGGTAACCGCAAAATACCCAATAATAACTACAAAGTAAGCATTTTCGAGGGAAACTGGGACTACCCATTAAATGAGTAAAATTTTACCCATTTATGAGTAATTACAACTACAAAAACAAATAGTAAGTATTCATTTTTGAGCAGCAAATACTCATAAATAGGTAATATATTTACTCATTGAATGGGTAGTCCCAGTCTCCCTCGAAAATACTTACTTTGTAGTCATTATTGGGTATTTTGCGATTACCGTGTAGTGGAGCCGTTGCCATTGATGTACCCAACGCTTCACCTTGTCCAAGATCTCCCGTCCGTATTCAATAAAACATCTTGACTCGCATTCTGGTCCCATCGTCCGGTACGATCTTTTTCTTCCTGCGAAACTGTTATGCCAACAGCACGGAACCAAATTTTGTTCATTTAAGTTAAAAATATATATGTTTATTAAATAAAAATATGAATAGTTCAAAGTAAATTAAAAACATGTTTTCAACAAAAATATGTATGCTTAAATTAAATTCAAAAGCATGTTTATTTCAACAATACATAATCTGGGTGATCAATTTTTAGCGTGTCCTTTTTTCCTTCTTGTTTACATTCGGCAAACTTAACCGAAAACGGCCTGCAAGCGGTGAAACCAAAGTAGAGGGTCCGGAAACCAACGCAAGCAAGTGTGCCAAGCTCGACAAAACCGGTGGAACATCACAATATTAACGTCAATCCGTCGTTTCTGATGCCGATCCCCATATCATCCTCACCCCCACCCGACGTCGAAAGAAAAACAGATCATCCCCGAACACTAAACTTAGAAAGAGGCCGGTATGAGGACCAGCGTCAGAAACGAAAAATGACGCTAATATCACAAAGTTTCACCGGTTTTACTGAACTGGATCGGATCGGACACCCACCCCGACGGCCTCCCGGATCCAAACATCCACAGACTTTCCATAATAGCAGAAATTTCCATGTGTTTGCTATCCATTTTATTTTGATTTATTCAGATTCAAATGCTAAAATAATTTCAAAATATGTTTGTTTATTTTAAACATGAAAAGCATGTTTAAAATAAACATATTAATTTTTGATCGCATATAGTTTTCAAATAAATCAAAAATATTCACGTTTATTTTCAACACGAATATTTTTAAAATAAACGTAACACTATTTTTGTTTTAAACATTATTATCAATGAATTCAAACATAGAATACGTTTGATTCAACCTAGTTTATGTTTGTGGCCAGAACAAACTGAGTTTACGTTTAAATTTACCTCAAATATTTTTGTTTCGACGATAAATTTTTCTGCGTGAGCATCGTTAGTTTTGGCCGCCATCCTCTCTTCCACGGAAAGTCGAAAACGGTTAGCACTTAAAAAAAATCAATTATTCACAGTCATGTCACAATTGGGTTCTTTAATTTTGAAAAATGTATTGTTTTTTATACATCATCCGAAAGAGCTCCGTTTTCTGAGCACAGCGATATTTTTTTCGAACCCACATACACAGCAAAAAAAATGTAATATCGATCAACGTAATTCAAGCTGATGTATGAAATAATGATGTAATAGCAAAACGCAAATACAATATTACATCAATGGATGTAATTTTGTTCGCAAAATCGATGTACATCGTACAATGTGATATTACACAACCGATGGATTGACCTGGTTGCAGCAGTTTCGATGTAATATTCAACAAATTTTTTTGCTGTGTACTTACATCTCAATTTTTAAATTAAGATTTAAAGCAAAATAACAACTTCACTGTTTGACACTAAACTAACAAACTGACAGCTCGCTCCTATACAAAGTGACACCAAGGGGCGCAAATAAGGTGATTTTTGCAAATGTAATCGTACTTATTTAAAATAGTTCTAGCACAAACGAAGTTACAGACGGAGCGGCTCGAAATTTGATTTGACGCACTTACATTTGAAATTTTCGAGTGTACCTCACGGCAACACTATCTACACTGAACGAATTTGACATATTCCTGTTATGTGGAAGTCTAATAAATTTGCGCTATAAGATAATCCATTGAAAATGATATGATTGAAAATGTGTCAGGTAAATTCTATATGAATATCTGATACATTTACAATGCTGATAATTTGGTAACTTTTATATGATCGTCATATGATAAATGAAAATCGATCAAATTATAATAATTAACTGAAATGGATTTGAAACCCATAAGCATAAGCTATACTTTTCACCACAATATAATATATGTGTCATAAATCAATCGAAGTAAAGTTTATGTGAAAATAACATGAAATTTACTTCTTCTTTTGACACATATATTTAATCGATTTCTAAAAATAAATTCGAAAAATAAACATCAGGCAGTGGGAGCTTTCACAGTTGTGCCTTTTTTTATTGTAGCTGATTTGGGATTCGATCAAGATCTGTTGAGGTGTGATGCTTTCGGTGTCTGTGCTCGATTCCACTGGGCCACGGCTGACTTCAAGATTGAGCTCGTTCAAATAGCATGAAGTAAGAACAGCTCTCCCAACATGGAATGTAGTGCAACTTTATGCTCGTTTTGCTAGAGTGAAGACAAAGAGCACTGACAAATTTATGTTCCGTTTCGGTGGTGTGGTTTGTTCAAATCTTTCTTAATGCACCTATGTGCAATAAATCAACGACTAAATTATATGATTTGATAGAACTGGCTCATGAAGTTCGAATACTACTTAAGGCTGGAATCTGAATTAGCCGTGTAGAAGGCTTACAATTAGAATCATAGCAAAGTAAATATTACAGTAGAATCATTTTTTTTTCAATCTCAATACATTCTTTTCTGGAACCAATTATCATATGAAACAATAACAAACAAAGATTATTTAATACAGTATCATTGTTGTTAGTAGTATTTAGTTCAACTAATCTTTTTAATGAGTGTACGTTAACATCGTTGAAAATTGTTTCAATAATTTATAAAGAACAATCATGTAAGATGTATTTTATTGGGAGCGATATTCATCCCAGAAAAAACATGCAAAAACAAATGCTTGCTGTTGGATTTCTTAAAAGGCATTTCTATATGACTATTTAATGATTGGGATAGATCTGTTTACAATCTTTAAACGTCAAAAATCAAAGGAAGCTATTCCAATGAGATATACATGTTTTCCTATACTGCAAAGTTAAATGACAGTCCAATAGTTTCTACATGTCTATTTACACGCGACATATCAACAAACGTCAAAAATCAGTAAAAGCAACTCCAATAAAATATACATGATTATCTTATAAGATATGTATTTTAGTGAGCAATATTCATCATGAAAACAGGTATATTTTAGTGAATTTTCTCATAGTGCAAACTTATATGATTTTCCATTAGTTTCTAGATGTCTGTTTCCACCCATGACATATCAACAGTTTTTCACCATGAAATATATCAGACAATATTCATATACTTCTTACCTTCGCTAACCACGTTCGAAGCAAAGTATTATCAAGTACAAAGTATGTGAAATTACGATAGAAATCATTCCATATCGCAGTCATAGTTTTTAAGTGATAATCCAATGGAATCTATCAATCATCACATAGAATGAATAAATCTGCTGACATTGCTATGTTATAAGATGGATCTAATAAACGGTACATGTCGATTTGTTTCAGTGTAGCTTAAAGTAGGGGGTACCGTATGTTATCTCTTTTTCTCTAACGGAAATTGAAAGCCCGCATAAATCACAACCATACGATTACCACATTAAAAATGGTTTATCTTCCTCTGAAAACCATAATGAGAAAGGTTCAGTCAACTTTAATCAAACCATACCTAGATAAAGTTTTGACCATATTGATTAAGGTTTTCGAAGACCCAACCATATGAACAATGGGTGGTTAAGAACGTTCACCATACGAAATCTCGCTTTTTCTCATACATTTTTAGCAAAACAACTATAGCCTTACCACATCAGAAAAGGTTCTAGTTGGATATGTGAAACTATTTCCATTAACTTTCGAATAAGGTAGTACGGTTTAGAACCAACCATTGTTGTTAACTTCATGATATACTATGAAATGGTATAAATTACTATACTTATTGACGTTATAATAAATACTGTCGTAGCTTATCCGGAATACAGCCATCATGGGTTGTTCTTTAATTTTAATGTGATTTACAAGATTTCTTTTTGTGGACACCTCCCTTGCTCTTGGTAACATGTTTATTGATCTAATATAAAATGAATAGATAAATGAATTTGCCCTGCAAAACAAACTCCATTCCATTTCTGGAAGATAAAAAGGCCCCGGCATAACGTACCTGCTTCGATTTCCTTTTTGGATGATGTGAGCCACCAGCATCGAAATCTCCTTCACATGTAAACCGCTGTTAGCCCTGAATATTTGTGTAGAAAATGCATGCGCTTTTAAGAAATATTTTATGCTTTAAGCTAATATTACCAAGGGTTTTAAAAATAAAATAACGAACAAAACAACACAATGAACTCACGAGCACCGTTTCAATCAAAAGCGTTTTCTTCTGTTTGTACAAATTGTAAAAACATAAAGCAACCATAATCGAAACACGTAAGCGTTGTACAAGTTGTTTACAACTTTTATTCGTAATGTTTTGTAACAGTTCAGTATAGTTGATCAACCGTAACAAAATTTAGCTGAAACATACCAGAAACTGTAACAGTTGAAAGTAGTGTTTCTTTAATGTTTATTACATTCCATAAACCATAACAAAACTATTTTGTGAAAAGTTAACATAGCTAGTAAGGTGTCAGTGAAGTTTGAACTGTTCTAGAAATGGTATTTTTCTATGCGGGAGGGAGAGCCTGTTGTCAAACAGCATGTCATTATGACGTTTAGTTGTTATCTGCTTTTCTTTTGTATAATAAAAGATCATAGGCCAAAATGATTAGGAGTGAACACATCGGGTTAACATTTGCTTACAAGTAAACGATGTTGAGCTGTCAATGACTCGCGCTTGTTGCCATTTTTGCTACAGATTTCTTCAGTCCGTGCTTCTAACCAAAGTCATTCGCTCCTTCGTACACGGTAACCGCAAAATACCCAATAATGACTACAAAGTAAGCATTTTCGAGGGAGACTGGTACTACCCATTAAATGAGTAATCATATTACCCATTTATTAGTATTTGTTATTCAAAAATGAATACTTACTACTTGTTTTTGTAGTTGTAATTACTCATAAATTGGTAAAATTTAAATCGTTTAATGGGTAGTCCCAGTTTCCCTCGAAAATGCTTACTTCGTAGTCATTATTGGGTATTTTGCGGTTACCGTGTAGCGCAACTGTTGACGGTCTTCGGGGAGTCGGAGGATGGTGATAGGAAGGAGGACCTACTGCATTTGCAGGCATTGCTGGAAACACTGAGGTACCTGATTGGAGTGTGTCGCGAGCCGGTGGATGGAATTCAATGGCACTTTGTGCTTAGAATTTATAATTTGGCGGTGAAATTCAGTGGGAAGGTGGTAAGTTTAGTTCAGGCATAACATTTGATAACGGCACAAAAGCATTTGTAAACAAACATTTGTTTCCGAAAGTGGTATTGGTTTGCGTGGGCGTACTTTGGTTCGCGTGTAAAGGGCCTTAGAAAGTTTGTTTACAAATGCTTTTGTGCCGTTATCAAATGTTATGCCTGAGTTTATTTTGTTTAGAAGGATTCTGTGCAATATATCTTACTTTTTCAGGATAAACGACACATATTAGTGCAATGCGCTTGCTTGCTGGAAGATTGCCATTGGGCGGAAGAGCACACGGAGCTGTTGCTAAGGGTTAGCCGGGTGGTGCTCAAGGCGATATACGATGCACATACAAGCAAACGGATCAGCAAAAGTTTATTTTGTCTGGATTGGATGTGATCTGCTCCACCACAATTCGATGGTTGCGGCATTGGTCCGAGTCTGACGAGTTTGCGATCCGGGCGAAAGCAGTAGGGATCTACAACGATGTGTTCGATAACTTAACGGCGCTGCTGTATCGACTGTTCAGTGTGTATCAGAAACTTTTCGTATCAGTGATATATAGAGAAGTTTAGCGAGATGGAAATGGCAGAATTATTCCACAAGAGTTTGCCTAATGGATATAATTCTTAGCTTGGGTAAGGCTTCCAAGCAGTACATACAATTAGTGGAGATTCTTAGTAGGGTTAACTACCCTCTTTCCACCCTATTAAGCACAACACGCACTCAGTCTTTCTTAATCTAGCACAGTTTAGCATCAAACTAAATGTTATTATTACTGATGACTTCCAAATTTATTTACCTTTTTGTACGTACCGTAAGATTTAATAAAGAGAAACCAATCGTTGAGATATTGACAAAAGTCACACTGCTTCTTGATGCCAAACTCGGCCTACGGATTCTAAACTCGGCTTAACGCATTGAAACGCCAATGAATTCACTTCGGCCTATCGGATGAAGATAAAAATTGATTCGGTCGGAGCGCTTCTTTTGTTTTTGGGAATAATGGGTGCAAACCTTCATACCACGCGTTCTCATTGACTTCGTTCGGTAGCTTTTTAACTAAAGTATCGTACCAAACCCATAATTGACTTGTTAACTCTGAAATCATGGATTTATTTGATGTTTTCTGCTCGATAGGCTCAAAATGGGCGATTAGACCGAAATAGAATCTAAAATAGAATAGCCAACGGCAAGTTTCGTGTGGATTTTGAGGAAGTATCTCAACTTTTAAAACAGCTCTGTTCTGGATATGAAAACGCTGAAATTCCTATCAGAGAAATTGAAAATCCTCACTGTGAATTCCCCTCCGGATCAGCTTTTGGTAGAAATCGTTATATTCATCACACTTCAACTGCGGATACATTTGGATCAAATTAAGCAGCAGGCTTCGGAGGTATCCGAGCCGATCATTGAATTGTGCAAATATTGGTCAAATTCAGTAAATACTGCCCTAGGAATCAAGCCCAGATTTGCTCCCGCTGTGGAAGCTCCAGTTGGAATTTTGTGGATTACATTTCAACTATAGTTATAATCTTCGCGATGACCATGTTCAAGGCCGGGCAGGAAATCAGTCAAGAACTGGTTGGATTGGTCGATAGATTTCTGAAGCATAAAATGCTAACTCTGGACGATTTGGGATGCGAAAAGAAGCAATCGCTGCTGGACTCCGGGTTGCGATTTGTGGTCAATAGGATGCAAAGTGATTGGTGAGGCAGAAAGAAACAAGTCAGCTCTTTCATTATCACGACGTTCTTATGCATAATATAGTGTGACGTAACATTGGATCATGTGTAAGAACACCGTGAGAACAAAAGAGACGACTACATTCCTTCTGCCGCACCTATAGTAACGCACACGGCTCCCGCACTGACTGTTCCTTACTTTCTCACTCTAATCAAAATTTCCTTCGATGAGTGAGAAAACAGCACCCCGTCAATGCAAGTTGCCAGATCATTGCACACAAAACCAACATGAATTAATTCAAAACAAAAATACTAGCGAACCTGGCGGTGAGGGGCGGAAGGTGGACTAAAATTCTATTACAGAGAACCACATTATTTTAATTAATTTCTTCGGAGAAAGTCGTCTGTCACTTCGTTTGTGGTTCTAGTGTACACAAATTGATAAAATTTTGGGTTTGGGTTCCATTTTTAATGCAGATTACGAATATGTATTTACCTTAATACCCTTAAGGCCCAAGCGCAATGACAGCGGAAGCGGAACGGCAACGGCAGCGGAAAAGCCCGATCTGAGTAAGCCAACTTGTCGGATTGAAAACTTGTTGAAACCTATTGAAACCAAATCGACTTCGGTTAGGCATCTTGATGTCATTTGAAACAACTGTCAAACTTTCCGTTTCCGTTCCTCTTCCGTCCACATTGCGTTTGGGCCTTTATACCATAGAGGTAACTCTAAGACCACTGGGTCCCGAAGAAAATCATTATTATTTTTGGCTCACTCAGTACCAGAACAACGGTCCCAAGCAGTCCCAAGCTATTTCACTCACCCCTGCATGTTCTGCATGAATCCACACACCCCTGATGTTATCTGTCAAACTTTCATAGCGAATCAAAACAAACATAGTGTAGTAATAGAATTTCAACTAGAATAGGGTACGTTAATCGTTTGCTTGGGACCAATAGGCTACTAAAGTGGTGAGCCAATTTAAAATCGTTAGTTTCGTATTGATTGTTGTTTATACCCCGTTCACATTACAGCGTATATCACGTGATATACGCTGTCTTGCAATGAGTACTCATACATCTAGTTTTCACTGGAAATCCTATACATGGGTGCTCATTGCAAGACAGCCTATATTACATGATATAGGCTGTAATGTGAACGGGGTATTAAAGAACCCAATTCCTTCAATCTTACCTATTGCGTGCGGAATCACTAAATGAAACTAAATTTTACTTAATAACCCGTTCACATTACAGCGTATATCACGTGATATACACTGTCTTGCAATGAGCACTCATACATCTAGTTTTCACTGGAAATCCTATGTATGAGTGCTCATTGCAAGACAGCCTATATTACGTGATATAGGTTGTAATGTGAACGGGGTATAAAGAACACCCGAGGGGAGATATCGGAATCGGTTACCGTTGCAGGCACTGTATGTCTTTTTGAGGGATTTTGTCTTAGTGGTTAAGACTATATGCCCTATTGGCTTTTTCGACGATGATTGCATTTGCTTTTCAATAGATATTTTGACAGTTTAACAGTATTGGTTTTAAGAATATGCACTTTTAAAATTACGAGTTGATAGTGAAAGAATCATTTTCAAGCTAAAAAATTAAATTTGATTTTGAAATTATTTGTTGTTAAAATAACCAAATTTTTAGAACTTTTAATTTGAAAACACATAATTTTTAATAACATAATTTTTGTTTTTTTGTGTGTAGTCAAATTATTTTCAAAACAACCGTGAATCTCAACCAAGTCTCGCCATGGATTCTCAAAATCGTTACACCCGTGACGGAAGTCGCATCCACATTTCCTCCCAGACGAAGAACAGCTAACAGCGGTATCTTGACCTGACCGGCCATGGCTACACGAACTAGCGATGCAGCTCCCACGGCTGCGAATTTTAGAGGAGACGGACCAGCAGAAGGAACAGCAGCAGCAGCATTGGAAGCAGCCGCAACCGTGGGAGCTGCATCGCTAATCCGTGGCCGACGCTGGAAATCTTGGGCCGGTCACGACAAGCGGTGCATGAGTTTTCATCGGAAAGTCAACAACCAAACAAAAACTATACCATCCGACCATTCGAACTGCTCCAATACATCCATGGCGGTGGCTGCTTCACCAACCATTCCATCGTCCTTCATATAATGTTGGAGGACCGTCTTAGCAAAATCTCAAATAGTTCAAATAGCTAACATCTTCATAATGAACGGGAGTTTTGTGCATTTGTGATCGATCGCGCTGTGGTTGCACTTCATGATGGCGTTCACCACCAGGGCTACGCTCGGGAACTTTCCGATTTCAGCGGGAAGAATGCGATTTTTGCTGGCCTGGGAAGCGATTGTTCTCGGAGGCGCTGTAGACCTTGAAGCTGATCGAATTGTCCGGCAGGGAGTACAGGTGGACTCTAACAAGTAGTTCTGCTTGGAAAACTGGCTGGTCCGTTTCGGGTCAGCGGTGCGTCCTTCATCAGTCCGACGTGTGTTCCACCCGGTGTTGGTTTCCAGTTTTCCGACGGATGATACTCGGGTGATGAAAAATTCGGCGCTAATCCGTTTCCTCCGCCGGCTCCCAGAAGGGTTGGTTGACTAATGATTGACGTTCGTTGTGCGGGGTCGGCCTTCCGCCGATCGTGTAGCAACGGAGCTCGTCCGTTGCAGGCATCCTTGGAGACGGATGCATCCAGTGTGTAGTCAAAACTGTAGTCTGTGTCGTTTTTGAAAACATTGAAAAACAAAACAAAAACAAGAGCTGTTAAAATACCAGGTTGCCAAACAAGGCATTATTCACAAGCAATCAAAAGTCAGTTCAATGACTTCTTTGCACTGCCGGTACAGCTGCGGCACACTGAGGTACACTGAGAAAAAACTTGGCGCAAAACAATCCCTGTGACCACCCCTTGAATGAGATAAACAAATGATATATATGTGTCGGACACATAGTTTTTATGTGTACACATAAAATTTATGTGAAGCCCCCAAGGAAGCCACACAAACTATTCATTTGAATCATAAATTTCATGTGTACTTCTGAAGGAAATCGTTTTATGTGTGGACTCATGAAAATCATGTGGAATTTCACATGGAAATTCGCAAATAAAAATGTGTCGAATTTTATTAATGTGCCAAAAACCCAGCCATCAGATTGTGGCGGCCATAAGCGCTCGTAAAATGCTGGATACAATTGCCATATAATAAAATACAATTACATCAAAATATATTGGTCACAATCGATCTTATTGTACGTATATATTGTACAAGAAATTTTGAAGGGAAGTAAAGCCGTTGGTCCCGGCTCATGTGCGTTGAATGGGTGCGATATCCTATGCATGTGTGGAAGCTGCCTTTCTGCACATTCGATTGCCGTCAATGGATGGCACTTTAATCTCGACTTTAATACAATAATACACAAAATTTAAAAATACATAAATACGAAAAAATACAATACACCTTTTCAAGTCGGGTAGATGAATCGAAAATACTCAAGTTTTGACCTACACGGTAAGAAAAAAGTACCCAACGGCCAGTTCACTTTTACCTACTTTTGACTAGTTTGTCTCCTTTTCTCCTTCTAATGTTGTCAAAAACGGAGGAGCAAAACCACCCAACAGGGGTAGTAAAGTGTGGGAACCCAACGTTGAGTATAATCCTATTTACCTACTGTTGGGTACAAATAACATACTTTTGGTTAAAAAGCCAGTGGAAAATTCCATACGAACTGCACACAAGTAAATGAAAATTATTTCGACCCGCTTTACCTACTTTTGGGTGCCTTTACTATAGTGCCGAGATTAGTGAAAAGAACTTAATTTTGGGTACTTTTTTCTAACCGTGTACCCAAATTTGGGAGTTTTGAATTAGCGTGTATTTAATCTTTCCTTCCCCCCGTGTGATGTCACTGTGTCCGGCAACCTTTTATTTTTTATAAACCTTTCCTCAGTAAATTCCGTTAATCCCGCCGTTGCCAAGTAGCGGAGTGCCAGCTGATTTTGACATCTTCTTGGGTATTTGAAAAACAAAATAAACAGTGTTTTGCTACTGGTGCTATTCCTTGTGCGGTATGCTTTTCAGAAGAGTTTTTAATCGATTACCGATCGAACGATTTTTCAAAAAGCAACCAAAAGTAAGTGAAGTTCTTTCTGTATAACTTGATAACTATTTTCATATCAATCTAAATTGAACGCAGCGTTGCTTTTGCCAAAGGGACATTGATCGGTGGTCGGATTTCATTGTGAAACGCAGAATGGAAGCTAGTGCAATCGCTCGATCGGATCCTGTGGTGATGAAGATAGACACACCGGAGTTTCGGTCCATCTTCACGAAAGAACTCGAGGATTTGATTGACTTGTTCAAGAGGTACAACTATGAAGTTCGCGTTGCTGGAGGAGCTGTAAGGTATGAAGGAATTTCCCGCGTGGAAATATGTAGCAGTTAATGCTTATTCAGTGATGATAATTTGCAGGGATATCCTGATGGGAAAATGTCCCAAGGATATAGACATTGCTACGACGGCAACGCCAACCGAAATGAAAGAAATTTTCACGAAGGAAAACATTCGTATGGTGAACATGAATGGGGAAAAACATGGGACAATCACACCGAGGATCAATGATAAGGAAAATTTTGAAATCACCACCTTGAGAATCGATGCGGTGACGGACGGGCGGCATGCAGAGGTCATCCATACGACGGATTGGCTGCTAGATGCTAACCGGCGCGATTTGACGATCAATTCAATGTTCTTGGGTATATGATGTTTAAAATCGAGCTACTAACTACTGATAATACCTAATTAATCAATTTTGATTTCAGGTTTTGATGGTAAGGTGTACGATTACTTTTACGGATACGAAGATCTCCAGAAACGTCGTGTTGCATTTGTCGGTGATCCTGATTTACGGATCAAAGAGGATTACCTTCGAATCATGAGATATTTCCGATTCTACGGAAGGATAGCAGAACACGAGAACAACCACGATGAGGAAACGCTCAGAATAATTACTAAAAATGGTTCTGGACTAGCAAAAATAAGCGGCGAGAGAATCTGGCAGGAGTGGAAAAAGATACTCAGTGGAAATTTTGGTTGCGACTTAACGATCAAAATGCTCGATAGTGGGCTGGCTCCTCACATGGGTAAGTTAAGATGCTGAAACGGAATTGTAAAATAACTTAACATGTTCAATTTTCAGGTCTTCCAGAAAAGCCAAACACCGATGAGTTTTTGAAGACATTCAAAAACGTTGAATCTGTTCAGGCTGGTGAGATACAACCGATCACAGTTCTATCCGCCTTGCTTCAAACACCAGAAGAAGCAATCACGCTGAACCTACGATTGAAGTTTACAGTGTTTGAAAGAGAGCTGTCCTACTTTCTAACGCAAAACCGAGACGAATTCAATAGTGTCAATGAGCTTTTGTAAGTTAAATGTTCATTTGTGTTACCACGTTCATCACTTAACCCGTCAACACTCCCCCCCCCCCCCCCCCTTGCTTCCCTTCCAGAGATTTTCAACAGCTGACCCTGCATACGATCGGAAGTGCAAAACTGAAGAAGGAATACGTCCTGGAGCTGCTTCGCTACCACGGTAAACGTGATCTGTACAATCAACTCAAGGAATGGCAAATACCGGCGTTCCCCATCAAGGGTAACTCGCTAGTCGAAAAAGGTGCACCGAAGGGTCAACAGCTAGGTCGGGTGTTGGGTGAGCTGAAAATGATTTGGGCCGCCAATCAGTTCAATATGAGTGAATCGGAACTGCTGGATCATTTGCCGGATGTGCTGGCGAAGCTGAAGATTAAGAAGAAGGATTAAGGAGACGGGATGTGGAATAACATACATCCATTGATAATGGGTCCTTATAAGCCTTATTAGATGCTTGTATTCGATTAATTCAAACAATGCTTGGTGATCGAAGCTGCAAATTTGAAATAGGGATTTGCATACGAATGAGCTGGATTAACTCGCAAAGAATAATACACATGTTATTTCAATTATCTATTCTAATTAGAATTATTATCTTCGTCCTTCTTTCCTCTTTGGCTATTACGTCCCCCTCAACCCCAACTGAACTTTATTGCCTGCTCTTGGCTAATGTTCTCTGAGCACTCCCATAGTTGTTAATTGAGAGCTTTCTAGGTGATACTCTAATGTCGTTTTCGTTTTTGCGGTGTAGCTACACCGGTGCTACACTGCCGTACACCGAAATATTTTAGGGTGTCGTGTAGATATAGGATGCACCTTTGTTTACAAATAAATGATGTTGAGCTGTCAAAGACTCGCGCTTATTCCTGCTCACACTATACACCATACACACTAAACAACCAGAATATTGGGTCTAGAGCTTTTTTTTTTAAATCTCTGAAAATTTATGATAAGTCTATGACAATTTCAAGATAAAAATAAATAAAATATTAGATTTCGTGAACAGTAAACGTTACCATATGTTCGCAACTATTCTTGTCAGACTTTACTCTGAGTTTTCAAAGTCAAATTATTTACTCTCAACATTGGTCGTAAAAAAAGTGACTTTAGTGACTAAATTTTAAGGAATAGTGACTTAAGTGACTTTTTGATGAAAAAAGTGCCTTTTTAGTGACCGACTTGAAAATTGTGACCAAGTCACTAAAAAGTGACCTGCTACCAGTCCTGATTTTTGTTATTACTTATGTAAAACCGAAAAAGACCAATGACCAGAAAGTGATGCTCTACTCGACTTACATAATAGGGCCAATAATTATAAGGAAAAATAAATAAATATTAAGGTAAATCAAAAATCAAGTTATTAGTATCAATATAAGGTTTCTTAAAAACAAAATAAATTATCTTTTAAACCAGTTTTTTTTTCAAGAAAAAACGCATAATTGGAGTAAAAAGAATGGCTTTGTTTCAATAAATCCTAATCATATTATGTTCGATTCAAATAAAATTGTTATGGTCATATTTGTCCATCATTGCAAAAACAACAAACATTTGCGTTGAAACTACAAATATTGTTGATTCAAAGAAAATTGCTATTAGGCCCTGATTCTATAATATTTTTTGTTGAATTCAAGCCATTTCTCTGCGTGTTTCTTTTCTGGCCATTTAACACATAATATGGTTCGTAAGCTATTAAGGAATTAGATATTGATTAAAAATTCACCTTTGTTATGAGAAATGGGTATTTATGTCTATTTTATGTTTATTTTTGGAGCGAGCGTTGAAGGGAACTTTTGATCGTTGTGGGGTCTCTATTTACCGCTCAGTGATTTCAGTGCCGATAGTTAAATATGATCAACATGCATATTAAACGAGTAAATTAGTCGATTAATGCATAGAACCCATTTTGGAAACTTTTTCCACAAATTTTGACAAAGTGAGTGGTGAATGGAGCTCAAGCGGTGAACGGGTACCACATATAGTCGCTATATTCATATTCTGGCGGATAGAATGTCGATCTATCAAAAAGCGGAACCAATTCAATATATTTTAGACAAACAATTGAAAAGCTACTATCTACTTTTATAAACAAAACGTTGATTATTCTTTCCTCGCCAATCGAACGCAAATTACCGGATAGGGGAAACTTTCCCCAACCCAAAGATGGTGTTAGTTTGCGTAGGCGAGCCTTGAGCCACGAGAAAAGGGTTTCCGAAGTTTTGTTCGCAATAGCTGATGTGCTTTTTTCTGTTGTTGAATGGGATTTGCTCGATTGGTTCCACTATTTGACAGCTCAATAGATAAATAGCTTTCGAAATGTCACTTTTAACCACGAGTTAAGGTGATACTCTAAGGCTCTGAACCATTTGGTGGATTATTTTAACTTTTGGTTAAAATTTGACAGATGAAAAGTTATCGATTAACCCTGCTATCCGAGCATGGCTATTTCTGACAGACAAGAAGTTAAATTTTGACAACCGTGGCTCGAAAACCGGTCGATCGACAGCACTGGGATTTTCGAACATAGAAAATAACTTTCGAAATGTCACTTTTAACCACGAGTTAAATTTAACTCAGCAAATGGTTCACAGCCTAAGGCTCTGAACCATTTGGTGGATTATTTTAACTTTTGGTTAAAATTTGACAGTTATCGATTAACCCTGCTATCCGAGCGTGGTTACTTCTGACAGACAAGAAGTTAAATTTTGACAACCTTGGCTAAGTTCTTCTCGAAAACCGGTCGATCGACACCACAGGGATTTTCGAACATAGAAAATAACAGGAAAATTTGAAAATACTGAGAGGTAAGCACATATCATCGGTAAGAGACGTGTGTGTGAGAAAATTTGCGAAAAAAAACTAAGGGCATGGATAACTTTTATGATTATTATCGAACCCACAATTCCCATTCAGTACACGGGTGCATTGCCAATTATACAACGGTGGACCTATGGTCTACGGATGTATTTGGCTAATGACATTTGAGTTTCGAATGCGTTCCCCACCCTAATCTTTTTGCGCAAGCGTTCTCTGATACACAACAATCGTCTATTATCGACGATATGTGCTTGTACCGCAACCACTCAGTATCAGTCGATTTGAATAAACACAGCTCATTTTTGTTGTACATCTTTGAATGCGCACTTTCTTCCATCGCCATTTTTGAATTACAAATACGACGAGAACATTTTCATACCATGAAATCACGAAAAACTTACATATGGACTGGACCAGTGAATCCATTGGAATTTATTTCCATGCCATTGAAGTCCTATTTTGAAGAGGTTACCTGAATGTTCAGGTAAAAACTACATTTCTCGTTGGTTCAATGTATAATGTCAAAAAATGATCTAGGAAAATTTTCAAGCTCGCAACATTTGTTCAAAGGTCAGCAATTTGAAAAATCTTTGACCCTCGGTAGCTTTAGTATCCGTCCAAACTTCGAGAAAAAATCATGTCACAGATCTTTGAGTTCCCTTTTAAGTCCATTAAATTGTATTGTATTTGTTCCATACTAATGTTCCGGTAATACAAAACTAAAAATTCCAAGTCCAGGCCTTAGAATTTTTTTTAAACTCTCTAAATCTCTAATATTTCACGATCGACATTTTAAGTCCTAGACGCGTTCAATTGTGTTTTATGTCCGTTATCATTCCATCTGGGAAAATTTTCTTCATGCCATAATAATGAGATTTTTTCTTAAACTGCGATCTAGAAAAGCTGTCGCAGAGTTATGATTTTTTTTTTCTGAGGTGTTACCAAGGGTGTTACAGAAGATTATATTCTTGGGAGGAATGGAGCAAAGTAAAAAGACGACCAGTTCGTTACAGCGACTACAAAGAAGAGAAGGATCTTTTATTAATATACTCATTGCTAACTTAGATCTAAGTAAATTTAATTCTAGACTGCAGTTCTTCATGTTGCTAAATGCATCGCTTCATATATATCCTAAATCTTCAAAACTACTTTGAACATTTTTCTCTGTGCCTCTATTTTGCGATCTAATAATAAATTCGTGATCAGCAGAGTGAGGAAATGGAGGTTAGAATTGGAACGTGCTCTTGCTTATTCAATGCATACTTATGTTTCTAAAACAAATTTATGTGATCCTTAAATCATTTATTTTATTTTTAAAAAGCATGAAAAATACCGGAATAACGGATAATTGGAACCTTATCTTTCCGATCAATAAATGTCACTATTGGTCACTTTATTTTTGTTTAAAAGTCACTATTTGGTCACTATTTTCGTAATTTTAGTCACTAAAGTCACTACTATTACATCACATACCCACTACCAGCCCTGCAAAATAGACCAGTGACCAAAAGTGTCACTCAACTCGATTTACACACTTTCGCGATACTTTTTGGTTTTCAAACAATATTTATTATAGTTACATAATTACAGCATCTAATCTTTCATCTATTTTATGCAGATTTATTGTGCACATTTCAAGTATGTTAATGTTCGTGATAACTGTTCTTTCAGTTGTTTTGTTAACTTCAAATGACTGGAAATGATCGTGAAATTTACGCAACAGAACCTCTTGCAGATGTTTGCAGCAAATAAGTTGCTGTACTGTCAGCTATTATTACATCTGGTTGATAAATAGCGAGATGCCTAGGCAGAGTTACATTTTCCTCGTGTGTGCAAAAATGTGCTGCCGAGACTCTCAACAAACCGTCTCCCGTCGCAACGAAAACAACATGTGCCGAGCGAGAAAGAGACACGCGAGAATAAGATACGAGCGAGAAACAAATGCGACACCCAAAAATCCTGGCGTGCGCGATTGATGCTAGAACTGCAGAGCTCGAAGTTCTGGAATGTGTAGGTAAGCGAAATACAGGCTGTTGAAACATGGTTGCTTTGACCGACATTTCATTTGCGTTTGCACAAACCATTCCTATTTTAGAGGAAAGGTAGCATATATTTGCAGTGCTTAAATTCTTGAAATCCTCTAATAGCAAAAGCCATTAAGTTGCCGGTCAATTACCCTGAAAAAAGTTTTCACTTAGTTTCTATTAGGAACGCACATAGTATTTTTCCAAAAACAAAAACAATGATTTTTACCTGAATATCACATAGCATTAGAAATTCTATATGAGAAATCATATAGATTTCATTGGACACATAACGTTCATGTGATTTAGTGGTGCAATTTCCAATTATGGGATCACATGAAAGTTATGTGAAATTCACATAGATTTTTTCCACTGGTTATGTGATTTATTTTATGAGTGTAGAATATTCTTTATTTATTTTTTTCCGGTTCAACATTTAACTGCACTTGCATGACTAACATCTTTTGACACGTTATTTTCAAAATATAGAATGGACAAAAATTCTACAAAAAGTGTCTCGGTATTGTTTAGTACGGGGATTTGACCGTTGCAAGACGTTAACACATTTTCAACGTAATTTAACCATTCATTGGCAACACAACTGGGATACATTCTTAGATGGGATGTTACGTATTTTGAATAGATTATATCGGAATGCTACGAATGCAGCAATGTTATGATAATTCAATGGGTGGAAGATTTTTTGCAGAACATTTTTTTTCTTGGCGATTACCTTTACGCTTTCACTTGTACTTTGTTACCATTACTTTAAAAATGTTCAGATTTTTTTTAATGTGCCTCATGTGATAAATTCTATAGCAGAAGCGGTGACCCACTGGGTGATGGCGCAGTCTATGCTAAATAGCTGCAGCGAAATAGTGACATGAGCGGGCATCGTTGGCTTTAACTCAGATGAGCGTGTAGACCAGTCCAGTGATATATTTACCATTCCAATTATTAATATCACCAAGTCTACCGACCTTCTGTTCCGTTCCTTCAAATCGCTCTGCGGGTTTCGATGGCATCGTTTTCGCGACGATGTCCGTAATCGCTAAGAAGAAATAACCTTTTCGGTTAGATAATGGGCGACCTTGCCTTTGTATATTTACCAACAGTGTCAGAAGGAAGCACCTGAGTATCGGCACCAGTTCCACAAAGTCACCACCAAGCGCCACCATCTCGCTACAACAAACCAGAAAGTGGTACAGCCATTGCTACAAATGCTACAACCTGCAACAGATCAACCAATCAAATCACCATGTTGCCAGAGTGTATGGTTTAAATTTGGAAAATACCGTGTTGAAAGTTGATCTATCCATTTAAAAAAATATGATATTCAAAAACTTAAGCACATTCTTAAGTCATCCTTTTTTTTTTGTGCCCCTCCAAGTAATCAAAATGAAAATGAAATCCCGTCCTGGCGATTCGCGCAACGGGATTTCTAATGATTTTTATTGAGTTCACTTCAAGTCTAGTGAACTAAACAACCTTAATGCCTTAGAAAAAGCTAGCCTTATGCTGGGAACACTTCAGGAAGACTGGAGGAAATTTCCAAAACCTCACTCAGTGCCGTAAGTGCCAGAGATGGGGTCACGGAACTAAAAATTGCTACATGCCAGCTAAATGCATGAATTGTGGTGATTCCTCTCACGCAAAGGACGACTGTCATGTGAAGGAAGATCCTAAGAAATTTAAATGTTCAAATTGTGGTGAAAACCCCAAATCCAATTTTTGGGAATGTAAGACTCGCAAAGCGATCCTACAATCTCGTTCTAACCGACAAGTAGGAAACGCTCCACGTTTCCGACCAGGTACAAATTCCTCTGCTGTTAACAACGGTCAGCGAGGAACAAATTCTACATTCGTACCCGTAGGTACAAATATCACCCCTGCTTCAAATTTTTCATCTGTACCTACTCCCCTCGCTGCTAACAATGTTCAGCGAGTTAATAAAGCTACCTATGCTGCTATTGCAGAGGGTAGAAATCAAAATACTAACCAACGTAATTCTAACGAAAATTTTGACAATTTTGACTTAGGAAGCATTACCAACAATCAATACGAAACTAACGATTTTAAATTGGCTCACCACTTTAGTAGCCTATTGGTCCCAAGCAAACGATTAACGTACCCTATTCTAGTTGAAATTCTATTACTACACTATGTTTGTTTTGATTCGCTATGAAAGTTTGACAGATAACATCAGGGGTGTGTGGATTCATGCAGAACATGCAGGGGTGAGTGAAATAGCTTGGGACTGCTTGGGACCGTTGTTCTGGTACTGAGTGAGCCAAAAATAATAATTATTTTCTTCGGGACCCAGTGGTCTTAGAGTTACCTCTATGGCATTACTGCCCCTAAAATGGAATTTTTACAGAAATTATTAATTGACATGATTTCTGATATGCTTAAATCTAACTCCATGTTTGATGCTATTCAAACTGGAGTAAAACTTGCTAATAATATTGTCATGACTTTAAAATTCAGTAATGGATTTTAAAGCATTAAATATTTTAAACTGGAATGCTCAATCTCTTAAAGATAATGAAGACGAGCTATTTAACTTTTTGAGAGTTCATAACGTGCATATTGCCGTTATAACTGAAACGTTCCTTAAACCTGACCATAAGGTTAAGAAGGACCCAAATTATTTAATTTATAGAAATGATCGTTTTTTGGTGACGTTTCCATCATTGTTCATAGACGAATCAAACATAAAATTCTTTCTTCATTTGAAACCAAAGTTTTTGAAACTTTGGGAGTTTCTGTTGAAATAAAATTTGGACAACTTACGCTTATAGCTGCCTATTTGCCATTCCAATGCGTAGGCCAGCAAAAGAATTTTCTCAAGGGTGACCTCCAGAAACTTACCCGTCATAGGTCTAAATTCTTCATTATTGGTGATTTTAATGCAAAACACCACTCATGGAATAATGCTCAAAGCAATTCCAATGGTAATATTCTGTTTGATAATTGTTCTGCAGGTTAATACACTATTCAATATCCAAACAGTCCAACATGCTTTTCTTCTGCAAGAAATCCCTCAACTATTGATTTGGTCTTAACTGATTCATGTCAACTTTGTAGCCAATTGGTTACCCATGCTGACTTCGGTTCTGATCACCTTCCAGTAACTTTTGAAATATCCCAAGAAATAGTTTGTGATCCCAACAGCTCTATTTTCAATTACCATAGAGCTGATTGGGAGCAATATCGAACATTTATGGAATATAACTTCGATCCAAACATTCCTTTGCAAACCAAAGATGAAATTAATTATGCTCTTGAATCTCTGACTACTTCTATAGTTGAAGCAAGAGCTGCCTCAGTTCCAAAATGCGAGGTTAAATTCGATTCAATTATAATAGACGACGATCTTCAGCTCTTGATCCGTCTTAAAAATGTCCGTAGGAGACAATATCAAATAACACGCGATCCTGCCATGAAAGTTATCTGGCGGGATTTACAAAAACAAATTAAAAAACGATTCTCTGTCCTGAGGAACAAAACTTTAAAAAATAATGTTTCTTAATTAGACCCGAGTTCCAAACCCTTTTGCAAACTCACAAAAATTTGAAAAAACCTCAAAAGCCTATTCCAGCGCAGCAGAAGGTGGTAAAATTTTGATCACAAATTTGGAAAAAGTTCAGAAACTTGCTAAGCAATTCGAGAGTTCCCATAGTTTCAGTTTGGGTCTTACTAGTCCTATTGAGAATCAGGTTGCTCGGAATTATCTGAATATTTTCTCTCGGGAAAATATTTTTGATGATTCCTGGGGGACTGATTTGGACGAAGTAAGGTCTATAACTAAAAAGTTTCAAAATATGAAAGCTCCAGATGACGATGGAATTTTCTATATCCTCATCAAAAAACTTCCAGAGAGTACCTTGTCTTTCTTGGTAAAATTATTTAACAGATGTTTCCATTTGGCATACTTTCCTGATAAATGGAAAAATGCAAAAGTTGTTCTAATTTTGAAGCCGAATAAAAATCCAGCTGAAGCTTCTAGCTACCGTACAATAAGTTTGCTTTCTTCAATAAGTAAACTTTTTGAAAAGATAATTTTAAATAGAATGATGCTTCACATCAATACGAACTAAATTTTTGCAGATGAGCAGTTTGGATTTCGCCATGGGCATTCAACTACTCATCAACTCTTAAGAGTTACCAATTTAATTCGTTCTAACAAATCTGAAGGCCACTCAACTGGAGTTGCTCTTCTAGACATAGAAAAAGCATTCGACAGTGTTTGGCATGAAGGTTTGATTGCTAAATTGAAAAAGTTTAATTTTCCACTTTACATTATGAAATTAGTTCAGAATTATTTAACTGACAGAACTCTGCAGGTAAATTATCAAAATTACAAATCCAATCGACTACCTGTTAGTGCAGGAGTTCCTCAGGGTAGCATTCTTGGGCCTGTATTGTATAACATTTTCAATTCGGACCTCCCTGATTTGTCTCAGGGTTGCCACAAATCTTTGTTCGCTGATGACACAGGTATTTCCGCTAAAGGAAGAAGTCTTCGTGTTATTTGCAGCAGACTGCAGAAAAGTTTAGATATTTTCTCTTCTTATTTACAAAAATGGAATATTTCTCCCAACGCTTCCAAAACTCAACTTATAATATTTCCACATAAGCCTAGAGCTTCCTTTTTGAAACCTACACACCAAATTCTAATTTTGATGTTCGGTAATTTTGTTTACGGTTTTGATCTGTAAAATTTAATTTCTACTGAGTGATCTGTAAAATTGCTTTAATTTTCTTCTGTCTGTCAAATATCTACAAGTTTTCGGTAATTCCCATGAAAATATTACTGAAAATTTGCATCTATTTTACCGATGTAGTTTGTAAGCCATGAAATGTCATTTAATCTAAACTGTTCAGTAAAAGTTTTACCGATTTCCAGTGAACAATTTATAAATACTGACGAAAAATGTAAACAATACAGGAGTTCAGTAATTATTACTGAACGCTTCAGTTAAAATCACGCCTGTCAAATCTTCATCAATTTCGCATGTTAAGCGGTGTAATTAAATTTTAAGAAAATCGTGCAAAAATATTAGCAGAAAAAAAAAACTTGTAAACCATTGAAATGGAAGATGTGTCCGATGAGATTAGATGTGCTAACGACCGGATGCAGAAGTAAGGGATCTTTTCAGTAAGTACTATTTATATTATCTAAATGTTTTCATTTTTTAGCACTCAAATAAAATGGCTTGCGATCGCTGACTCGTTGGATAAACAGATTGACGAATTACATTTAATAAAAGATATATACAACAATTTATATTGTGCATGATTTGAACGGAACAATTCCCTATATTTCACTGCTTTTCAGTAAAAACTATCGAAAGAACTGTAATTTTTGGCAGATGACGGCCTTTCTATTTTTACCGATTATTTTGTAAATTTTACCGAACTTCGGTATTGAATGATGAGCTAGTCGGTATTTTTTGACAGTTGAGTATACATTGCAAGTTTACTGATCGTTCAGTAAACCAAACTTTTACCGAAATGATTACCGAATGTTCAGCTGTTTGAAAGTCAGTAAAATGTTTACCGACAACTGTAAAAACAACTTGGTGTGTAGTAGTAGTCACATAGTCACTATGAACGGAGTTCCAATTTCCTGGTCAAACCAAGTCAAATATCTATTAGATTAGTACTTGACCAAAAATTAACTTTTAAAGATCACATTTAGGGCATTCAAGCCAAATGTAACAAATATATATAATGTTTGTATCCTCTTATAAACAGGAAATCCAAACTTTGCCTGACGAATAAACTTCTAATATTTAAACAAGTTTTTAGACCGGCCATGCTTTATGCTGTGCCAATATGGTCTAGTTGTTGCACTACAAGGAAAAAAGCACTTCAAAGGATTCAGAACAAAGTTCTGAAGATGATTTTGAAGTTGCCTCCCTGGTGCAGAATTAGGACTACGTTCAAATGCTTACCGGTTACTTGGGTAGCTAGCCGTATATGGGGCCAAACATAAAAATACACTTTTCCCATACCGTCTCTTACTTATAATTAATTATATCTTAACTCATGCGTATGATTGAAAAACTGTGAACTGCAAAGTTTATGGAAATTAATTGGTTTTTTTTTAAATACTTTCAAGATTGAACACTCATGAATAACATCTCAAAAGAGTGAAAATTGCTCAAATTATGCGACAAGTGAATTTTAACCTACGAGTATCTCGAAAATAACAACTTATACAATATTCACTTAACAATAATTTTAATAAAAAAAATTCGTCATTTGATGACCTATGTACACTCTAAAAAATCTTCACGTCCGATTTACGTGAAATATCACGTACCTGATCTGTATTTAGAAAATTTCAAATGTTACGTGACGTTAGTAACTTTGACCTGCATTACACGTCATGTCCACTAAAAATGTTGGTGAAATTGACCGTATATTCACGTAAACAGATTTAGTGTATTTGTGTTTGGGGCTTCGATATTCCGCGAAACGAGATTTACGTGATTTTTAGGTACGCAAAAAAAACAATATGGCGTCACCGAGCGTGGTGAAAGAACTCATCAAACATTGAAAATTTCTCAGCAGCTTGCTGCAAATATTGGACGGTAATTACGTAATTAGATTCTTTACATTAATGTATTTATGATTATATATACCGAATACCCTATATAACCTTCAAATAGTTTGTGCAACATCAGTTTTCAACCAAATGATTTAGAATTGTGTAAGGCTGTGTGTGTGAAACAATAATTTCAAATTAGCGTAGCATATTTTTGTCCAATTTTAGACCCCCTCGTAGCATGTTTTCCTATACCCGATATATGACCGGTCACAAATTCTTAAAAAATCCCCTCCCCTCAAATGCTACATCATTTATGCATCTTCCCTAATGCATCACTCGAATGCACATGCCAGTCGAATTCCTTCAGCACAAAGCTTAGGGATTATTGAAGAAAAAATCTATACCACCATAGACAGACATGTGTACATGTAACGCGAAACGAAGAGCATAAATGGCGATAAATTTAAAAGGTTCAAATCACAGCTGTATTGGCGCAAGATTTCCTTTCTCGTCTTGCCAAGACGGCCGGAGGAGGGGACAAATTCTTGCTTTCATAACGAATACAACAGGCATGGTATAGTGGTGCGCCTTCGGTGTTTGTTTTGGTTCTACATTCGGCGCGGTGGAAGGTCTTCAGGAATCTCGCAAGGAAAAGGGGGTACCTATATATGTATATACATACAAAGACGCACCTTGCATCGTCTAGGTCGGGTAGGGATTCATACGTAACAAGTGGATTTTGGTTGCTTTTGTTGATTTTATGATAACCTTGACATTTGAGAATTGTGGATGGAGTTTCTTATGTATTGATTTGCGGTATTTTATATTCATGTTATCATCAGGTAAAACGATACTGTCCAATATCTGTCGAATGAGTGCATCAGCAACACAGCAACTGTGATTGTATGATTATATCTTAATGAGGATGGTTCTACCTTTAATCATAGATTCTTATTGATTACTTGGTTCTGACAGTTTGAGTGGCGCGACTGTAAACACTTAATTTTTAATAAAATATTACGTCTACTTTTCAACATAATAACAATGTGTAATGGTTCTGAACGATACTAAGAAACCATTATAAAATTTACGTGTTATTTTGAGCATGGTAATTATTGATAATTAACTTTTAAAATAATCCGGATTTGTGGACTAAGTGTCTGGATTTCAGTGCTTTACGGTAGATCTGTAAATATTTGTTTTAATAGTAAGATAGATACAATATTTCGTAGGCAAATTGTGTAATCAAACCAAAACCAGTACCTAGTCATGCCTTTTACGCTAAAGGTCACGAGCTCAAATCTCATCCCGGGTAAGTCACAAATGATCTAAATTATGTTAAAGTGACTATTATGAAAATAAAACCAGTTTGTTTTCGAAAAAGGTTTAGTATTTCGCATTTTTTTTTTTATTTTTGAATTGCGCAGTAAACATAAGATGCTCTAGCTTTGTTTCACTAGTGACATCGGTTGCAAAAATCAAACAAGCCGGTATTCTATTATCTAATCTCAATACATTCGCCAATCTCAAAAATTCAACTCCATCCAGGAATACCGTCAAACATAAAATCACAAGAACCAGATTTACCAATTCCCATCTGCCATAGCGGTCGGGGTCGGGACTCGACAAAATGTGACCAGGTGCGCTCGATCACATTCAACAGACGCGATAGCCTGCACTCCCGTCATGTCGTCGCTCCCTTTTTCCGATGCCTAGCTAGAAAACTATCCTAACGCTTTTTGAATCAGCAAACGGCATAATGCCAAGCCATGCGGTCCGATGACGTTGGTGATGGCTCGGTCGTTCGTAAATCGTAACCCGTGAATGATGAAGATCGTTCGTCCCTGTTCATCGCTGTATGTTTTGTGTAGGATTTCTTTCTCCTCGAGTTTGGTGTGATTTGCCAAGGGTGCACGAGCGGTGAAACGTCGCAGTGAAAAGGAAAAAAGGGCACCGAAATACCCTCGGACCGGTTTGCGCTTCCAGCTAGCCCGGAACTTTACCGATGTGATAACCATTAAAGTTTTCTTGCTGTTCTTCTTTCGCTTTTCTCTGTTCCGTTCGTCAAACCCTGCAGCTCTTTTTTGTTTCCGTGCGCGTTTCGTTTTCACTTTGCCACTGCTGGGAAGCTATACTTATTCGCTTTATTGGGTGGGGTGGAAACTTGTGAATCGAGAAGCCCCTTTACCGTAATTTGGAGTGAGCTTTGGATATTTTTTAGAATATAGAGTACCACAATGACAATGAAAGTTTGTATTAAAATTAGTATAGAAAATTATTTGTTCAAATATCACTAAAACAATCACATGCATGCACGAATATTTTTTGTTGAGTTTTGAAAAAAAAAATCCGAATCCCATTTTTAAAGATCAGTGGATATTGTGTGGCATATATTAGCGTCAAGTTAAGACCTGCTTACACTAGCGCTAATATATGTCACACATGAGTAGTGGAGAGTTGTCCGTATGTGTTTATGAAGCGTTGTCATAGAGATCCAAAATTGTCAATATTATGTACTCAAACCTTTGATAATAATGTCTTAATTTCTATATTTTTTCAAATTAAGATTAGAGAATTTATTTGAAGTCGACTGCAAATATAATTATAAAACAAACTGTGTGGACGGGCCCAGCATTGTGGTTAACATCCATACCTCTCTCATCAAAGTCGCGAGTTCAAATCAAATTCCCGGACAAGTCACGGATGACCTCGCGAATGACCCAAGAGTGTTTAAAGTGACTATATAGGTTTACGGGTTCTACTCGGGAGCTATTATCGGAATGTTATCTAAATTTGAGCCAACTAAACGTTCACGAACTAAAACAAAACGACTTTTTGCTTTTTGTAAATATTTTAAATTTTGACTACTGAGTAGTTGAACGCGATTAATGTTCTGCCACTTGTATTTTTTATATTAATTACTATTAATTGTCAAGTTCATTCAAGTGTCAGGATTTAATTTCATATTTTATTATTCTATGTCTGATATCTTGAAATTTGTTGTAGGGGAAATGGATGTAATGTCGGCCTAAATGCCCCTAATTTGGGCCCATACATAAATTCAGCAATCGACTAAATTTTCAATAGCGACCAAAAATATCCATTAGTACCGTCCCAATGACGCGTTCATCTAGATACAATTTAGCGATGGGCCCAATCTTAGATCCATAGGCTAACATTATAGCCATTTGCCCTATATCTGAATTTTGCTTCACAGGATTTGTTTGATTTTTTGATTTGGAATTCTTTCAGAAATTCCTTTGAAGTAGTTTTCATCAAAATCGCTTAAAATTATTATCAAGATAGTTTTGAAATTCTTGTCTGAATTCTTTTTAAACATTCGCCACAATTTCCATTAAGTTCTTCTCAAAACCCCTGCTCCTAAAATCTCCTTGTATTTTTAAAAGCGTTTCTTTAGAATTATACTCAGAATAACCATAATTTTCGCATCAAAACACTTTTTGGATTCTTTACACAATCCCTCAGAGCTATGTTGCAATTATGTGTGTATGTCTGTATATTCAACCTAACCTTCACTGGCCGGCAGTGTTATTATGGAAGAAAGCCATATGCAATTTCTCGTTTGCGGTAATTGCAGACAGCCTTAGTTCGGGAGTTAGAAGGTGATAGCTCTATTACAGATCCAGCAACCCATTTCAGAATGTCTGGAGAGTCACGGATATTCCAAGGTCACTTGCACTCACAATAAGCTCCGCATGTATGCATCACCGTTATCAAATAGATATTGGTATTACATACACACTTCTAGGTTCGAAAATATTCTTTCAAACCTGGCACGTATTTAGCTTAGTTTTGATTTTAATTTGTAAAAAATAACTGGACAGGTTTGCCGGCGCCGGTGGTGTAGTGGTAAGCGTGACTGCTTTCTAACACCCCGATGGGTCTGGGTTCAATCCCAGCCGAGGTCGGTGGGATTTTTCTGAGCCATAAAATCTCTGGTCACGTCTTCCTTCGGAAGGGAAGTAAAGCCGTTGGTTCCGGGCCATGTGTGTTTGAATGGGTGCGATATCCTACGCAGGTGTAAAAGCTGCCTTCCTGCACATTCGGTTGCCGTCAATGGATGGCAATCGATGTCCGTCGGTGATTGGCACTAGATTGTGGAACAGAGACCGACGTTAAATAAAGGAATGAACTGGACAGGTTTCACCATATTTCGCTCTTCCGCCGCCGTTGATTGCTTCATTTGTAACCCCTTGTACTCTTTCTCTCTAACCGAAGACAACATATCAAGGAAGCGGCGCCGGTGGTGTAGTGGTAAGCGTGATTGCCTCTCACCCAGCAGGCCTGGGTTCAATCCCAGTCGGCGCCGCCGGGATGGTCTGAGGCATAACATCTCTGATCACGCGGAAGTAAAGCCGTTTGTCCCCGGTTCATGAGTTGATGGATCGATAGGTAGGGTCCAGGTGTGGGAGCTGCCTCTCTGGCGTCGGTACTCGGTAGCATTGGTGCTCAGCACGGAAAACAAATCAAGTAAAAAAAAACAGACTGGCAACTCTCCCATTTCCTCATACGTATGGTTTGAGACAGGCACAATCGCGTCATCTGCCGCTCAATGGTAAATTCACCGAACGAATTGGATAGCAAAGGTTCCATCCTCAGAAGAAAGGTTTGTGTATTTGCTCATTTTTCTATGCGTTGCTTCCACCTTCGCTCGAGCGCAGCGCTATTATTGTCTGAAATTTTTTTTTCTGTAGGATGTACTACCAACAATCAATACGAAACTAACGATTTTAAATTGGCTCACTACTTGACTAGCCTATTGGTCCCAAGCAAACGATTAACGTATCCCATTCTAGTCGAAATTCTAGTACTACACAATGTTTGTTTTGATTCGCTATGAAAGTTTGACAGATAAAATGAGGTGTTATTGGTTTTTCGTATGTTTCGGGACCGAAGAGAGTACCAGAGCTGAGCCAAAAAGTTGAGCACGTTATTTCGGGACCTTCTAGTCTTAGAGTTACCTCTATGGTACTACTGCAAGACAGCCATCAAATAGGGGCATTTACGTATTCTCGGCATCTTTCTATAGCCTTTTTCTCTAAGGAACGCACACATATGCAGTATTGGTTTGTTTACAATCTTTTGCTGCTAGCTGCTCTAACAATTTCAGTCGAAAGAATTGTCAAAAACTGTTTTGAAACGCTTCTACAAAGCTCCAATATGCTCTAGTGAGAGCGACTATTGTGGGCAACATCTTTTTATTCGGCAATCTTTCTATTTGAGCTGCGTGTTAAACAGCTTTGCTTTCATCGGCAACTCAAAATCAGCAGCATTTTGTAGTGCGTGTGTTTCATTTCAAGAAAACCCTGCTATATTGCTTTTTCTCAGTGGTAAAAATATAGTCAAATTGAAGCTGAAAGCTTAAATAATAATCAAATTAAATAATCAAATTGAAGCTGAAAGCTTAAATTTCGGGACCTTCTAGTCTTAGAGTTACCTCTATGCTACAACCATAGAGGTAACTCTAACACCAGAAGGTAACAAAGAAACGAGCTCAACTTTTTGGCTCAGCTCTGGTACTATCTTCGGTCCCAAGCTAATCGATTCACCCCTCGAAACATAGGAAAATCCACTAGCCCCTTATTTTAACTGTCAAACTTTCATAGCGAATCAAAACAAACATTGCGTAGTACTAGAATTTCGACTAGAATGGGGTACTTTAATCGTTTTCTTGGGACCAATAGGCTAGTCAAGTAGTTAGCCAATTTAAAATCGTTAGTTTCGTATTGATTGTTGCTACAACCATGGAGGTAACATATCTAGCGTTCAGAATCATAAGGACCTAACTACGATGATCGATTCTCTTCATAACCTTCGCATTACCAGAACATTTAATAAAATAACGAACACAATAAATCGTGACGAACATCATATTTCAGCGAACATAATAGGTAACCCCATTCAACGGTGGGCTCAACAATTCCTCGGAACACGGTGGTCTTACGAAACATCACACTGCACACTGGGGATAAAAAGATAAAAAAATGTCTCAAAATTCAACAACTTCACTTCTCACTGGAGAAACTTGATCAAATTATAAATAAAGGAAAATAAATTTCTGTAATCGAATGGAACTAGTTTCATCTTGCGCAGGGTGGTGCTAGTTGGGGTTTTGGGCGCAACATTTTGTATAACTCTCAAAACTTTGAATCATGATGGTAACAATCATCCTTATTTGATTTTCAATAGAAACACATCTCAAGAATCCAAAACTCTTGTTTTCAATGAGAGAATCTTATAAACTGAAGTTATTCTTGAGAAAAATTCTCAGGGATTTTGGAAAAAAAAATCACCTAAACATACTAACTTGCACTATCCTGCGAAATATTAGTTCGATTCGAAATTTTGAGATTTGTTTCCTGCGAGAAGGAATGATGAATTTTGAGAAGTTTTTACGTATTTGTCCCCAGTGTGCAATGCCTGGTGCGAGGGTGCCAACAAGGATGCAAGGATGTATAGGAAGACTTAGATTGAATAAACAGGCGTACGCTCTATACTCGACACTACGTGGATTGAAATACCCGGCGTAAAAAAAATATGCTTAGAGGTGGTTGGTAGAGGCAGAGGTTCTCTTCTGTTCGATTTGCTCCCATAAATAGTGCCGGTGTGGTGGTCGGCGGTTTGCGTGACGAGCGTACTAGTACGGTGCAGCACACTCTCGTGAATCGCGTCCACCTCTTCCAGCGTCGCGGGAATTGTGTGTTATTGAGGGTGTCCGCCTAATGTAAGGGTATGCCACATCGCTGGGGTGAGGTGTGGGTTGGTGAAGTGCACACTAACCACCCGGAACCAGATAGAGGGGTGGTCCGTAGTAACAGTGGTTGAGTTCACAATCACTTGCAAAAAATTGTTACAGCTTTGAACTGCGGAGGGACGAACTTTTCTAGTGTTTTGATTCAGTCGTTCGGGAAACAGTAACTAGGGAAATTGAACTCCGTAAATATTACTGCCTTAATTGCCAGGAATATTAAGACATCGTAAGTTGAATTTATCCTTGTAAATCAAAAAGTCAAAAGTTTAAAATTTCGAAAGACAAGAGGTCGAAAGGACAAAAACTGATGTAAATATTTTGAAACTCGTTTATCATGGCTTTCAACCAATTCTAAAAAATAAAATATGAATTGAAACTACATAGATCGGACTCTACTATTCATAGTTGACTCAGCTGCCCATTTTTTTTTTTCAAATAAATATATAGCAGCCATTTTGCTGCTTTAAAAGCAACCAAATGCTTTAAAACTAGGAACAGATTTTGTTCATCGATAAAAATAAAATACAGAAAAACCAGATCTTTTCATTTTAGTCATGTAGATTTAAACATATGGAATAGAATTGGCAAGTAAATCATTCACAGGTTTAAAGCTCTTGATCTAAGCTTTAAAAAAAAACTAGTCGACTTTGTATTTCCACTTGCCCAATTCTCCCATTTGAGGTCATGAAATTATGGAACCATAAAGTTTAAATTAGCGCTATAACAATGCAAGTAATGAATATTGCCAGTTACTATCTTAAGCGAAAACATGTTTTTTCACTGTTTCAATTCTTTTCTAGAACATTGTATGCTTGAAAAATCATGTACTTCGGTTTGTTTTTTTTTTTGTCGATCTTGTTTTCCGTGCTGAGCACCAATGCTACCGACACCAGGGAGGCACACCTGGACCCTACCTATCGACCCATCAACTCATGAACCGGGGACCAACGGCTTTACTTCCCTTCCGAAGGAAGGCGTGATCAGAGATGTTATGCCTCAGAACATCTCGGCGGCGCCGACTGGCCTGCTGGGGTGAGAGGTATTCACGCTTACCACTACACCATCAGCGCCGCTTAAAATTCATGTACAAAAAACAGAAAATATATAAAAAAATATATGGAAAAACAAGAACATATGAGAGTTGAAAGGAAATGCTATACTAATATCAACATGAAGCTTTAGTGCGATAATTTATTAGCTAGATAAAATTCTGAAGAAAATAGATGGATAGTTCCGCTAGAGGACGGCAGTGTAAAAATTGAACGGAAGTTGAAATTGAGCGAAGGGGCATTAGTGCGAAAATACAAATTGGATGCGCACTCCTTTGCCTAGCTCACTTGATGAATGAGGGGATTTGAGATATTTCCTCAAATCCACAGGCAAAAGAGTGCGCGTTTGACTTGCTCATATACTGTCTGCGGCGATTGTGACTCGTAAAAAGCAACATTGACAGGTTTTATGTGTCAAACACATACTTTGCAACCTCTTCTAGTTTCTTACAAGTAAAAAATATTTTCACAACAACTAATTATTTCATAATTACGAAAAACATGTTTTGAGCTGTAATTAGTAGGCACTAGTTAGTAAGGATTTTTAGTTTTCACATACTATAAAATAGAAGCCAATTCAATTTATGTTTAATGTATTCTGAATTATAAAACGGTTTATAATATGTTAATTTTACATCAAAATAATCATATTAATTGATTTTAAACTTCAAGCTCCAGTGCCAGTTTTGGCATCAGTTGTTCCTTTATTGACCTAAGGGGTGCTCCAGTTTTTAACCGTAGTGATTATTTCAACGGACCATTCTTCCATTGCTAATATGAGAAATGAAATCACGCTGATTTTGAAAAAAAAAATCATTTAATAAGTTTATGGAATTTTATAAAATAACTTTAAGTGAAAATTATATCAATCCTAATGGTTTAATATTCAAATTGCCATAGGTTGGATAGAAATTTTACATCAATAAAAGTAGCACCAATCCAATAGATGCAGGGCCCAAGCCTAGACATGGCTCTTGATGAAATATTTTTGGATGGTCTATACAATTGAAAACCGAAATAACCCACTAGCGACAATCGCTTTTACTCTAGTTCTGTACGTTCAACATGGTATCGGAAGTAGTGCGTTGTAATCTCACAATGATGCGCTATACAGCACACTATTTCCGATACAGAACGAGAGTAAAATCGATTGTCGCTAGTGGGTTGTGGTAGATATAGTCGGCGTGAATAATAATGCTTAAAAAAATGAAAATTAAGTCAAGTAATGAAACGCTGAATTTGAGTAAACCCAAATAAGCGTGAATGTAAATAAAATCTAATTATCATTGCTTTGTGAGGGCAAATCCCGAGACAGCTATCAGCGCTGTGTAAAAGGGGGAACATTCTTTGGGTATAAATATGGGCTACCTAAGCTTGCAGAAGTCTTTCTTGTGACGAACGTTGAAGACGACGGACGAGCAGCAGCAGCAGCAGCAGCAGTAGCAGCAGTAGCAGTAGTAGCAGCAGCAGCAGCAGCAGCAGCAGTAGCAGCAGTAGCAGTAGTAGCAGCAGCAGCAGGAACAGCAGCAGGAACAGCATCAGCTGCAGTGAAGCATAGCAGCCGAGATTCGTGTAGCCGTGACCGAGGCTGGAAACCTCGGTCCGGTCACGACAATGGCGCAGTCGGTAGATCAGTGTCAATGTAAGTATAGTGTAATAGAAAAAAAGAATTACTCTCCGACGGAAGGGCGGAGCAGTAATAATTGTTTGCAGTAGGCTCCTTGGCGGAGTAGGCTGAGAATTAGAAGAAGAAAAAAAATACATGAAATAAAGACTACCCTGGACGGGCAAATAGAAAATGTCTCCGGTAGGCTCCCTGGCAGAATGGCCAATTGAGTAGGCCGGAAGACAAAACAAAAATATCCCCGGTAGGCTCCCTGACGGAAGGGCAGTGGAGTAGGCCGGGATATAAAAGAAGAAAAAAAAGAAGCTCACCGTCAGGAGAGGCAGAGGAAAAATTTCTTTGGTAGGCTCCCTGGCAGAATGGCCAGCGAAGTAGGCCGTAAGACGAAAAAAAAGGAGTACCCTGATGGGGCAGTGGATTAGACCCGGGAGATAGAAAAAAGGGAGTCTCCCCGTCAGAGTGACGGAGGAGGAGTGTCTCCGGTACGCTGGCGGAATGACCGGAGGACGGAAACAAAACGCAATGTTCCCGGTAAGCTCCCTGACGGAGGAACAGTGGAGTGGGCCGGGAGATGAAAGAGGTTCCCCGTCAGAGGGATGGTGGAGGACAGAATTTCCGGTGGTTCCCTGACGCAGCCAGCGATGGAGTGGCAGAGAGAAAAAACAAAGCAAATAGGTTAATTATAAATTGATGTTAATTTATGTTGTTAAAACAAAAAAAAAATAGATTTTGAACCATAAAGAAAAAAATCACTGGACTAGATTTTCAGGATACAGTCATTTTGAAAAACTGCTAAAAAATTTAAGATTTATATTTCAAAGTAATGTTGGTTAAATTTTAGAATGAATTCGAGAGATAACTTCACGGTATTTCAGTAAAAATGTCCTAGTCAATTGTGTGATCTCAGAGAATTTTTTTTTTGTTGCTCTGTCGAGGCTTCAATGGCGATTGTGATGGATTCCAGGATCCGTGGGGGATACTAAAGGAATCGAATTTTGAGGGTAAAATTCCAATGGTTTTGTGCCAAGAGTTTTGAGGAAATTCCGAGAACGTTTTCAGTGGCAACTCAAAAAGAGTTTCTGAATAGTGTGAGTTTTCGGAAGGAGAACTTCAGGATATTTCTGAGCAAATTGTAGGACAATTCTGATATAAATTGCATGGGAAGTCTAAGAATAATTCATGAGAATTTTAAAAAGGGAGTTTCAGTCAATTCTTGGAGAAAGTATTTCAAGCATTTCATGAATTTTTTCGATTGTTCTGCAGAAAATTTCTGATTGGTTATCAAGAAATATTTAAGGTACTCCCAGGGAGAATCTCAAATTAATTTAGGAAAGATTGTTCAGATAAGATCTCTGCGAAGGGAGGTTGTTTTTTAAGAAGATGTTTGAGAGCAATCAAGTGAAATCCTCTAAAGTTTTGAGAGGATTTTCTTAGACGTGTGTTGAAGACTTCGTTAGTATTTTGGTTAGTTAGATATCTGTATTTAAAAGATAAGTTGATTTCGAGCGCAGAATCAGGAAGTTTTCGGAGTTCACATATTACTTTGCCGAAAATACTAGATATGTCAAAACGAAGACGGACATATTCCAAACTTTCCTTTTGCCGAGAATACGTAAAATAACTGCCAGAATGAAATCGACCACTCTGTCGGTAATGTTGATGTACACGGTGATGTTGAGCTTGATATCACTGCTGAAGTTCGATTTCATAATAAAGTTAGTGGCATTTTAGAAATGGATAGTGTGGATATTGATGCCAATAAAGTAAACGGTCATAGTGAAATGGGCAGAAATTTTAAAGGTGATACATATAGATGGAGAATGATGAGGCTGTCAGAATGAAATCGACATGGAAAGCGAAAGTAGTTGCCTAAGTGTGTCTAATTTTTTTGTCGATGAGTTAGTTATTGAAGATAATGACGATGTTGACATTGGTTTCAATATTTAAATTGGCGATGATGTTGAACAAGAGAGTAATATGTTGATGTTGATGACATTGCTGAAGTTGAGGTCAATATTCAGATTTATGTATGGTGACTTGGATGTTGACTTTAATGTTGCAGGTGACAGCAATGGTAAAGTTTAAGATGAATTTAGGATTGATGTGCTGATAGTAAATAATGATGTAGTTTTCGACATTGTTAAAGTTGATGTATTTTTAAATTCAAAGTGGCGTTGACGAAAAAGTTTGGCTTGCAAGTAATGTTTGAAGATGATAATTATATTTTTGCTCATTCCAGACTTGAAGTGGACGGTTGTTTGCTAAAGTTACTAAACTTTACGAGAATGATGTGAGTTGAGATGGCAATGTTGAAGCTGACATTATTAATTGAGTTAAGCATGGAATTTAAGCATGAATTAATAATGCTGTTGATGTTTATTTTGGTTGATGAGATTGATATAAATGCTAGAGTTGATTAAATCATTGAGGTTGCTGGCTTTATTGTTCATGATGTTGAAGTTCATGGTAATATAGAACCAAGTGTATGTGTTGATTGTATCAAAATGGTCTGCGCTTGATTGACGACAAATAAATAAATAAATAGATTGAAATAACAAAGTGGATAACGCAGTTGACATACATGGAAGTTATTAGCAATATTGAATAATATGATGGTAATAGTGATTGGCAACAGCATTGTAATTTATAGCAATATACAAAATGTTGTAAATGAAAGCAATTTTGAAGATGATTGTAGAACCTTAAATTGGTGCATATTTTTTGAAATTCATAGTAAAAGTAATGTTGACGATAAAGTTGGCTGTAAGCCCAATGTAATGAAAGTAATGTGTGAAAATAATAATTATATTAAAGCTTATTCCAAACTTGAAGTGAACGGTAATGTTGAACTTGATATCTTCCTGAAGTTCAATTTCATAATAAAGTTTATGGCATTTTAGAAATAGATAGTGTGGACATTGATGCCAATGAAGTAAACGGTCATAGTGAAATAGGCAGAAATTTTAAAGGTGATGCATATAGATGGAAAATTATGAAACTGTCAGAAGTCAGCGATGAAATTAATGTGTGTATGTTGAATTTTATTGCAAAATTTAAAATAAAATGGTACAGTTTGGTTGTGTATGCAAGCAAAAAAAAAAGTAATAAATCAAAACTAAATAAGTTTGCATTTGTATTCATAAGAGTAGAAGAGGGGAAGAATGTGGTAGATATAGTCGGCGTGAATAATAATGCTTAAAAAAATGAAAATTAAGTCAAGTAATGAAACGCTGAATTTGAGTAAACCCAAATAAGCGTGAATGTAAATAAAATCTAATTATCATTGCTTTGTGAGGGCAAATCCCGAGACAGCTATCAGCGCTGTGTAAAAGGGGGAACATTCTTTGGGTATAAATATGGGCTACCTAAGCTTGCAGAAGTCTTTCTTGTGACGAACGTTGAAGACGACGGACGAGCAGCAGCAGCAGCAGCAGCAGCAGTAGCAGCAGTAGCAGTAGTAGCAGCAGCAGCAGGAACAGCAGCAGGAACAGCATCAGCTGCAGTGAAGCATAGCAGCCGAGATTCGTGTAGCCGTGACCGAGGCTGGAAACCTCGGTCCGGTCACGACATGGGTTATTCCGGTTTCAACTGCAACCGGTAATATCTGTAAAAAGAAAAGAGGTACGCCTTACAGACGACGACCACGGCGACCTTCCTTCCGGTGGGTTGAATCTGATGGGATTGGGAGAACGTTTTCAATTCGGCAAATCTTCATCGAAAAGCTTGTCAGCACACGCAGAGCGAACATTGCTCTTAGTTTTGGAGTCTTGATGTGGCACGTAATTCAATGTGCAGATCGTTGATTCCTAGTGGCATGCACTTCTCAGTGACGTCCAACCTAAAGGTGTAGGGCGAACCCTCATCACGACTAGCCTGATCTTCATTCCATCGGCGACACGAGAAATGCTTTCCTTTTCAGTCAGATCGGTGGGTCCTGGGCTTCTCCCATGACAGTTTTCTTCTTGAGGTTTTCAGTAAGCTGGAAGTTTCTGAGCATAGGTTTGTAGAAACGGAAGTGTAGTAAACTGTCAAAATCACTACCACTCAACAGCACTAGTGCCAATAACTACACACTATGATTAGATGTACCAGTGCTTGGCCGCACTGTAAAACCATAAAATAATGTGAAAAATAGAACGTTTAACTTCACGTTTAAGCATTAAAATCATCAACATTTGGCACAATTTTGTAATAGCATCGTGAAACATAATGTCTGATTTATAGCCGTACGGCTAAGAGAGCGACCCACTTATGTCGTTTGCGTTTTTGCGGTGTAGCTAAACCGGTGCAACACCACCGAACATTGAAAACATTTTGGGTGTAGCTATCGGTTGCACCTTTGTTTACAAACAAATGATGATGAGCTGTCAATGACTCGCGCTTATTGCTGCTTACACTACACCGGTGTAGTGTAGCAAAAACGAAAACGACATTAGACAAGCAATATTTGATAATAAACTTAATGCTACTGAATTGAGGAATAATAAACTGAAATGTTGTCTTCTAGCTCAATACATGCTGCTCTGCTGAAATACAGACGCTCATAGCCAAATATATCCATGTTGTCTTATTATTAGCTATAACTCGCACTAGGGCGAAAAAAATAACAACATATCAAGAAGACTGGTAACTCTTCCGTTTTCATATATGAACGTTTGATACAGGCACAATGGCATCATCTACCGCTCAAAGATAAATGCGTTTATAAATTTGATAGCAAAGGTTTCAACTTCAGCAAAAAGGTTTACATATTTCTCGCGTCACTTTTCAAATAGACCAATGTAACATATCCACCATTTTGAGAAAATCGAATTTGAAGTTCGACAGATTATTATTTTAACCGTTTAGAAACAATACATTTTGCAATACTATTTTTAATGTAGTCAGTGAATAATAACGTTGAAAATTCAGTAGAAATGGTAAAATCACAATTTTCCTTTGAATTTCATGATAGAATATATAAAAAAAAAACCACATAGGACGTTTTGACTACCCAAGTTGTACATCGGACATGTTACATTGGACGATTTTTCTCAATGACATAATCAATGAGTGTTACATTGAACGTTTTGTCTACATGATACTAGATTCCCTTTCACAGATATCATAGTAGAGTACCTAACTTTAGGTAGGCCCCGCCTTTAGAAAATAAGCACCAATCATGATAGGCAGTCTGAATGACCGAAGTAACAATCATGTACCCATCATTTTAAACTGAACATTGGACAATTTTTGACCTATGATTATCTTAAATAAATTAAAGTAAATTTGGATGGATGTTTTTATATCATATACAATGAAAGAAGAGCAATAGTTTGTATCGCTTAGCTCGACTTGTTAACATTTAATACTTAGGATCTTTTGAAAAGTGACGCGAGATTTGCTCATTTTTCTATGCATTGCTTCCACCTTTCCTTAAGCACAGCGCTACTGCATCTGTCTCTTGGATTCTGGCAAAGTTGCCAGTCTTCTCGGTATGATGTCTTTGATCATAGGCATCTATTCTTGTAAAATTCGATAAAATTTTCATTCTGAATTAGTAATACAAACAGCGACCCACGATTTCCCTTGAGTCTTCTACGAAAAACACATAATCTCTCTTATCAAAAGCATGGAATGATAGCCAAGTCTTCAGTCTTCAAGAATGTTTGTCCTTAATACCATCATATCATCAAATCCCTTTTACTTTCACGAGTATTCTGTCCGGTACAAAGATCCTTTGAGTTTAAATCAAAATTAGCTTCAAAAACTTTCAAATCAAAATAAAAAAAAATAAAGAAAAACTCTACTTGTAATAGTTTCTGGAACATAAGAATTTCCTTTTTCAAAGATTTTAGGTTAAAACGTCATTCTGTATTTTCATCAGTTTGGATCCACTCTTTCATCCACCCAGACGATGACTCATTGGAGCATTGCTGTACAGCACCACCAGTTCGGAGGCAGATTTATTACTCATCACGCTTTTCCATTGACGGTACATTCTAGTGTGATTGATTTCGTCTAATCCCTACGTGTCGTGTCACTCACTTTTCTTTGCCTTGAGGCAAAAAATCAATTTTCCCCGTTAAGTTCTTTGGCTCAACCAAAGTTAAAACAGGATAGCATCAAACAGAAGAGCCTTCTGTCACAGATCTTCCGTTTATCCTTTCAGGCGATAACGGTAGAGCACAAAAATTGTGCCTTGGGGTAAATTGATCCCATTATCCATTGATGATGCGATTCCCATCGTGTCTCGTCGGCGCCGGTATCGGAATTGTGGGAGAAGGATCTGTAAGCAGAAATGCAACGGAAAAACTAAGGGATGTTGATGTGGTGATACTTCCTGCTAGCTTAAAAGGGGGAAATCGTCCCACGTTTGTCATGAATTTTGAATGACTGTGCGAACATATTTCGACGATATTTCGAACCCAACGAAGATATGTGCTATGCCGGTGCATAAATTGCAGTGCAATTTGATTTACGTTTTGAGTACAACAATTCAAGAGCTATTACAAATTCGAGGCTGCTTCGGTAAATCTATTCCGAGCAGATGATTGCTAGATTTCCCTAGCAAAGCTCAGTCTTTTTCTGGAACAAGCAAGAAATGGTAAAAGGATGGAATCTAAACAATAGCAATCCACCAACTGCCGGTTAGCATTTAATCTTCTACGCTAAATGCGAACGACTGGAAATCAATGAAAATGAAAACCAATAATTTATCGACCTTTTGGCACACGCACCGTTTATGTTCATCGCTACGGTTCACCGGTTCAAGAAGCGATTTGTAGGGATGATCATAATGATGTAAACACCCAGGGAAAATTGTAGGGAGAAACTTTTATAAGTTTGAAAATCATACAGGGTCAGGAATTGACCAACGATGGCTCTAGGAATGTAACCTTATAAGTCGTCAAATGAAGACTTGCAAATCAGATGTTTTCGTGAGAAATTTAGACGTATAAAAAGTAACTTTGAGATGTTCAAGGAGATGTTTAGAAGATGTATGTAAAGAGTTCGGATGCCTTTTAATAAATATTCATAAAAGATGTTTGGAGAATTTGATGATTTGTAAAATACAATAATGACCCGATTCTGCCAGTCCCTCCATGCATCAGACTTTTTTCTGCCAAAAATTTCACATAATTGAAATTCCAAATGTTTCTCCACCTACAAACAGACATTCTCATGACAAACCGGCATGACACTTAATTCTGACTTATGCCCGAAAATCGTAAACGGCCGATTTAACTGTGCAGTGATCCGAACTGTCCAAATCGTAGGATTTTTTTATCTAGATAAAAATAATTTATCCAGAATAGATCAGACACGAACCAATTCATAACTTTTGCAAGCGGTTTCATGGCTTAGCTAAATATTACCCGCGAACACGGAGCCAGATGTCAGTAGTGTGCTTTAGTCAGAAATTTTATTGTTTTCTTCTATGGTCATTAATGTCGGTTTGTTGGTGCCCACACCACAGCACTGACATCGGATCACTTTGACGTTTCAATATATTCTATCGAACTTTTTTACAACATTGTTTGAGACTTGGCAAGCAAGTTTTGTTCCGCGAATAGCTCGCGAGATGTCGTTAGTGAGTTCCACGACGATATTTGTAAGGAACATTTATTTAAAGAATTACATCTGTTTATCTGTGTTTTCTCATTCATCTTCAATGAAGGTCGATGTTTAAGGTTGGTGCAAGAAGATAACTGAAAAAGCGCATGGGTTTCGTAAAATATTAAAACATATTTTTAAAAAGAAGGCTGAAAAAATCGGGTTATTGCTGTATATTACTTTCATTTTGTTAGTTGCTGGCAGATTTTGAGGAAACGAATTTGATTTAATAAAAAAAAAATGCGTGGCCTCTCGTTTTAAAAAAAATAACGGGAACAACATTTGTGCGGTTAAAATCTAGAGAATTTAATTCATGAGCAGCACCTCCCCTACCCGTGTCCTGTACAATTTATAGTTTGTGTCCACGTATGCGGAGAGGGATTTAAAATCTCCCAAAAAATGTCCACGTGGTATATGGAAAGCCGCTAACCTATTGGTTGGTATATAAAGGGTTATACGGTCAAAATTTGGTCAATATCAACTTGACGTATTTCTTTCAATTTTGCATTTAGGCTGTGAACCATTTGCCGAGTTAAATTTAACTCGTGGTTAAAAGTGACATTTCGAAAGTTATTTTCTATGTTCGAAAATCCCCGTGCTGTCGATCGACCGGTTTTCGAGCCACGGTTGTCAAAATTTAACTTCTTGTCTGTCAGAAATAACCATGCTCGGATAGCAGGGTTAATCGATAACTTTTCATCTGTCAAATTTTAACCAAAAGTTAAAATAATCCACCAAATGGTTCAGAGCCTTAATAAACCTGAACACCCCTCATTTTGAAGGTGTGTGTGTGTGTAGAATGTTGCTCCTATTTTGATTTTGGAATTCACTCTTCAGTTGTCAAAATGCCGTCCAAGCAAGAAGAGCAGCGTATCAAAATTTTGCTCGCGCATCGCGAAAATCCGAGCTACTCGCACGCAAAGTTGGCAAAATCGCTAAAAGTTGCCAAATCAACCGTTACAAATGTAATTAAAGTGTTTGGGGAACGTTTGTCGACAGCCAGGAAGTCTGGATCGGGGGGAAATCGAAAACCGGAAGCCGCTGAGACGACAAAGAGAGTTGCCGGTAGTTTCAAGCGAAACCCTAACCTCTCTCTCCGAGATGCCGCAAATAAGCTGGGTGTATCGTCTACAACCGTGCATCGAGCCAAAACACGAGCCGGACTATCGACTTACAAGAAGGTAGTGACTCCAAATCGCGATGATAAACAAAATACGACGGCCAAAGCGCGATCCCGAAGGCTGTACACGACGATGCTGACGAAGTTTGACTGCGTGGTAATGGACGACGAAACCTACGTCAAAGCCGACTACAAGCAGCTTCCGGGACAGGAGTTTTATACGGCAAAAGGAAGGGGAAAGGTAGCAGATGTTTTCAAGCACATGAAACTGTCAAAGTTCGCAAAGAAATATCTGGTTTGGCAAGCCATCTGTACCTGTGGCTTGAAAAGCAGCATTTTCATAGCTTCCGGGACTGTCAACCAAGAAATTTACGTGAAAGAGTGTTTGAATAAACGTCTGCTGCCTTTCCTGAAGAAACACGGTTGTTCCGTACTGTTTTGGCCGGATTTGGCATCTTGCCATTACGGTAAAAAGGCCATGGAGTGGTACGCCGCCAACAACGTGCAGGTGGTTCCCAAGGACAAGAACCCTCCCAACACGCCAGAGCTCCGCCCAATTGAGAAATACTGGGCTATTGTCAAGCGGAACCTAAAGAAGACCAAAAAAACTGCTAAGGGCGAGCAGCAGTTCAAGGCAAACTGGCTTTCTGCGGCGAAGAAGGTGGACAAGGTGGCTGTACAAAATCTGATGGCAGGGGTCAAGCGTAAGGCCCGGCAATTCGGATTTGGAAAAGCGGAAGCCTAACTGAATATTTTTCCTGAATTTTATACTAATTGAACTTGAAAAAGAAATTTAATTTGATTTTTTAAATAAACGATTTCACCGATTTACACGCGTTTTCCCTTGACCAAATTTTGACCGTATCACCCTTTACACACTTAGAAAATTTGATGTAAATTTAGGTGCTCTGGGATTGACATATACGGGCGTAAATTTTGACATAAAACTGAGTCATAATAGGCGCGAAATTCAGCTCAATCAAACGTACTTTTGAACTTTTCAGTCTCGGAGCACGTAATTTTACATGACATGTTTGTTTACGTCTCATCTTTTATGTCAAAGATGGATTCCGCTACATGTAAGATTAGGTATGTCTAAGGTCGTTTTCGTTTTTGCTACACTACACCGGTGAAGTATAAGCATCAATAAGCACGAGTCATTGACAGCTCATCATCATTTGTTTGTAAACAAAGGTGCAACCGATAGGTACACCCTGATTTTTTTTTCGGTGTTCGGCGGTGTAGTACCGGTGTAGCTACACCGCAAAAACGAAAACGCCATAAGTGTGTAGACTACAGAGACATTTTATGAGTATGGACTAGATAGGGTATAGTATAAAACAGTAGCTGATTCAAAACAAACTGCCTTGGCAACCTATGCCTAGGTGATTTCTAGCAACACTGGCAATGCAATCAAGATAGGCGCTGCTCGATTGGCTCTGGCTTTGACAGTTCGTTTAAAATATCTATATTCACTCATCTGGCCATAACTCAAACATTAATTGCTCAAAAAAAAAAAACTTTTCGGTATACAGCAAGTAGATAAGTTTGTCAATATGTGGAAAAGCTCAGCTCAAAATATCAAAAACAATAAATCCCGCGCGGTATTAAAAAATAGCGTATTTTTGATCATTTGGATAGCTTCCAATAATGGGTCTGCTTACACAACAACCCAAAGTTCATGGATTCTATCAGATGCTACATTAGAATACTGAGTCACGATAGCTAAAAACTTGTTTGGTTGTGAAGTAATCCCTTTTTAAAAATTAAATTTCTAAAAATCACGAAAACCCATGAAGGCATTTTCTTAGAATAACAAAATGAGCGTTTTGGCAATGTTTGGTGGAAATCATCATCATGTTGAATACACTTGAACTGGAATGACCCTTAAACGTTTGTTAAGTGCAGGTTGTGCTTAGTAGGCAGATCATTAGATCTAATCCCTATGGGTCACTTTTCTTTTAGTATTTTTGTATGGAAAATTTCGAGAAAAAAAGATTGTTTTAGATCCCCGATTACAAATTTTAGTAGTAGTCTCAACATGATGATTCATAGCACCGTTTGAGAAAATCATGTAAATTTCTACAATATACAGCGCACAAGAAGTTAACGCTAGATTTGATGTAAATTTACACGATATTTCCTGTAATTTTAAACGCAATATCGCCTAAATTAGCAATATTGCATGCAAGCTTGTACATGATTTTGTCGTTTATGCCGACTAAACCTTAAAATAAAACGAGGGGAGATTTTACGCGATAATTAAAATTCAGATTTGTTTTCTCTGAGGCATCGTACATATACTATTAACTTAGCAAACAGCGCTAACTGAAATGCATGTCATGTGTCAATATAGTTGTCAAATGCATTTAAAGTGCACCAATGCACAGTGAGAAAACACGAGACCGATAAAAATATTATGTAATTTTTAACTACCAACTGAAGCAGGTTTTCAAACATACAATTACCCGTTTAACGATCTGAAATTCAGTGAATTTAAGCAGAAATTTATACGTTCATGTAAATTTAAATCGTTGTTCATTGATGTTAATGTTTTATTGATGTTTGTTTCAACTAAGACCAGAAAATACATCAATCAGTCACATGTAAGCTTACAAAGCTTTTGCTGTGTACTGTTGAGACGCCACAGAATTTCAAACGTGAAGTGAAGCTTTTCTTATCGGAAATTTTCCGATAAATCGATTGGTGCAGGTTTCATCCTGTGCCCAGCCCAGAAAGTGGTCCGTTTTGCATTCGTGTTCCATTCTCGGTTGTGAAAACCGAAAATGGAACATGTAAGAAAATTATGAAAATTTTTGCACGTAATAACTCAGCTGCCCCTAGACCAATTTCAATAATTTTATCACCAATCGATCACAAATATTTCTAAGCATCTGTAAAAAATTATGACTTTATAATTTTTCTAAATGTCACTATTAAAAATTGCACGAATGTGCAACTGTTGCTATGATAATTAAAATTATAACCGATTGCCTCCGAAAAGCGATTTCCCTAGCACGGATTTCAAAGTTAGAATTCCATCCGGTCTCACCAAACGGTGTTTATTTTAATCACCGGGTGGTCAGTGGTGGTGCTCTCCAGTACACAACGAAAGGCTGTCTGCAAGCAGCGAGCTGCAGCCAACATGAGCATCCATTCAAGGAGGAAGAAGCCGCACCGCTATTGATCGGAATCAGTAGCTCTTCGTGAGTCGCTGTGGACCATCTATGTCAAGCGCGTCATACTAAAGAGTATAAACAGAGAAAACCCCGCTCTAATTCCTATTCCTACACAAAACAAAAGCTCCTGCTGCAGTTAACAAATAAGATTTATTATAAGATCACGTAGTCCTACGTCACCATTGCGTACAACCCCATAGGGCTGTCCATTGTAGTTTTTCAAATAACTATCATATGACATGTGTGATTTTGTTATAACTCCTCAATTTGGTATAAATTAAACCATTTCTGACCAGCAATGTTATTACTATGACATCTTTGCTTGCTTTTTTCAGAATTCACACAATCACAACATCAGCAGCTCTTATTACACCGTTCGAAAAATATGTGCGAGATATGGTGCATATTAAATTAACGCTAGATTTGGCATAAATGTACGCGATATTTCGTGTAAATTTAAGAGCAATATCGCATAAATTAGCAATATTGTATGCAAGCTTGTAAACGATTCCGCTGTTTATGCAAAGTATAGCTCAAAATTAAACGAAGAGAGATTTTACGCGATAGTTAAAATTCAGATTTTTTTTTCTGTGTATGAGAAGAACTAAAATACGTACATTCGTGACGGTCTTCGGAGACAATGTCGTATGATAGAGCCTGTCATATGACATTTTAGTTTGGTACTGTACTTTGATAGCTTGTTTTGCAAGTGTCGGAAGCAAAGGCAGTCGATTATCACAGGAAATGAGTCGTCTACGGTGACTGGTTACAAGACTGGTCAAGAGTGAATTTGCTTTAGTAATATGCTTTAGTAAACAAATATTCAAATGTTTTTTTATCGATACTCTTAGCTTGCCCACTGTGGTGATAGCTTACGTGGGCAAGCTAAGAGTTTCGACAAATTGATTGCTCACAAAAGCAGATACGGTTATTTGAATATTCTCTCTTGAAGCGTCCTTCAACTGAATCTTATTTCAGCTAGCGAACTTTTAGCTAAAAGGCATTTCAACTAAAGGCCTTTCACTAAGCGTATGTTCAGTTAATAATAATAAAAATTACATCGATCGAATTGCGCTCAAAGCTTTGAAAATGAGCATCACAATTTGTTGTAAATCCTAGATCGATCCCTTTTTTCCGATTTGTCATGTTGTGAAAGATTGGCACGCGTCCTCTTGGTACTAGGATCTATATTTTGCACATGCTTCTCATTCCTGTTCTCATTCGAAATCACAAATCTGAAAAGTGTATCGCTATGTACCTACATAGCGCCAACCGATTATGATTTTCCCTCAAGGAAAGATGAAATCCTGTTTAAGGTAAGTGAACAGCTGGCACGCTTTTTAAATTGTTGTCATGTTTGTATATCCTCTGCGTCTCAACATGTACATTGTACCTACATTGATCCCTGATGAAATGGCTCGTGCTCTTTGCTTGCACATTTCAGGATGTATATTTTTTCAGCATTAATAAACTTGAGGACAGTGCAATAGAATCTTAATTGTGATATTTTGCTTTAAAATTTAGCCGAATTCACACTAACGCTTAGTATTTTTTTTTAAATTAATTTTCCTTGATCCGATAGAGAACCATGCAACTCCTTCTTTTCGCTCACAGTGGAAGAGTGTCCGTCGTAAATCCATTTGTTTACTGTCACTAAACAAGCACGCGTCGCACGGGCGTTGGGTTCGGTGTGCTGTGGGTGCTGATGGGCGCTTCATTATGCAGCGAAAGTGTATTTACATCAAGTAGTAAAATTAATCGAGTGAAACAATTTTCGTGTTGGAAATGCAAAATTCGCCTATATTCGTCACCCTTATAGAGCTTTTTCTTCTTCTTTGCTTGCCGCTAGTAGCCTCTGTGCTGCTACGCCTTTCCATTTATGAGCGTGATCGAGGTGCACGGCTTACATGCGAGGGTGGCGCTCGCTCGCATAGTCGGTAGGTATAAATAGGTAATAATCAGCAGTAACAAAACCAAACACCTGCCTGTACTCGCTGGACGCAGAGCATTTGTATACTTAAATAGCGCACCTTGATGCTATATGAAATGTGTATTTGTAATTAGAAAAAAAGGGGTGGCTGGCTGGTTGCCTTATATGACAATTCAAAGGTTTTGTTGATTGCGAAAACTTGTGTTCAGTGGAGAAGAATAACACATGCATAGAAGCAAGGGCTGCGTTGCTTATGAATGTTTTGAAAATTCTAGAAAACGCGTTATATGTACTGATTATGATTTTTTTAACCAACCATTGCTACCTTCAATGATTTTTTTTTCCTTTGGTTTGTTTTTTCCGTCGATCTTGTTTTCCGTGCTGAGCACCAATGCTACCGACGTGCCAGGAAGGCAGCTCCCACACCTGGACCCTACCTATCGACCCATCAACTCATGAACCGGGGACCAACGGCTTTACTTCCCATCCGAAGGAAGGCGTGATCAGAGATGTTATGCCTCAGAACATCCCGGCGGCGCCGACTGGGATTGAACCCAGGCCTGCTGGGGTGAGAGGTAATCACGCTTACCACTACACCACCGGCGCCGTTGCCTTCAATGATATATGATGTTGATATTGATAACTGGAATTTTGATGTCGCAAAATATTTTGCCGCATTTCCATATGAAATGTAGAAAGTTGAAAACGTTGTGCTTACCACACAGTATAAGGTAGAACCAAGGAACAATTTTGCATTTATGAGAGTTCTGTAGACTATGATTAAGACTTGTAGAATACTTTAAAACCGCTATAAAACATGCAATGTTACTTGACTACTTAAGCATAAACGCCAGGGGTGTGAAACAAACACTAAAGTGGCCAGGCCTTTGTAGATGTCAATGTATAGCATGCATGCTATAGTCATGTCATGACATGTCTTATTTGATTAAATGGAGACAATAGTTTACTGCCTATAATCGCATATCAGACCCATAAGTATTTTCGTCAATTTTGAGATAACAACGCTATCCACTATCAATTGACATCTACTTTCATAAAATTTGATTTGTTAAAACTACGGACTTTGGTCATAAAAAATGTGCAATCAACATCAAGTCAGTTTGTCCCATCAAGTTCTCGAGTTATCATATTTTTCGCTGATAGAACAAAACATGCAAGCTTCAATGCAACTGATTTTAACTTGAAAAAAATATTAGTAGGTAAATGTTGATTTCTCTAAAATTTGCATGGGGATCACACTTCGTAACATCGACTGCCATTTTCTCAATGCCTACTTTTTCCATATGGGACTGAAATAGGATTATAGCGAAGACATCATATCAAGAAGACTGACCACTTTGCCAGAATGCAAGCGACAGATACAGTAGCGCTGCGCTTGAGTGAAAGTGGAAGCAACGCATATAAAAGTGAGCAAATACACAAACCTTTCTTTTGAGTATGTAATCTTTGCTTTCAAATTTGTTCGAAACATTTACCTTTGAGCGGCAGATGACGCGATTGTACCTGCCTCATAGGGTTCGTGTGAAAAAATGGAAGAGTTGCCAGTCTTCTTGATATGTTGTATTCGCTTATAGGCAGTATACATTTTATCAACACGAAATCAAAGAGAGAAGACATACCGTACCAACCGCCCATATACAAAATTAAAAAGTAACTAAGATGAGTCACTGAGAGTGACACAGTTAAGAATATTAATGTACACTTCAGCGGCACCGGTATTGTAGTGGTAAGCGTTATTGCCTCCACCCCAAAAGGTCTGGGTTCAATCCCAGTCGGCGCCACCGGGATTTTCTGAGGCATAAAATCTCTAATCGCACCTTCCTTCGGAAGGGAAGTAAAGCCTCCGGTTCATGCGTTGATGGGTCGATAGATAGGGACCAAGGGTGGGAGCTGCCTACCTGGCGTCGGTAGCATTGGTACCAACCGGGTGAAACTAACGATTATAAATTGACTCACTACTTGACTAGCCTATTGGTCCCAAGCAAATCGATTAACGTATCCCATTCTAGTCAAAATTCTAGTTCTACACAATGTTTGTTTTGATTCGCTATGAAATTTTGACAGATAAAATGAGGGGTTCGTGGATTTTCCTATGTTTCGAGGAGTGCATCGATTAGCTTGGGACCGAAGGTAGTACCAGAGCTGAGCCAAAAAGTTGAGCACGTTTCTTCGGGACCTACTAGTCTTAGAGTTAACTCTAAGTTGGTACTCAGTATGGAAAACAAGATCGACGGAAAACAAATCATGGAACAAAAAAACATTGGTGCTTGATCTTCTGGGATGTATCACAGGTATTTCTCCTTGTTTGCCGGGCTTCTAAGCTTGAGATATACCGCCTTTACTCACTTGTTTTCCTTTGATGGACGGGTCATGAGTACTAACTCTTGTTCTAGCCCTATATGGCTTTAAGCTTATTATTATGGCTTATTATGGCATTTTGAAATGAAAGGAAATGGAAAAGTAACAAGGATAAAAAGCCTAACCACCATTTGGTATCTTCTGTGACTCCATGAAAGTTGGACATAACTGTCAACTAGATGATGTTCAATCAAAGATCTTTCATGGTCCGTGGTATGAAGTCTTTCAAAAGGAAGGAGGTCCCTAGCGGGACACAACTATGCTTTCAAACATGGATAAACGTCAATTCCCAATATTGATCAAAAACTACAGGATTATTTTCAATGTAATCTCCAATCAAACAGCCAAATTCACTACCATAGTATTCTGACTTGATTTTCGGACCAATTGATTCCAATTGGGATATTTTAAATAGCTGTCATTTTACCCAATAACTAATTATTAATAAGCCATGTATGTCCTAACCTCCTCTTGAATTAAAACTGAGAAAAATGTGTAGCATGGTCACTTTTATATAAATATAATTTAAGAATTGCCAAGTATTATTTTGAATTTATAATTTGTTGTGCTATCTATTTATGTATTCCGATATTAACTATCTTGCACGTTATTTATTTACCATTTACATTTATTAATTTTTGCGGAATAATTATACGCTATTATACGATTATACGCTCACTTAAGTTAAATTAATCACCATTACAAATGAAACATATTGTAAATCCTCATAAAAACGAAACGCTTGCATACAAGCTGCCTTCGAAAATTAATTTTTACCGCTTACCTTCACTGGTTTGTGAGACTTTACAACTCCAAGGTTCAAATCCGAACCATTCTATCTTAATCGAACCAGAAATAGATTGAAGTGAGTTTAATCAAACGGTATGAGCGGGAATTAGATAGAGTTTCAATCGGCTCAAGATCGTAGTTGATGAGATTTGAAATGGTCGTTAATTACTTCGGAAATTGACGTACCGTAAAACGGGGTATCTTTGATAATGCGGGTAACTTTGATAGTAGAATATGATGATTAAATTTACACTCCACACTATTTCTGAATTGGACAAATTGGTTCAATTTTTTAGCTTTATTTATATTACCTTTGATATCGTATAGAGTTATTTTTTGCAGTATGCTTTACATATTTTCCAAATACCTGAAAACATAACATTTTCTTGTTTTTCACCTGATTGAAAAGTTACTCAAACAATCACTTAGTAAATGCATTTCCTATAAAGTCATCACTAATTCAATATTTTTTTTCTTATTGCTTATGATGTTTCTGATTGCGGGGGCGTACTTTGGTTCGCGTGTAAAGGGCCTTAGAAAGTTTGTTTACAAATGCTTTTGTGCCATTATCAAATCCCGTATATATTACTAACGAATTGACTCTAGGATCCCCAGTATTTGTTTAAAAAAAATTTGGAAAGCATGCACTGTTGTAAAATATATTTAGAATATACTTCAAAAAACTATCAAAGTTACCCCGTTTTAGGGTACTTCGGGCCACGAAGACTATACGGTAAAAAGTTGTCATATCTAATCCAAATGCTCTTGCACTTGACTTAGTCTGTCATGCGGCACTACGAATCAAAGTGATTTATCATTGATTTTCAAGTGATTTGCGCTCAGAGACAAAGTGATTTGTCGTTGAAAAATATGTACTGTATAACACCTTTAAATCAAAATGATTATCATTTGAATTGGCACCACTGTTTTTATCCATTGAATTTGATTAGTTTTGCTTTTGGAAGCAAATGTCAAAAACGCACATGCCTCATTCAGACTGGATCTATTGATTTAAATTATTTGAGTTTCTTCCAGCTCTTTGATGACGGAACATCATTAGATTTATACTGTAATGATTCACTCTTACAGCTTTCACCCTGGTTTTGTCTGTTGATTTGATTTGTTTGAATTGGTTTTCAGCTAGCTTTGGTGTTGGCAGTCGCGGGCGATCAATTTTGCTCATGCTCATGTTCTAAGTTTATTTTCAGCATTTCTATGATGGAACGTCTGCAGATTTATATTATAATGGGGCTTATTACGGGTGTCGCATCACGGTGAAAAGTTGTCACTTGTCGTCACGGTGAAGTGATTCCCATTTGATTTGTACGGTAATCACGGCTCTTATTCTGAGTATCACTTGCTTATCACCGTGTGTGACACCCGAAATAAGGCCCAATAATACACCATTTGGTTTTGGCTTCGGGCAAATCCAAGTATAATGCATGATAACACTGATTCATTTAAAACCATGGTCGCATCACTTATCAAGGTGAATCCTGATCCAACGAACCCAACTTACTAACAAAATCTCCTTTTCTGTGTCTTTTGTTGGGGTGCAGAGGTAAACACGGCCCACAAACAACAAATGTCACTCTAATATTCCTTCCCTACTCCCACCTGATTGCAAGGACGTGGCCGGCGCCGTTATTGATCTACAACATATGGAGTCACTGAAACTTGTACAATGAGAATGGACGGTCACTCCCAGCCCCATTCAGTTGATTCATTGTACAATTTCACTGATTCTGATCAATCACGGAGTAGCAACCATTGATATGTGCAGTCAATCTAAGCTAAGCTAGCTATTGGTTATCGTATATGTATAGTGTTTATAGTAGTACATATCTTTCATTATTGACTTTACATCATTTAATATTATTGTAAATTACATTTTATAATACTTAATTCTTAATGTTAGCTATTATGAGCGGCTCCAGGGAAGCATAGTGCCAGCTTGAAAAGAAATCTGAATCGTTCATTAGCTGTTTCGTAAAAATCTTGTGTTTATTGTATCTTGTTACATGGCATTATAACGCATTTTCAATATTACATTACATTTAAATAAGTATTAACCCGGTTACACACATTTCAGGTCATCCAGGTCTTAAATAAGATGGGATCCGTTCCTTTTATCAACAGCTGTGATATTGCATCATATGCTGCAAATATATGAATTATCGCGTATTTCTGTTGTTCATTACATACCAGGTGAGGGCTTAATCATGTTTTGCCGTCTAGTGTTTTGGTTTTGAGATGCTCGATAACCTTAGAGGGATCGGTTTTGCTTAATGAGCAGAATATCATGGGTTTAATCAAAAGCTCTCCCACAACATAACACAACACAAACATATCAAGTATCATTCTAGCTAAAAATATTTATTTGCATAATATAACCTGGAAATTTCAGGGTTACATCTTCCTTATTTGGAGCTGAGGAGACATAGAGCTGCATCATATTGTATGTAAAATAATTATTATTTTCATTGCGGAATACCAGTTTTTTGTATCCATATAAATGTATTTTCATTATTACGTATTTTGATTTTCTGATATATTTCATTTCTCCATTACATATATTTACTATATATATAAATAAATACTGGATTGGGAGGGAGCATCAGGGTATCATTTGACCTGGAACTGGACGATTGGAGTGGTATGACAACCGGAGTCTAGGATGGAATAAACACTATCATTTTCTTTATCCTACCGATTCGATTGTGATGGTGTGAATTCTACTCCAACAGTTTCATGGAGATTGACGCGCCCTTGTTAACAAACCATCCTGTAGGAAGCTTAATAAGTATTGCGAATTGCGTTATTCGATTTGTTGGATCGTATCGTTGGAAGGAGATTCTTAAATTCCCGTGGATTTCGCGTAAGTGCCTATGCTTACGGGTCCACCCCACCGTTTTTGGCCCTTCATACAGCGATATTGTGAATTCAGATCGGTAGCTCAAATTGATCTTGCTATTAAGTGGAGCTGCATACAAGACAAGATCTTCGAAGGGATGGTGGCTACCTTACATACATACATACATAAATGTCAAAAACGCACATGCCAAATATTACTCGCGAAGATGGCAAGTCAACAACAAATGAAGTCAAATGAGAAAAGCCATTACAAGCCTTGTAATGTTGTTCAATGTCACTTGGAAACATGTGATCTGGGTAGTAATATGATACATGTTCTTTGGCCATATTCTGAATAACATATAACAAGGCTTGCAGTATGAACAAGGCATTATATTTATTTAAACATTTTCATTTTCAGCAAACATGAAATCCCAGGATAAATTAGTTAAACTTAAAGTGATAGATTGTTAATATCAGTAAGTTCGTACAGTACATCAACAACGATGTGCAATACAATCTAAAATTAAATGATTTGCTGTTGATTTCATCGTGCTTCGATATGATCTCTTCCAAAGAATTTGCAAATCGAATTGCAATGTTTGGCAAGTAGTGCAAAATCGACAGCAAATCACTTTACATGACCATGATATTTTTTTACCGTGTATGATCACGATTTGATCTCAAGGTTTTTGGAACGTCCCACAGAAGAGAAACTACAACAAAAACCTGGCCAAAATTATATTCACTGGTTTTGAGCAATTTTCTGCTAATATATATTAAATTATTTAATAATAATATGTTTTTAGACTTCTGTTTACTTTAACTTTTAAAATCCATCTACTTAGCAGTGCATATCTGGCCTTTCATCATCCATACGAATAAAAAAAGTAATGGGTTTTGAAAGTAGGATTTTTTTATTCTTCTGCTTAATATAAGGATTATTTAACAAAAAAGAGAAAAGAAATTATCCAAGAATCATTGCCCTGATATAAAAAAAATTATAAAAAATAACGAAAGTGCGTACTTTGTATTCAATATTGAGTAGTTTTCGGTTACCGTGCACAGATTCTACTTTATTTTCATTCGTTATCGCCAGCTATGACGCTCTGCTAGTGTTAGCTTGAACGAACCAATGTGTATGTAAAATCGAATGGGTAAATGTGTGTGTGTGTATGAGAGAGTATTACAACCAAATGGCACTCGCTAATTTTCAAAATTTACAGTATCTACCTGAAAAGTGAAATACTTTATGAGGTAAACGGTCTGTGATAAACATTGAATTACAAGGCAAAGAAACCTTAATCTTGCTACACACACAAATTATAAAAATAAACTAATGACACATGGTTTTTCTAGCGTTACACTCCTTTATGCTAGTACATCAATAGAGGTACTAGATTAAAAAAAAACTTAGCAACATTAGTAAAATGATGCTGGCCATGGGTATCAAACTGGGAGTAGTTTACTGAAGTGTAATTTTAATCTAGTACCACAATTGATGTAATAGATTAAAGAAGGACAGAAGTAGTACTCGGTAAGTTTGTCATAGGTATCTGCAGAAAACCGTTGTGTTACGGAAGTTTTCTGGAAATTTTGCCACGAAATGATGCAAAACATGCCATTTTCAAATGGCTCGCAATCGCCAATCCGGACGACTCCGGACGAGATTCTAATGCCAATGTGTTCATGATAACGTGAACTTTCAGTCGTCCATAGATTATATGATCTGATCGCGCAAGATTCTACAACTTTTTCAAGCATAAAACAGCACAAAATACATAAAAATTACATTTTTTTTTTCATATTGTTGAATAACTAAGACATTATTTAAATTTAAAGTTTTTATCTCATAACTTGTTAGAAAAGAGCCCAAAGTACCCATTTTATTATAACACTTGTTTCTTGATCAAATTGTTTATATCTGATAGGCGTAATTATTACATGGTTACTTTTTGGAAAACAAGAAGCTTCGAATTTCTTCAGTTTTTCAACACGTCTCAAAATTTGTAAACAAAATGTAACGTTTTTATTCCGTTGCCACTTTATGCTGCATATATTAAAATATATAAAAAAATATATAGAAGCATGAAAAATCAAGAAAATCTTGTTTTCTTATTTTGGCCAGGTTTTTGTTCCAGTTACTCCTCTGTGTGTCCACTCGTCCATTTTGACCTGGACCATAAAAGAGACGAGAGTGCGTGAAATAGTTATTGTGTCGAAGTCTAGTGATCAAATTTAATGTTTCTTTCCGTTTCCTTCGTGTTGCCTAAAAATTCAGCAGTTAGGTCAAAGTTGACGTGTGATAAATTTTTGTGTGTGCGTTCGTATAGAGAAAAGGTAATTAAGCAAACAAAGGTGATCTCGTGATTCTCGCCGATATAGAAAAATCCCGTAAGGCTATTGGACAATTTTAATTGTGCGGCCACTTCATCGGTCAATCCGGATTATCTGGAGAACTAGTATGATAACTTTATCCCAAAATATCAATTCCATGTTAAATACGCTTTGATCTCGTGGTTCTGAGCAATATAGAAAAAATCTAATGGCTCTAAGACAATTTTTATAATGTGGCCACTGGATCAATTGTCAATCCGGATAATCCGGAGAACCATAATATGGCCATTTTGTCCCAAAATATCAATTCCATATTAAACATGCTTAGATCTCGTCATTCTGAACAATATAGAAAAAAAAAACACAAAGTTTTTATAATGTGGCCACTTGTTACACCATATATACATAGAACTATCAATTCCCAGCAATATAACTTAAGTAAGATGTAAAACTATGTCGATAGATAGTGGCATTTGGGTGCACGACGTTAGGCATACGGTCGTTAGACATACGGACGGACGTTAGGCATAATGGACGTTAGGCATAAAGGACGTTAGGCATAAAGGAAATTAGGCATAATGCCATGCCATGGATATGCCTAACGTATTTTATGCCTAACGTTCATTATGCCTAATGACTTTATGCCTAACGTCGATTATGCCTAACGACCGTATGCCTAACCCAACTAACAATTTTGACTGCAGACTAGCTTATACAGCAAAAAATTGTCTTGTGCAGCTACTTTATGCCTGTAAAGGCTGGTCTGCAGCTAAAATTGTTTGTACACTCGTGGCATTTCCTATTTTACCGGGAGCTTGGCTTGATCCCGGCACTATATCTCAGCAGGCAAAATTCTCCGGCCAATGCTACCACCACCAATTGATTCAGTAAAGTTTTTCTTTTAAAAATCTGTATAACATGCTGACTGAAATCCTTTGTCACCCGAGATATTCATTTTAGTCGCGGTTTTGGCAATTTTTGTCCACTGTGCTAGTGGTACTTCTTAACCCACTTGTTATCGTTCCAAAAATTGTTGAAAAAACCAAAAAAAAAATCTGATGGATCCTAAAATTTAATTCTTTTGCCCATAGGTACTTGAACGCTTATTCATATTTAGCACAGTTAAATGAAATTTCTTGCTCATTTTGAGCTACTAAATTTATTGTTTAGGGTGGCGGTCTTACCCCGTATTCCCCTAAATTATTACTGAACTTTCATGCGACAATTTTGAATATAGAGCACGTTTCTTTGAAACCTTTATTTTTAACTATATAAGAGGGATTTTTAACCTGAGGCTAGCTCATCACTATTCTTCGATTCGTATGCACAGAATAAAATGCGCATATTTCCTCCTTGTCAATACAGTTCAATTTCCTGTTCGATATGAATCCAAAACTCAACTCGATCTCGGCATGTTGTCTTTCATGCACCAGGCTTGCAATAACTTTTACTGTACGTAATTATTTGTCCTATTGTTTAGTTAACAATCCCCCACTCCCAACGTTTCTTCAATTTTCCGTGCCATACAAACTTAACCAACACACAAGAAAACAAAATAACGAAACTGTTTATTTTAGAGCACGTAACGTACAGTAAAAAACTGCAAGTAAAACCACCCGTCCAAGAAGGGTCCTGCTGATGGGATGAGAGATTTTTTTTTCCTAGCAATTCATTCACTGCCACCCTCTCCCCTGTCAGCAGACAATGAACTTGATGCTATTTGTCTGAACTGGAAATGCACCCTGACTGGGAGGGAAAATGAAAGAGGGTGGTTGCCCGGAGAGCGATGATGATCGACCGAATGCTATAGTATGCGATGAAAATAAGCCGACAAACGAACCTTGCTCACCCGACATTCAACATGAACTTGCGATTGTTGTTACTTTTTCTTCTTTTCGCAGTAGTTGGACTACGTGGAAAACTTCAATTCAGCCCTCTCGTAGTCCTTTTTCCGAGTTCGATGGAATACGTTATTTTCCTGTCAGCAACGGTAGCCAATACCCGCGGTGGTGGCGGTGGCAGCGGCCGGGCTAAGAGTGCTTACTTACACATTGAGGAACGCACTGCAGAAGAGGGTCACGGTTGAGTGAAATCATTTTCAGATTATACGTACCGCTGGAACTATACTCCCTCTTCTGTCCCGAACGTGTATGGGACTGTTTTGAAATGAAGTGCATTTCCTCAATTTATGATTACAGACCAGAAGCATCTCCATCGCAACGTCACGTCGCTGTCGGTCGTTTACAATTAAACGGGTTTCCGCTTATCAAACAACCACGAACCGCTTCACCCACCCGGGTGGCGAGCTTACTGTATGTGAACACACTGAGGGGTTGCTACTGCTGTCCTTCCCCAAATTTCGATTACTCCCATTTCCTGTTATTGCGAGCTAAACAACGTAATTACAGCTGGTGCTGCTAAATTCATTTGGTATGGATGAGAAAAATTGTTTCAAGATCAGGTTGGAGCAATTAACGGAATCAGAATAAGTTTTATTTCAAATACAATGGTTGGTTTGAGCTTAAAACATACAAATTTGAAAGAAGATATTCAATAAAAATTATGACAAGATTCAAGTAATTTTAATTTGTATCGTTTAAGCATTGAAAGCCAATTCTGCAAAGGTTGTAACATTACCAAACGTTAGGAGCGGGTTTCCCGAGCAAAGCGGAAGATCAAATTGTAATCCAAATTTGATGTTATGATGTAACTTATTTTGAATATTCCAGTTGATATCATTTTGGTAGACTCAACAGCAAAACTTAGAGCAAAATTGTATACTGTTGAATCAAACGATAAACTAATCCTGCTTTCAATGAAATCAATTTGATTACTAATTTTGCATTCATAATGTTTAACTGAATACAGGCCTGGCGTAAATAGTTAGCAACCATGCTTCTCACGCTGAAAGACTTGAGCTCAAATCTCACCCCGGGCAAGGCACGAATGACCTAAAATGCACACTTAGAAATATCTAATTTTACACGTGACGGAATCCGTTTTTGACATAAAAGATGAGACGTAAACAAACATGTCATCTAATATTAAGTGCTCCGAGACTGAAAAGTTCGTGGCTCGACGAAAAGTACGTTTGATTGAGCGTTATTTCGCGTCTGCTATGACTAACATTTATGTCAAAATTGACGCTCGTATATGTCACTCTCAGAGCACCTAAATTTACATGATTTTTTTCTAAGTGTGTGTGTTAAACAAAACAAATAAACAATAATCGTTAGTTCAACGACAGATGAACTTATAAACAAGACGTTAACAGCAGAACTTCAAGTTAAGAAGCTATCATTTAAAAAATCTTGACTGTATAATGAAAGCACAATATGATGATTTTTCAAACATTGCAAGTTTGCCGTTACACATTTTACCGGAGGCATCGTGTTCGGAGTGTTAAACTCCTGGCCCGCTTAAGCAACTTTTCGGGATAGGGGCATGGGCATTCAGAGTATCAAGGTGCTTAACACAATATGCGAATGCTAATGGTTTAATGTGAAAGTTAATGCTTTCCGTTGATAGTGACTCCACAACCGTTCGTACCACACCCAAATTCAAAATGCACCAATACCAGCAAGCGTTGCAAATTAGCTAAGAGAAGAGGTGACAATACGGGGGCGAAAATGAACCACTTTTCTGTCAAACGTGAACCAGCTCCTGATTGGTCGATTTCATGTGCGTAAGATAGAGATAGAGATAGATAAAGATAGAGGTAGAGATAGAAATAAAAGAGGAAGAAGCCAATTGTCACCTCTTCCTCTTAGCAAATTAGCAAAACGGGAAGTATAGAAATGTTGACCACATTCGTAAATACAATATTCTTGTGTAATTATAATAATTCTACTACTGAAATGACAACTTCAATTCCAAGATTTCAAGTCCAAAGAAGATGCAGTGTCTGTTTTTATCATTTACCGTAAAATGCAAAGAGTAGCGCTTGAACCCAGTGTAGATGAATTGCGTTTGTTTTAAAAATCTTCGCTGTTGACGCATTTCGCGCCAAATCGTAATCGGAGCTGGCAGCACCCTCTCAGATTTCAATTAAACTTTCTGGATGTGTAGACCTTGACTAAATAAGCCACTTTGCATGTACTTAGTTTTTCCAAAATTTATCTACACTAACATTTGAGAAGGGACAAACTTTTTTTGCCGATTTTTTTCAAAAAAGTATTATGGAAAATTGACAACTCCTACAAAAATGTGTTGTATGGATGACTTTTAGGAAATTATCCAAATCATTGAAAAAAAAAATACTGGAAAAAATTCTTTTAGAGACCTACATTGAAAAAATCGATTTTTAAAATTTGAAGTCGATTTAAAAAATAGCCATGTTTGATTTGGATGAAACTTTGTCTCAAGATAGGTTATTATGTTCACTACCAACCGTCCATACATCGCGAGATGGGCACTTTTAAGGAAAAACATGTTTTCCAAGAAAAACTTTTTCATGTATGAACTGATTTTTTTTATTTGCCATTTTCAAACAAAACTAAACCAGTGAAGCTCAAAATCATCTCAGAATCTAATGAAGCTAAATTTGCGATTCAATTTAGTCTAATCAGCACTTAATAAATTTCATTAATTAATTTCATATGAAAAGGGCTCATGATGCATTTCTTGCCAAATCGTATTCGGAATTGGCAGCACCCTCTAAGAGTTCAATGAAACTTTCTGGACATGTAGACCTTGTCAAAAAAATATCATTCCCTTATTCTGTTGTCTACTACTGAGGCAAAATCTGATAACACGTGAGAGAAAAAAGACAAGATTTTTCATGTATCATTCATTTATATATTTTCAATGTTTTAAACCTATTTTCATACATGCTATTTTTTTTCCTTTTTCCAATCAAGTTAAATATTTTTGATTCATCTTATGAATTAGAATACCTTTTTGCCGCTACTTTGTCACCAGTTATAGGCACAAACCTGTGGAATTTCTGTGTGCCAGATATTGTCTTTGTGCTATTATATAGTTCTTCGAGTTCTTCTGAAATTTCAATGTACTGTTCAGTGGATATGTACTCGAAACTTAGTTTTGTGATATTTTTATCTGTTTTTTCAACTGCCCAGTTATAAAATTCTCGTGGAGTTGTTATGGTGGTTCCATAATATCGATCCAGACTAGCTCTCTTTGCCATTCGGTTGAGAGTGCCACCAATGGCATCACAGGGACCTTTTCCATGAAACGTTGCAAAAAAAAATTCCATTATGGATAATTTTAGCTAAGAATGCTAAGTTGCTATAAGAGTATCGAATTTTGCATCAGTAGTAGACAATATAATCAATTATATTATTTTCTAATGACATAAGCCCTTTTCATATGGAATTGTCGATTAATCCAAGTGATTAGTTGCTGATTAGACAAAATTGAATCGCAAATTGAGCTTCATTGGATTCTGAGATGATTTTGAGCTTCACTGGTTTAGTTTTGTGTGAAAATGGCAAATTAAAAAAAAAGAGTTAAGACATGAACAAGTTTGTCTTGGAAAACATTTTTTTCCTTAAAGTGACCATCTCGCGATGTATGGATGGTTGGTAGTAATAATAATTACCTATCTTGAGACAAAGTTTCATCCAAATCAAACATAGCCATTTTTTTAAATCGACTTCAAATTTCAATGTAGGTCTCTAAAAGAATTTATTCAGTATTTTTTTTTCGATAATTTGGACAATTTCCTAAAAGTCATCCATACAACACATTTTTGTAGGACTTGTCATTTTTCCATAATATTGTTTTGAAAAAAAATCGGCAGAAAATATTTGGCCCTTCTCAAATCTAGATAAATTTTGGAAAAACTGAGTATGCAAAAGTGTTTATTTAGTCAAAGTCTACACATCCAGAAAATTTCATTGAGGGTGTTACCAGCTTCGATTCGATTTGGCGCCTAATAGCGTCTAATAGTTGCATATCGTAGTTTATCTGAAAGTTGAAAGTTTCTTATTCACGGATTATTTATCACTCAATAGCATTAAAGTTAAATTCTGTCCTCGGTTGCAAACCCATTGCCGATCAAATGCATGTTCTTTTAAACAAGTGACTTGGCTCATAAACTCAGAATCCATGTAACGAAACAACCCATAAACTGAAAGAATGTGAAAAACGTACTCTCCCTGTGCAACCTGACTGAATGCGTAAATAATCGATGTTTTTGACCTAGTTAAAGTTATGTTTAAAGCAAGGAAGCAAATGATTTATGCCCAACACTCAATAAGTTTTTTTTTAAATAAACGTACGGATATGAACGGACAATTTAATGAAATCGAGGAACGCGTCACGTATGTAGTTTAAAAATTCCTCGTTGTTTTGAATAAGCAACTAACTTTGGGTACTGCACTGATTCAGTTTTAACGCACATTCCTCAGTTTTCTTAAACTAATAACTTGTCCACATAGCGGTGCCGGTGGTGTAGTGGTAAGCGTGATTGCCTCTCACCTCAGCAGGCCTGGGTTCAATCCCAGTCGGCGCCTCCGGGATGTTCTGAGGCATAACATCTCTGATCACGCCTTCCTTCGAAAGGGAAGACGCCTTCCTTCGGAGGGGAAGTAAAGCCGTTGTTCCCCGGTTCATGAGTTGATGGGTCGATAGGTAGGGTCCAGGTGTGAGAGCTGCCTCCCTAGCGTCGGTAGCATTGGTGCTCAGCACGAAAAACAAATTCGACGGAAAACAATTCAAGGAAAAAAAAACTTGTTCACTTCCCCATCTGTTAAAGTATCTTCATATTTTTAAACACTGATGTTGTATGTAGCATTCCCAACCATCAATCGAAAGGGGCACCCAACATCAGCACACAATTAATTGCAATAAATTGATGGGAAATTGAATTGTACATTGAGCGGGGAAGTGCACGCAACATTCGGGGGGCCGGCCTGCACGCTTACACACATAAATAGGCAAGAGTTCTTGGTATCTTTCCATAATCGAAGCGGCACGGTAGGTAATTATCGTCTCAACAGAACTCGACTGTATTCTCCTGAGATTGGCAAATGGAGTGTTTCCATTCTATACAAGCTAGGACTTTGCATGTCAAGCCAATTTTTTTTCTTATTGCGAATTCATGATGAAAGTTAGACAAAAATACGACATGCAATCGATGAGTAATGCTTTGGAGAACTTGACCGCCCTTACCTGCTCGTGTAAGGTATTCGAGCTTCAGGAAATTCAAGGGGTGAATTTGAATTGCATTGTGGCACACTCATGTTACCCATATCCTTCCACACCAACCGCAGCATTGTCTCGCGGACTTTCGAATCCAGTACCGGTGTAGTTTCAATGTTGAGCATACCAATCAAAAGGAGGGGGTCAGAACTCGGAACGCAGCAAATACTATTAAAAAAAACACAAAACCATAATTATACCCCTTTGTGGGGCGCTGGTGTATTCTACCTTTTTCCGGGTATTATGAATACGTGAGTAGTTAGTGTCTAGTCCGATTGTCGCCACAGGTCACAGGATTGGAATCGTTACCCCGGCGTGGATACATAATATCTTGATATCAGCCCTCCAGTGGGGGACGATCCTCTGCACTCGTTGTCCATTTTAGCGACAATGTTGCTGCAGCTCCAGTGTTACTGTTGCTGTTTGAAAGTACCTATGGATTAATTTTCATTGTGGCGCATGGAAAGCATAGCTATTAATTCTAGAATTGCCCCCACGGACGAGCCGACGACGCCGCGTACCAAACGGGAACAGGGTGGCTGACCAATACGCGTGAAACCTTGCATGTTGTCCATAAGCTCGTCATCATGGAGCCCATGGCACGCGAGAACATGACCAACCCGGCGGCGTCAGAAATTGCTGCACATAAATGTTTGAACCCCATTTCCCTCGGCTTGTGTGGCGGCTTCTAACTTGGGTGGCCGCAAATGGATTATGATATTTGATCATTCTGATACAGGTACCTACGTGGCATCGAGCTAATCGCTGCCATCCGTACATGTACGGGGAAGTAATTCCGGCAGAATGGTGTGTCGGTATAGCCATAGAATGTATAGAATAGTTATAGAATGCTTAGTGCAAAGTTTTGAATGCTTTGCACATCGTATGTCAATTATTAATAATAAAAAAAACATTGAATGATGATGCATTTTATTCAGGACAAAAAATCTTATATTTTATTCTATTGCACTATTTTAAAGAATACATCTAATAACTCATTTAATAATATGTGAGTTTTTCACGTAACGAAAAATACGACAAAAATATCCTCAAACCGTTATATCTTAATTATGCCGTATTCTATTTAAGTGTATAAACTTCAACGCATTAACAACTGCTGAATTGTTTTTTATACACTAAAGGTTATTTAGTTTTTTTTTCAAAAACTGCATTCTACATTTATATACACACATTTCATTATATCAATGATTCACTTACAATTTTCTAATTGTGTATATTTTTAATTTGTAATACAGGAGTGCGAGTTGAGCAAGCCACCGAGGCGGTCGCATTCGAGTCGTCCGCTGTGGGTTTTTATTTTTTGGTAGGTAGGTAGGGTAGAGAACTACTTCGACCTAATCGCCCATTTTGGGCCTATCGAGCAGAAAACTTCAAATAAATCCATGATTTCAGAGTTAACAAGTCAATTATGCTTTTGGTATGATACTTTAGTTAAAAAGCTACCGAACGAAGTCAATGAGAACGCGTGATATGAAGGTTTGCATTCTTAATTCCCAAAAACAAAAGAAGCGGTCCGACCGAATCAATTTGTATCTTCATCCGATAGGCCGAAGTGAATTCATTGGCGTTTCAATGGCGTTTCAATGCGTTAGGCCGAGTTTAGAATCCGTAGGCCGAGTTTGGCGTCAAGAAGCAGTGTTTGGATTTTGACAATATCTCAACGATTGGTTTCTCTTTATCAAATCTTACGGTATGTACGGAAAGGTAAATAAATTTGGAAGCCATTAGTGATAATAACATTTCGTTTGGTGCAAAACTGCCCTAGATTAAGAAAGACTAAGTGCGGGTTGAGCTTAATAGGCCGAAAATGTGGTATTTTTTGCTCTTTTGTTCAACTTTTATTGAGTTTGATCTATTAGTGCGGTAGGTACGGTTGAATGGTAAAAAGGTAAATGAATCATTAAACAATGACAATGTTCCTTAATAAGTAAAAAAATCTCCTTAAAATAGATCGGGTTGCTCCTTAAATGATTGATCAAAATACGTTAAAAATCTTAAAATGCTCAGTAAATATTTAAAGTACGCTCCCTAAAATAGAGCAAAATGTACATTAAGCATTTGAAAATGCTCCTCAGTATGCACCGCTTTGCACTATTTTGAAGTGTAATTGTACCATATAACATCGGAAAAGCTGCTGTAGAAAGGTTAATAAGTACCATGAAATCAGCTGAAATGTTCAGTAAATCATTGTGTGCATTTGTGCATTTTTAACAGTATAGGGAAATACTGTCCAACATCCTTTGACATGGGTATTTTCGGAATTAGAGTGTTATATTGACTTAAAGATCTCTAGGCTTCACGTGGACTCCAAAAATACCCATATCGAAGGGTATTTGTCATACTTCAAAATGATTTCTAGTTCCTTCGCTACCAATATTGTCTATCAAAATATTTGGCAATTGAATTAATAACTGTCGCTTGGTACAAATATTTTACTCACCTTTTTGGGAGCACTGCTATTTAATTCTTGCCAATGTTCCGAACCAAGAACGGTATACCCGGTTTTGGTAACATATAATTGAACCCTGCACACGGTTTATATCTCGTGTACCAAAACCAAAATTCTAGCACACCGGTTTTCGGTTTTCAAGCTGCGGTTCTGAACATCAACTCGAAAACCGGCACACGGTTTAGATTTAGAACACACTGGTACACTAAAACTCAACCGAACCAGGGTACACGCTTACATAAACACAGGAGTATTTTTTGAACACGAACCAGCACACGGTGCGCATCGGTTGGTTCAGTTGCCCATCACTGATGGTCATTATCGGTGTCATTCCTTATTTTTGTTGCTAAAGAATCCAATTTTGACTGACAAAGGGGCGCGCCTTTGGAGGGTGTTTCAACACTCCGAAGGGTATAAATAGCGGAACCTTTCAGTTAGAATCGATTTCTTGCGATGAAGGCAAGAATGACAACTGTATCAAAACCGAATACTTAATCATTTTTCAATAGTGATGGAGTAATACGATATGCACTAAACTAAGGACACGGGAAATACTACAATAGATCAAATTACTGGTCGCAGTAGTGTTATGTCGCGAACAGAGGAAAAAAAATCGAACCAAACGCACCATTGACTTGTTAACTCTGAAACAATGGATTTGTTTGATGTTTTCTGCTCGATAGACCCAATATGGGCAATTAGGCCGAAGTAGTGCTTCACCCTACTTGCCACATAATAATGTTACACCCAAGCCTTTTAGCGCGGTTACATTATTACTATTTTCTTTTTATGTAGTGAAGTTAGAAATTTTTTATATGTACCATATTTCACTTTCCTTTTTTATCTGATTTTTTAACACCAATTGCATCAAGCTTGGTTTTAGTGGAATATCGGGAAAACGGAAAATAAGACCGCATAAAAAAGGGTTTGGTGTAATGCCAAAATGGTACAGACTTAGAATGCTCTCAATTAACAACTGTGGAAGTGTTGGGGGCCTCGCGGTTTTGGCGCAATTTTTCGGGTTGTAAAATTTCTTGACTTCCCTGGGTTTAGAGTACATATTATTGTATTTGCCACACAATTTATACTAATGCACAAATGGTACAGGCATCGAAAGCTCTAATTGATAACTGTGGAAGTGCATCTAGAACACTAAGTTGAGAGCACGCAATAAGCTAATATGCGATAAGCAATAAGCTTGAAATTCGAAGAAGAAGAAAAAGAAGAAGAAGAAGAAGGAAGTGTTCAAGAACTCAAAGTTTTTTTTTTATTATTATTATTATTATTATAGCCACTTTAACACCCTTGGGTCATTCGTGACTTGTCCGGGGGGTGAGATTTGAACTCGTGACTTTGGCGTGAGAGGTATGGATGTTAACCACTACTCCGGGGTCGCCCCCTAACTCTAAGTTGATAGCCGGCGTAACCTTCGTCCGACTTCACACGACAGTTTCCTTCAACATATCCCGGAAATTTCATCCAGTTTTCCATGGAAAATACTTCCATTTTTCCCCAGAAGTACATTCCAACTACCCCAAGAAGTCCTGCTATATATAGCTTCTTCTTGAAGTGCAAATTGCATTTTATTTCACATAGGGTAAATGTCGGCTTCGGCACCCATTGACTGTTTTCGGCAACCAAAATTTAAACGTTAATTTCACTATGTTTTACCATCAACACACTTCCCTGAATGTATCCAAACGATTCTTTAGTCTTTCAGCTTCAATCTGATTATATTTGTAGGACCGAGCAATCCTGTTATGCCAGATTTTTCTTCAAATGAAGCATACGTACTACAAAATGGGGCTGATTTCGAGTTGCCGATAATAGAACAGCTGGTTAACACGCAGTTCTAATGGGAAGGTTGCCGAAGAAAAAGAGGTTGACGACAATAGTCACACTCACCTGAGAAGTTTAGAGCGTTGTAAAATCGTTTTCAAACAGTTTTGAAGAATTCTGTCGATTGGAATGGATGGAGAAGCAAGCAGCAGATGAATTGAAACTAACAGACACGTAATATATGTGCGTGACGCTGTGAAAATGCTAATAGAAGTGCGGACGCTGCTTAGATTGACGAGAATACGTAAATTCCCCTATAAGACTTTCCTCTCCTGGAACTTTCTTCCGACTCCCCAGTAGTCCTTGGGACTTTCTTTGGAAGTGTCTTCCGACTCCGACGGGAAGTCTTTTCAGATTTCACCCGGAAATTCGTTCCGTCTTTACCTGGAAGTCTTTTCCAACAACCAATTTATGTCATTTTTTTCCCTTGGTTTGTGATCCGTTGACCTTGTTTTCCGTACTGAGTACCAATGCTATCGACGCCCGGGAGGCAGCTCTCACACCTGGTCCCTACCTATCAACCCGTCAACTGATGAACCGGGGACCAACGGCTTCACTTCCCTTCCGAAGGAAAGCGTGATCAGAGATTTTTATGCCTCAGAAAATCCCGGCGGCGCCGACTGGAATTGAACCCAGGCCTTTTGGGGTGAGAGGCAATCACACCACTGACGCCGCTTCTCTGGAGATGTTCATCTGATTTCCCCAGAAGATTCTTCTGACTTCGCACGAAAATATCTTCCAGCTTCCTATGAAGTTTCATACAATTTTATTCGGAAATTTCTTCCAACGTTCCGAGAAGTGTCTTCTGACTTCCCCGGATTTTGTTTACCTATTTTCCTCATCTGACTTCCACCGTACCTTCGTGGAATTCTCGATGAAGGTACTTCCAACTTCCTCAAAAGTTCATCGTTATTCCCCTTTTCCTTCTTTATCCGGTAATTGCTTTCGACTCTTCCCTGGAGTTTCGTTCAACGGATAGATACTTCTAATTTCCCCAAGTAAGTCAAAAATAAATTTCTTGTCCATCTAGCAACTTGGGCAAGGGAAAATTCTAATAATTCTATGAGTTGGTGTTATAAAATCTGCCTAAAAAATATTTATTTTCAAACATGTTGGCTTGAACATTAAAACCGTCTGAGCCCGCACTCCCTAGGTGAAAATGTATGTTTAGCATGGCTTCTGTACAAAAAAAAAGTTATCCCGGGAAGTCGAACCGGATTGTGTGGGAACGTAGAAACTTCAGAGAAAATCTGAAGGAAACTTTTAGATCTAGGAATGCGAACATAACTTTCGGAAGTCTCAACAATTTCCCAGTTGTAATTTCGAACAAAAAATTCGAACTAAGTTTATTTATTAAACTTAAGTAGTTAAAATTATTTACTGTTACTGTTAGTTCATCAAACAATATTCTGATGAATAATCATAACCCATCTGGTCAAAAAATAAATGTATTTCCCGATTCCCGGGAATTTCTCGGAAGCACCATCAGCGATTTCCTGATTCCCGGGTAGCCAAAAATGGCCAAGAAGTGGAAACACTTGAGCCATCACCTTTACATTAAATTCATTTCATAGGCGAGCAGTTCTACGGTTCCACGCCAAGTGACGAATCGGCAAAACTCGGCATGTGTTATGCACAATCAATCACATTTTTACAAAAATTTTGCCATTTTGGATGTTTTAATTTTTTTCAAAATGGCGTCTGTGGCATTTTTAAAAAAATTGAAGCGCGTTCCCATTATCCAACGGTGGTTTATTCTGGGCCACCATCCTTCAATCCCATGACCATCATGCTTCTTCGCGCCAATCATTTGTAGGCCTTTTTCATCAGAATCTTATGCCGCTTATTTTCGGTGGAAGTTGACCAGATTCAATATATAAGCCATTTTAACCATCCTCTGTGGTATTTGCTGAAGTACATTTGGTTAAATTGACCTCAGTTTGAAACTTCGTGAGGTATCAAAGTCACGACTACGGCTTTGTGGGGCTAGAAAATTAACTACAAATTAACTATAGGCAATCCTATTTTCCACTAAGTTTGTTGTGGTATTAAATAGAAAAGCAAAACCATGTCATCGCCAAGCCACATTTGAAATATTATTTCTCGATCAAACAAATAAAGCTCCCATCTATATTGAATTCCTAACTTATTTCCTAAAATTCTTACTTATTTGCGTAATGCCATTTTAAAATAGAGGTAACTCTTAGACCAGAAGGTCCCGAAGAAACGATCTCAACTTTTTGGCTCAGCTCTGGTACTCTCTTCGGTCCCAAGCTAATCGATGCACTCCTCGAAACATATGAAAATCCATGAACCCCTCATTTTATCTGTCAAACTTTCATAGCGAATCAAAACAAACATAGTGTAGTACTGGAATTTATACTCGAATGGGGTTTGTTAATCGATTTGCTTGGTACCAAAAGGCTAGTCAAGTAGGGAGCCAATTTAAAATCGTTAGTTTCCACCGGTTGATTTTACCTGATAGAATGAGATAATCCATTGCAGAACATGTTTGGCAAACTCTCATAAAACACGCTTTGCTGGGTGCTACGGATCCGCTTTTCATGTTAGTTCTTCTCTGGATATGGCATTTTCCAACTGTTTTCCTTTTTTAGCAAAGTTCTTAGATTCCCCTTAAAGGGTGTCCACGATGAAATTGCCACACACAAAATTGATTCGCAAAATTCGAGTTTTCATCCGATTGCCATCAAATTTTCAGGGATTGAGAAATAACTATTAAACTTCATTTTACCATTTTACTCGTATTTTATTTACAGTCCATACGCAAATGCCCACACCTTGGCCTTAACCCCGGCCATAAGATTCTGCACAACCTGTGAATCAACCGTTTTTTGCATGTAAACCCATACTTTCTTCAGTTCCTCGACTGTCTTCACTACCTTAGGTCGTTTAAGAAAGTGCTGCTTCATAATCGCCCAGTACTTCTCGATGGGGCGGAGCTCCGGAGTGTTGGGAGGGTTGAACATTTTCGGCACGAAATTGACCTTATTGTCCGCATACCACTTCAGCACGTCCTTGGAGTAGTGGCATGAGGCCAAATCCGGCCAGAAGATTGTTGGGACGTTGTGGGCCTTCAGGAGAGGAAGCAGCCGCTTCTGGAGGCACTCTTTTATGTACACCTGTCCGTTCATCGTGTCCTGGGTCACGAAAGGTGCACTCCGCTTCCCGCACGTGCAGATGGCTTGCCAAACCAGGAATTTCTTCGCAAATTTGGACATCTTCTGAGTGCGGACATGCTCCGGAACGCTGAACTTATCCTTGGCCGTGAAAAACAGGTTGCCGGGGATCTGTTTGAAGTCGGCCTTCACATATGTTTCGTCGTCCATGATGCAGCATTCAACTTTCGTCAGCATGTTGAGGTACAACTTCCTGGCACGGGTTTTGGCGGACTTGTTCTGCTTCTCGTCGTGATTAGGGGCCTTTTGTACCTTGAACGTTCGAAGCCCAGCCTTAGTTTTGACCTTCTGGACAAAATTTCGGCTTAGGTGCAGCTTCTTAGCCACATCCCTAACGGAGGCGTTCGGATTTCGGTTGAAGGCCCCAACTACGCGGTTGTGATTTTTGGTGTTGTACGGAATACTTTTTCCTTCACTTCTGGGCTTCCGATCGGTGGTCAACCGTTCCTCGAACCGCTTAATCACTCGCGACACCGTGGAATTCGCGATTCCCAACGTTTTAGCGATGGAACGATGCGAGAGATCCTTGTTCTCGTGATGAATGCGCAAGATTTTATCACGCACGAGCTGTTCTTTCGACTCCATTTCCGCGAGTTTTGATCACAGGACTTTAAAACTTGCAGGATGTAAATAATGCACTATGAACTAAATCCACCCAAATTTTCATTAAATTCTACCCAACGGTTAAAAAGTTAGAGCAATTTCATAGTGTGGCAATTTCATCGTGGACACCCTTCATCAGGGTAATTCATGATGTAATGAATTCAATTGATTTAATAAAGATTTGTTACATGAATATAACAGGGTGGCCAGTGAATTTCCATTTTGAAATTTCTGGTTTTTCCGGTTCAAATCTTAAAAAATTCCCGGTTGTTAATATTCAACAAAAATGGCCAACAAAATTTTGGAGGTTATTTGTGGGATAAATTAAAGCAAAATAACAGAAAGTATTTGTTAAAGCTGAAAGTATAAATTTAACTCTATGAGTCACTTTTTTTTTCGTTTATTAATTTATTTGATAACCGAATCTCGGTTCTGTAGGATTGTTGTATACTCGGCTCTGTAGGATTGTTGGTCACTATACAATACATCTTAAAACTATAGTCAAAAGGTACAACACAATAAACAGTTTATCTTCCGCTATCCAAAAAGCCTCCTCCATCAGAACTGGAGCCGCTTCCAATAGTTTCATTGTATGGCAAATTGTTGTACGCCAACGAGGGTCAGAGCGCGTCCATTGCAGCAATGGGCGCAAAACGTGGTCAGCACTCACACACTCATCACGAAACGGTTGCTTTCCAAAGTCGACGACGCATCGACCGAAAGAACTGCTGATGAAGAACAATGAGGAGGACCACACAATGGTTGCTGCCGAGAAAACATACGATCGCGTAGCACACATATTGAGAGTGGCCTGCTTTTGTCGACAGCCGAGTGAACACTGCTCTATGAGTCACTTAATGTATTCAAAACAAATCATTGATCTTTCGAGATACTTAAAAAAAAACAATTTCAATCACTTTTAAGCCTTAGAATTTATTGAGTAACAGAGATGAAGGTCACTAGGTCAAATGCTATCTGGATGAATAGGTTATAAGACAGAATTGTGAAAAATAAGAAACTTAATTTTAAAAACGTATCAGAAAAAAATTACTTGATACAAATGAGAATAAGAGGAAATTGTCAGGATGAAGAAAATGTGTCTTCACTCCGTTGCCTACACATAGAAATTTTTACAGAAATCTGTAAAATTTTACAGAAATCTCAACAGCTGAACGTTTGGCAAACAGTTTCGCAGATTTCCTGTAATTTTTCACAAAAATCTTTTAATTTTTCACAGATATCTGTAAATAATTACAGAAAAACTGTTGACATTTCGGTAAAATTTTACATTTTTTTTAACCTTGGTGCGTATTGACCTTTTAGTACTCGAACTAGTGAAAAAAGTTAAAAACAAAATAAATATAAATACATAAAAACCTACTGACGTTGTAACTGGCTCAATTTGAAACTAAACAAAATTTGATGTAAGAAAATTCCCAAGATTCCGGGCCTTTGAAATTTGTGTAGTCAGAAACTGGAACTTTTCTTCAAAATATGTGATTAATAACAATCTTCGTGATGTAAGATTTGTAGAAAAAAAATAATTAAAATGTGAGATTTTCAAAAAAAAATCAGGATTTGAAAAAAAACATGTACTTATGAGTTGTTGAATCATTATTTTCAAGGCTCTGAGACTTGGAAGCATTTGAGGGTTATAACAAATTACAGAACAACATATAGAATCTTGCGAACAAACCCTGGAATTTTTAGTAAAATTTAAAAGTGTTCAAAGTGTTGATTTCAAACTAAAATTGAGGAGGACTCCCACATGATTTTCGATGGAGAGGTTCTGAGCAGAATTCCAAAATTATTCTGTTAGATTGTTAGATGAAATTGAAGGGATTTCTGTGGAGAAGAATGCAAGATCTAAATTAAATTCTTATGTAATTTTAGAAGATTTCAAAAGGAGTTGTCCTTTGGTTTGTTTTTTCCGTCGATCTTGTTTTCCGTGCTGAGCACCAATGCTACCGACGTGCCAGGAAGGCAGCTCCCACACCTGGACCCTACCTATCGACCCATCAACTCATGAACCGGGGACCAACGGCTTTACTTCCCATCCGAAGGAAGGCGTGATCAGAGATGTTATGCCTCACAACATCCCGGCGGCGCCGACTGGGATTGAACCCAGGCCTGTTGGGGTGAGAGGTAATCACGCTTACCACTACACCACCGGCGCCGTTCAAAAGGAGTTGTGATAAAACATTATGGAAGATTCCTACGTAGTTCTGAGGAAATTTGTATGGAAATCGTGAAGAAAATGAAAGATGAATTTTACGAAGTATTCCAAGAGAATTATGATGAAAATTCAACAAAAAACAGAATTTTAAGCGTGTTCTGGCGATAATTTCAACCTAGTGCGAAAGATTCATCACAGAGCTCTAACAAAATTAATTTAAAAAAATTGCTGATAATTAGAAGAAATTCTTTAAAATACTTCAAAGGGTTTTTAGATAAAATTTCGAAAGATTTCTGCTATTTTGAATAGAGTTAAAAGGACATTTTGAAAAGAATTTAAAAGCCTTCGAATAGGTTTGATGGAATCCTAAGAAAGATTATAATCAAATTCTAAGAAGGGGTTTCAAGGAAAATCAAAAAAAAAATCAAATTATTGCGCGGAGTGTTTCTGGTAAATTTAAGTAGAATTGCATGATAATTCAGAGCAGAATTCCAAGTTAATTCTGGAATTAATATTATGAGAATTTTAAATAACGAAATATTAAAACCCCAAAAAGAATAGTTCAGTTTCGGTTTTAACAAATATTTGTTTCCAAAGTCCAGTGTCTTCAATATATTCTTTTAAGGCCCATGCACTTTACATCTGAAATTGAAACGACAAAAATCAATTCAAAATATTGCTGAGTGATTAAGTTCTAAAAAAATAAGACGGGAAACTGACGAAAATTATGCAGCAAATAGAGCAAGACATTTTTTTTGGTAAATAATCACTCTGTTTTTATGGTTTATTCTGAAATTCTGGTGTAAAAGTTGTTCCTATGGTATCGTAATCAATTTTTCCCGGTTGTTTCATCAAATTCCCGGTTTTCCCGGTTACTTTTCAAATTCACGGATATTTCCCGGTATTCCCTGATATAATCAAATAATACGAAAACTATTACTCTGTCACTTCATATTTATTCACACTGTATTTAGTTTGTATTTGTTGGTGAAGGTGATGAAGGGTGATGGTCATAAGACTATTTGTATTTTGAATAATTATGAGTTGTTCAAATTTATCGGTGCAAAAATATTAACTCTGAGTACAGCAAGTTTGCTCCTAGATTTTTATCTTTAAATTATGAATTTTGTTAACATTGGAGGCATGGTGAGATCCTTCAATTACACTATATTATATAAACCATTCATTACATCACATACTATTGTTATATTAACTTTTACATAGCTCGGAGCGTTTGGCACAGTTTGTCCACACATCCTTCCACCCCTGTAGATTCACGAAATGCATTGCTGTTATATAGGAAAAATGGCTCTAATGTTGGCTTATGGATCTAAGATTGGGCCCATCGCTAAAAATCTGTTATTTATCAATTTTATCTAGATGAACGCGTCATTGGGACGGTACTAATGGATATTTTTTGTCGCTATTGAAAATTTAGTCGATTGCTGAATTTATGTATGGGCCCAAATTAAGGGCATTTAGGCCGACATTACATCCATTTCCCCTATTTATTAAAACTCGAATAATTTCACAGAATTATCATTGCTGCAAATGCAACGCAGTAGGCCTGGCCGTTTTGATGTTTGTGCCATATCGAAGATATGCTGCAAACATCAATGTTGACAAGAAACATGATTAGGCAACCTAATCATTTTCCAGGATGCTTTCTCGTACAAACGCAGCCATTGTATTAGTTTAGATTATATTCGATTAGGATGAGATTTACTATAAAAATACGTACAAACAACATTATTTCATATGAGTCAAAATTCCTGAAGTGGACCACTGATTTTTCACAAATCATTGGATTCCGTTCAAAATACGTCTATATATTGCTCTTACCACGACAAACAATAACCCAAAATATTTCGGCAAAATGCGCATTTAAACAAAAGTTATAAACAATTAAGTTTTTTGGCCCCTTTTTCGAAAAAAAAATCTTATCTCTAGATCGGGCCAATGAATTTATCTCCAGTTTTGATATAATCACAAGAAGACATGTTTCTTCCAAAATCACTAAAATTTATTCATCAAAAATGTAATTTGTTTATAATAATTACAATTTTTTATAAACAAATGCAAATTTTTTGGTGTTCCCCGCACGATACAAGATTGATTTTTTTTTAGAATTGTTCCTTGACTTTTTTCCCATACAGAACCATTTCAACATTTTTGTCACCAGTATTGGGAGCCGACTTATAGCAATTTTTGTAACGCGCTGCACCAAGCGCACGACGCCGCGTCGCGCCGCTCGCGCGTTCACGCATCGGGAAAGACACGGGAAAGACGAAACGAGGAAACGAGTTCGGACCAAGAGCGCGTAGCGACTCGCTTCGCGCGCGAGCGGCGCGTCGCGGCGCCGCGCGCTTGGTGCGGCGCGTTACAAAAATTGCTATAACTCGGCTCCCAATACTGGTGACAAAAATGTTGAAACGGTTCTGTATGGGAAAAAAGTCAAGGAACAATTCTAAAAAAAATCAATCTTGTATCGTGCGGGGAACACCAAAAAAATTGCATTTGTTTATAAAAAATTGTAATTATTATAAACAAATTACATTTTTGATGAATAAATTTTAGTGATTTTGGAAGAAACATGTCTTCTTGTGATTATATCAAAACTGGAGAAAAATTCATTGGCCCGATCTAGAGATAAGATTTTTTTTCGAAAAAGGGTCAAAAAAACTTAATTGTTTATAACTTTTGTTTAAATGCGAATTTTGCCGAAATATTTTGGGTTATTGTTTGTCGTGATAAGAGCAATATATAGACGTATTTTGAAAGGAATCCAATGATTTGTGAAAAATCAGTGGTCCACTTCAGGAATTTTGACTCATATGCCTACCATATGCATGAAAGTTATAAAGCATGAAATATTCATATTGTTCAGTAAACAATACAACACATAAACCTATTTAAATCCTTTCTGAAAAACCAACTTCGTAAATTCTCTTATGATTGATTCGACTAGTGCGAGATTATTCCCAATCTCCTGTTGCTTCCCTACTTGCGAAATCGATTTTTGCCTTCATGTCTCACAATCCTGATCAAATATTGGCACTGTCATGGGCAACTGTTTCTGGTACTATGGTAAGCATTGCAGCAGGAATTAATTTCCCATCTGCCGTGGATATATACTCCTTTGAATCAGCATACAATTAAAAAGCCAATATAAATCACACGACAACCGCCCACAGGTTTGCTTGTTTACTCTGGGGACTATAATTAAAAGAATCCTTCGTAGAGATCAAGTAGGATTTGAGTATTTCAATTTAAAATGTTAAACAATGCAAAACATTTGGTATATTCCCTCCCACAGGGAAATCTTACGCTTGCATGTTTTACGTAAATTAAAGTTTGGTAGAATTTGGTTCAATTACAACGCAATGATTTCCCATTCAAAATTAAATGCCACAATGGGTGCATCACCGACTCGCCATGTAAAGCACTCCTTTAAACCGCCCATCTGACACTTCCTGCAAATAGCACCTTCTCACGCGATCATCAATAACCGAAAATATGAAGTGCTACGCTCCGGCTTAGCCACGGTACATCAATTACCTAAATAGTTTGGAAAAATAGACACATTCACCATAATTGATGATGACCTGGCGGGCCACGATTCACGGAGGGTGAAACAATTTTCAAGAAGCATTCCATCGCGTCGCAAGGCTCGGTTCAGTCTGATAGGCTCATGCACGTTCAAATGGCACATCACGTGAAAATCCATGAGTGGTCGCTGTCGAGTGTTTACATCCATCTTTTGTTTTTATGCACCCAGCAGCGTTGGGGTGGATTTGGGCCTCTACGCTACGGAAGCGTCGGTCATAGATTCACATCTCCTTACAAGGGTGAGGGTAAGTTTGAACATCCATCGAACGCACAACATTTAGTCCACTACCGCAGATTCATGCGATGCCATTATTTACGGTGGATTCGACGAGCAACTGTTCTCTTTTCAGTATCAACAGTTCTGTTACCGATTGTCCGTGGTTCAATAATCTATGCAGTGCAATGGTGGTATTTTGTTTGATTCACACTGCAAGTACCTATATTAAATTTTCTCAAGTTCTTATTCAAAGATGTTTGTTTATGAACAGAACTAGAAACCTAAAGGTTATATCAAAAATATGTATTATGAATTTCTCAAAAAAGTTGTTATTATTACTTAGATCAGCATTTTTCAATTTATGGGTTGCGACCCACACTTTAGATTAAAATTATTTAGATTTTTTTTTTTGAGTTATGATATCATGTAATTTTTTTTAATAATTATTAAATCGGAATAATTTATGACGATCTTTAGGTATTGCTTGACCATTTTGGTTTTAATTACCTTACTTAACCAGTGCTTCAAAGATTCTTGGCCAATTAGGTGCTTTTAGGGTTAAAATTACCATTGTTTTAGGATTTACGTTATTTTGACATTCCTACGGCCAGCCAACTTGGGTCCTGACGATTATAGGCTATTTCCGCTTTTCTAAGGCTTTTTGTTAGCGCTTCGGAGTCATTTTTGTTGTTTCAGGACTTTTTGACGTTTAATGGTCATGATGGCGTTTTCAAATTTATTTAGAGATTTTCAAGCCGTATTGGCATTTCAATTCCATTTTGATGCAATTGGCGTCACATTCGTCATATTAAGTTGATTTTATCTCTCCATCTTCCAGCAATTAAGCGCAATTTTGTTAGTTTTAGAATCTTCTTCTATTTGTTTGGTTGTTTTGGTGGTTTTAAGTAATTTTCACGTTCTAAGGGTATTTATGTGGTTTTGAGACCATTTAAAGACTATTTTTGGCTGACCATTCTAGTGTTCTCAAGATCATTTTGACTCTAAAACAAGTGTTGGTGGTTCGCGAGTTTCTTGCACGTTTCAAAGTGGGTCACAGCCAAAAAAAAGTTTGACAACCACTGACTTAGATCATCGGTTTTCGTACTCATGGGCTTGCTTAGAATTACTAAATCAGGTTGGCCTGATATTCAGCAGAAAGTAAATTCACAGTTTTTCCCCGCTTTTTCTCGGGTGCCCAACATTTTTTCCCGGTTTCATATGAACAGCAAAATATGGTAACAGACTAACTTTTTTGAACCGCTGGCCAAGTATTAGAAACGATATCAGCTGGCGGGTCAGAAATTCTCGTTATACATTGGAACCAGTTTTTACTCAGGTGTTTTTTACGCGATGCGATTTAAAAAAATTTCCAATTACGTTCTGATTTGCGTGAAAAATAGTAGAATTACGTACTTAAAAAAAGTTAACCAGAAATGTGTTGGATGATATCCTGAACACAAAGCAAAATAACCATACAAATTTTATTAGGGTCACTTCCATCCCGAAATTCGCAGTACCTTGTTTATAATTGAAATAAGTTATAGATACTTCCAGAACTATTTTATGACAAGCGTGCAATGTTTCAAAATTTAGTGTTCACTCGGCTGTCGACAGAAGCAGGCCACTCTCCTCGACGTGCGTCACGCGATCATCTGTTTACTCGCCAGCAACCATTGGTCCTGGTGTGTGGTCCTTCTCATTGCTCTTCATCAGCAGTTCTTTCGGTCGATGCTTCGTCGACTTTGAAAAGCAACCGTTTTGCGTTAAGTTTGTGAGTGATGACCACGTTTTGCGTTCACTACTGCAATGGAAGCATTCTACCCCCCGTTGGTGATACTGCCAGACATTGAAACCACTGGAAGCGGATCCCGTTCTGATGGAGGTTATTGGCTTATTGGTTAGCGTGAAATAAAGTTTTTATTGTATTGTACCATTTGACTCTAGTTTTCCGATGTTTTGTATGGTGAACAAGAATACTCGGCTCTGTAAAGTAAATTCGTATTAGCCATTTCAAATAAATTAATAATAATAATGTTTCAAAATTCAACTTTTAGAGAAGCATTTCAAGAAAATTGTCAGGAGGACTACAGGTGAATTCCAAAATAGTTCTGAAGATACTATTATCAGTAGAATTCGAGAGAATTCTAAAGCAATTCTGAAGGAATTTTGACATAAATAATAATGATATGGATTCAATTTTGACAGTTGTAGCAGCCCAGAGGCAGCTATGATTCTGCTGTTTGTTGCTGTTAAATAGCTAAGCACCGGATAGCTAAGCACCACCTCCCAAGAGAACCACCAGTCGGACTTCACGATGCCCGGCTAGATGCTGGCCAAATGAACCAGTTCTGAAATCATTTAGCACTGTCGGGAACAAGACTAACACACAGGAGTGACACAAGAAAGAAACGAACATACCCATCTCAAAATCCTAAGTAACGAGCCCATAGAACATCCAATACCGCAAACCGATCCAAACAGAGGTATCTTCATCTGACCCATTAATCCCTCCCTGATTCAGAAGACGAACACACAATCAGTTCAACGAATCGACGAATATACACTAACTGACAAAAATATAATGCAACGCATTTGGCTACTGTTATAAATTACCCTTAATGACCACCGACGGCCAAATAATAATAATTCCAAAAGAACAGAATTGTGAATTTAATATATATAAAAAAAAACTGCAGTATTTCAAGTTTTTTTTATTATTATAGTCACTTTAACGCTCTTGGGTCATTCGTGACTTGTCCGGGGGTGAGATTTGAACTCGTGACTTTGGCGTGAGAGGTATGGATGCTAACCACTACACCGGGGTCGCCCCCATTTCGACAAGGTATCTAGAGCAAATTATGAACATGATTTTCTGCGTCGTTCTAGGGAATTTACCATTCTAAAGATAGCTTCATGATAATTCCAAGAAAATTCAAAAAAGATTTTCTCAAAACCATTTTGAGAAGAATTTCAAAGAAACTCCGAGCAAAATTCCCTTGCAATTCTGAAGCGAAATACAAGGAAATGTTGGAAGAATACCATGAGATTTGTGAGAAATATTTCAAGAGGATTTTAGGAAAAACTACGAAGAGAATATAAAGCAAATTCTCGCGAGAAATTAAAAAGAATATGAATATAAATGTACGCTGAGTTTACAGAGAATTCTGGAGAGAATCCCTCAAGCACATAATTCCGAATCTGTAATGAAGAAGCTTTCTAGGAAATACCAGAGAAATTATTTAGGGGAATCCTGAAAGTAAATCACACGCCAAAGATCTCGAATTCAAATTTCCTCTCTGGACAGTTCACGGGTAACTTAAAATATATTATAGTGTATAATACAAAAAATCTTTGATGACATTCTAAAACTACCGTAAGGAAATTTTTGAAAAGTTTCCAAAGGTATCGTGAGACAACTTCCAAAGAAATATTTTAGATAGTTCAAACATTGAAAATTCTGCAAGATCCCGTACATAGAAATTCAAGTCTAAGATAAGGATTTTTTTTCGAGATTCTAAGACCTTGATTGGTAAAAAAAATTGAAGATCCTGGTCTAAACTGTTCAAGATTATGGGACCAGAAAAAATATAATAGTGCGAGGTATGTGATCTCGAGACTCAAGCTCGTAAAATCCTCTTTACGCCATTAGTCAATCCAATATTTCAGACATGGATAAATTTTCTTAATTCTGGGATATACATCAAGGTTTCAAAAATAACAAAAATGTTCAAACTGACAGACATGAGACATCTAAAAACTGTTTAACATTGCCTGAATTAACAAACTGAAAATTAACTGAGGCTTAAGAATTGGTTAGGATTTTCACTGGAATAATTTAAGAAAATTTTGGACGATCGTGGACGTGACAAATTTCTGAGGCAAAGTTCAAATTCTGAGCATGAAGTGATCTACACAATGAGCGCTACAATCCGCGCGGCGCAGGGAGCGAATGTAATACAACAAGCGCGAATGTCTTCTTTGAGTTCTTTGCAGACTTAGCTCATCACGCCTGCATGAGAAGGGCATAACGAAGAAGAATTTTGTCTTTTTGCTGGGTTTCCTATTTGCAAACACTAAGACTCTGAACCATTTGGCGATTTTTTTTAACTTTTGGTTAAATTTTACAGATGGAAAGTTGTTATCGATGAACCCTGCTATCCGAGAATGATTATTTCTGACAAACAAGAAGTTAAATTTTGACAACCGTGGGTCGAAAAACGGTCGATCGATTGACAGCACGGGGATTTTCGAACATAGAAAATAACTTTCGAAATGTCACTTTTAACCACGAGTTAAATTTAACTTGGCAAATGGTTCACAGCGTTAATGTGAACCATTTGTTAAATTTAACTCGTGGTTAAAAGTGACATTTCGAAAGTTATTTTCTATGTTCGAAAATCCCCGTGCTGTCAATCGACCGTTTTTCGACCCACGGTTGTCAAAATTTAACTTCTTGTTTGTCAGAAATAATCATTCTCGGATAGCAGGGTTCATCGATAACAACTTTCCATCTGTCAAATTTCTCACAAAAGCGCTGGACGGCACTGAAATCATTCTCATTTTTATTGAACACCCGTTAGTTGGTATCTGTTATATAAAATTCACCTAATCTTAGACTTAGAAACTTCTCACTAAACAACGGCTACGTAATTAGCTAATAAACAGCCCCAGAGAAGGGAAACTTTAATTTTGTATTCCTAAAGGAATTCTGATTGCCCGCAACATTTCACGTTTATTGTATCGCACCGCATCTTTACAAGAGAAGGAGCAGATGCATAACCAATTGAGAAAAGGGGCGACCGACCGGCTGTAAATAAAAAGGTGAGAGGCATTTAAATGTCTGGTTTTGTGGCTCATCAAACACCAACGCGTCATCGTCATCGTCGAGGGTCCAGTAAAGTTCAATATCCGATCCCCCAGAACCTACATACATGCCGTTCTGCGGCATTAGGTTTCCCATTTTCACGGTTTTGTTTCGAACCATTTTTCTACTAATGGTTATTGACGATCCGATGGAACTGTTCCTTCTAGTTTGTACACCACCCCCGCTCGCGTGGTACATCCCGACGGGGCGTTTAATAATCGATTAATATTTTTCTGCTTTCGCTCTGTTTTCATTTTTTGTAGCTACTGGACAGTAATTTCAAAACAGCTGCAGTTTCATTACGAAACGTTCAAATCCTGGATGACGATGATGGTGGTACGCGGCTGGATCTGGCTCTCTACGAGGAGCGATGAATCGAAACAAAGCAGAACAGATCACCATCACTTCTCCTGATGTCCGGCACCCACTGATGCTTCCATCTAAAAGTACCGCGCAGCTGAAATCGTTCCGCGTACGTTGAACTAAATTAATTTGATGTAATTCAATATTTCTCTTCAAACACAGCCGTATAAACGGTTTCTACCGCGCATAGCAGGACTTGATGGGCTTTTCATCTGCCAGTCAGTAACGGTCCACCCTCCCTTTTGTTTCCGGCTGATCCCGGTGTCGCTCTGCTGCTGCTGTTGCTGCTTCTGTTAGAGGGCGAATAATGTACTGTGGAAAAGGATTGTTCGGTTGCCTCTATTTGCCGGATCCCATGCTGACTTTTGGACGTCACAGCGACACTCACGCTAGCAACCCTCAGATCGGCGGGGATAGATGATGATGATGCTGGCGATGTTGAGCGCAAACATCCATTGTAAAGCGTGAAAACGGAACAAATGCAGCTTTTCAGTTAAGGAATTTATATGTGGGGTAACTATCTGCCGTTGCAACGTAAACACATTTACGTGACTAGTAAGCATATATGACGCATTTATTTAAAACAACCTATTCAAAATAGGGGCGGTGAACACAGTTCTGTGCGGTGAACGACTATTGATAACATATACAATAGAGCTCAGCATTCGAGATCTTGTCGTGAGGCTACCAAGCACTAATCATATACCGCTGGCATTGGTTTAATACAAGTATACCTCGATATAACGCATACATTATACCTACAGGGTTTTGATCTTATTTCCGTCCTACTAAGCACAACCCGCGCTTTACCTCTCTTTTCTGAACGAGTTTAAACAAAAAGTGGAATATTTCTGTCAAAGATGACTTCGAAATTTATTCACCTTTCCATACGTACCGTTGGATTTGATAAAGAGTCACAAATTGTTGAGATATTGTTTAAAATCTATTAGGGTAGAGAACTACTTCGGCCTAAGCGCCCATTTTGGGCCTATCAAGCAGAAAACACCAAATAAATCCATGATTTCGGCGTTAACAGGTAAATTATGCTTTTGGTACGATACTTTAGTTCAAATGCTACCGAACGAAGTCAATGAGAACGCGTGATATGAATGTTTGTACCCAATATTCTCAAAAACAAATGAAGCGTTCCGACCCAATCAATCTTTATTTTCATCCGATAGGCCGAAGTGAACTCATTGGCGTTTCAATGCGTTAGGCCGAGTTTAGAATACGTAGGCCGAGTTTGGCGTCAAGAAGCAGTGTTAAACGTTTAACAATATCTCAACAATTTGTTCTCTGTATCAAATCTTACGGTACGTACTTAAAGGTAGATACATTTGGAAGCCATAATAATAACATTCCGTTTGGTGTTAAATTACGCTAGATTAAGAAAGACTAAGTGCGGGTTGTGCTTAATAGGCCGGAAATGGGTTAGTTATCCCTACTGCTTCTTGATTCTAAATTCGTTCTACGAGTTTCAATTCCATCCTAACGCATTTAAACTTATTTAGATTTTCTTCGTCCTACGGATAAACGTAGAAAAAGGGGATTCGCTAGGAACGCTTCTTTTGTTTTGAGATCAATATTAAATATTCATACAATGTGCTCTCATAGAATTTATGTTGTAGCTAATGAACTAACGCATCGGAACAAACCTATTATTGATTTGTACACGGAAAAATAATTGATATAATTGATCTTTTCTGATCGATAGAACCCTATATTATACACAACATATTTCAAGTTTCGAATTGAAAATACTGATTTTGGTGCGTTGGTTAATCGGGTTAAATCTTCATATAGGAGAAAAATCTACATCGGCCTAATCCTCCATTCCCGGCCTATCGAGCAAAAAACATCAAATATATCTATGATTTCGGCGTGAACGTGTCAAACAAACGTTTGGTACGATGCTTCTATTCAATAGCTGCATGACGAAGTGTTGAAGACCGCAAAATAAGATCTCGAAAACAATATGCGCACTTGAAGTGTACAAAAGGTGCACGCGCAATGACGATTTGCATTTTCAACAATAAACGAATACTTCGCGACTCCTTATCAGAACTAGCGGTACATATGGAAAGGTAAATAAATTTGGAAGCCATCTGTAATAATAACATTCCGTTTGGTGCTAAACTACGCTAGATTAAGAAAGACTAAGTGCGGGTTGTGCTTAATAGGCCGGGAATGGGGTAGTTAACCCTATATCATATGCTCTCAAAGCCAGCCCTAGTCTTCTTGATTTGTGCACCTCACTCTGGTGCAGAATGGTACTTATGTTAGAAAAAAATATAACGTTCCATCATTTGACATCATTCGTTTAGTTCTAACAATATGTCGAATTAAATAAGCATTAAGAGCTCATATTGAAAACAAATAATTAGAATCCAAATGGTACTCTACCGCCATCTTCTTCTCCATCAATGCTTGTTACGCTTCTGTAGAGAGCGTTTTGACAGATCTCTACTTAGATGCACTTCCAAAGTTATTAATTGAGAGCTTGTATACCACACCACAATGCTACTGTATACCCAGGGAAGTCGAGAAAATTTCCAGCTCGAGCTTGGGTTTTCAAGTTGGACACTAAAAACTTAACAAAAATCGTAGAACAACAACTTTTGGACAAATGTTTAAACTTTACGATACGCTTTTTCAACGTCTAACAATGCCATGGCAGATGATTTTGTAACAGACTTGGTCCACTTGAGTATGTTTTTTTATTCGGGTTAGTTGGTTTGATGGATGATCGATCGACCTTTCATAAAACCATACTGCTCCTTGAGTAATATGTTGTGTTCTTCACCAGTTGGTAGAAGCCGACAATAAAATGCAGGAACATTATACAGGTATTCTACTAAGACGCCCACATTAGACTGATGCAAAATTTGACTTTTTCGCTCCACAGTGCTTAAATGGTTTCAAATCGGGTCCTGCTTAGCCTCCCAAAGTTATAACTCATTTGGTTAGAAACAGACTTCGCACAAGCCATTTGAAGTTTACATGTAAATTACTATGGGAAATCTCAACTTTTTGTTCATTACCTTCTAGTCTTTTCCATATTGAGCTGCGAAACAGTTCGATAGCCATTCTTAAAGAAATTTTCTCAGCTACAACTTTGCTCGAGATCGTTTCTATGTAAAACGAGACAGGAAAAAGTTATTAATTATTTAAGAGATTGGTAAACTTATGACATGATCAAGCAGCTGCTCTGTAGGCAACACTGTATTTTGCAGTGTGACATAGTAGCCATGATTTTTGTGTCCTATTCAACGCCCCAGAAAAACCAATGTTGCCTGCTGAGCAGTTGATTGAGCATGATCATAAGACATCAGCGCATTGAACCATTGATAAGATTCGATTCTTACATTTAATCAAAAAGTGGTCTTCGGCAAAGTTGTAGCTGGGAAAATTTCCTACAAGAAAAGTTGAAAGTTTTTGAAGCAGACCGATATGGTGAATTATTAGATAGACATGAACAAACATCTTGGTTTTACCATAGTAATTCCCATACAAACTTTAAATGGTTTGTGCCATCTCAGTTTCTCACCAAATGGGTTCAAATTTTGAGAGGTTAGTCAGGATCCGATTTGGAATAGTTTTAGTATTGTGGAGCTAAAAAGTCAAATTTTATCAGTCTAGTCAGTAAAATCAGTCTAGCCCACATTTATCAGGATTCATTATACCTGCTGTAAAATGAGAAGGGGGATCAAGGGGGTAGTCAATTCTTTTAAAATAAATCTAACATTGTTTATAATTCTATGTGTTCTTAGCACTCCTGAACTCATGTCTAACTATTTCTTTAACCATTTGTGTCCTTTATTTATAATTATATAGCAGGCTTTAACAAACTCATCACAGCAAAACTGTGGTAAACGTAGAAGACAAATGTATGTAACATTTTCTTCTTTGGACATTTTCTAATTTCTGGGAACCAATTGCATCAAACTTTGATTTCATTAGGTTTCGTAGGAGGAAAAATACAACCGCGTAAATTTGGAGTTAAGTGCTTACATTTTGAAGTCCAGAGAGCAGCAGCAAAATTTTGCAACAAGCTGTCAAGGTTTATTCCATTTGAAAAATATGCAGTGTTTTGAGCTGACCTTGCATCGTTCCATTCGCAAGAATTTTAAATGAAATCAAGCGCTTATCGATACCTGTGATACCAAAAATTTCAACACTCCCTATGTTTCTCAATTGCCGTCAATTGAAAGTTTCTTCTCAAATCCCAACACAAAGAACTACTTCAATTACTTTGTAACAAAAATCGTGGTAAGGTTGATCATGGTTGATCGAAACAGCAAAGGGCAATACATTTTTTGTCGACTACTATGGCTAAGGTCCTTGGATGGGATTCGCAGCTAGGTGTATCAAAGTGATGCACTATATACAAACGAAAATAATAGTTTAGTTCTATTTGAAATTGATTTGTTTATAGTTTTGTTTTAGAAAAAAAAAATCATATTTTTAATGTAAACGTTAATATGCATCAACAGGATATTTCGTGATGTTATCAGAAGTTGACGCACTAAAAGCACAGTTAACAATATTTAAACATACCACAGACAAAATGGTAGCTATACACCTATTCAACGTAATCAACAAATCTTCGAGTTATTTGCATTAAATTCCATTCACATAATTTCCGTAATCAATGCAATTAGATCGAAGAGACGAAGAAACATTACATCTTTAAATAGGCAATACTGGATAACAACGCTCTTGATTGGCTTCTGACTGACTTGAAAATACTAGCTAAAAAATCCTTTGAAAAGCCCCCTGTCGAGCTAGTCGAAAAAAGAATACCCACACGTCAAACTCCGTCAAGCATTTAAGCAGCGGAGGAACAAAAGAGACGACAAATTATCAGGGCCTCAATTGTTTACATCTCATTGTGCATTATCTTGACTATTGCCAATTTGCCTTTTCGGTCACTCTGTAACTCCTTACTCCTATGATAAAATCCCATAAGCAAACATCAGTCTGTGCGTGAAACATGGTGAACATTTCCTTACCCTTTCACTCCTATGAAAATCCCATAAGATTCTGTCAATCTTTGCCTGAAAAGACGGCTGCTGACTGGTACCATGGTGACAAAGTCCGCTAGATTCTATGCACAGATTGTCAGATGCTTATGGAATTTTACCAGGAGTAAAGAGTTGCAGAGCCGCCGTCAACGTCAATGTTTACTGAGCATACAATCATATATCTGCTTTTCTTTCGTAATGGCCAATGCCGCAAACGTAAACAATTACTTTTTGCGTGAATTTATCGAAAATGAAAACTCACTCAAGTAAACTACCACGATGATTGTGTAGAGAAAGAGTCCTTATATCCGATAAAATTGGTGGCTTACATGGATTGATTTTGACATACGAAAAATTCACGAAAGACGCCATTATTTATGTTTTCGACATTGGTCCTTATGAACGCTCAGTGTCGATATCATGAAAATTTTATTTTGACAGATCGATGTCCAACTATGCCAGTTATACCAACCGGTGAACACTCGTGTTTATTTCAGTTACCATGGTGACGTAATTTGTGATTAGCCCCGGTCCCTTTCAAATTGTATCATTATTTATGAACGGCCTTACATTTGAAATGACGTTTCACATTCATCTAGTGATGTCCGGTTTTCATTCGAATAATCGGTTAATCGATTAACGAACCGAAAAGTAAACTATTTATAATCAGTTAGATCATGCCGATATAAGCATTAACATCTCCACAGGATCATCACCGATCGTTTCAAACATGTGCTGCACTCTCATTGGTGGAAAAATGGCAGCACAGCGAACAAAAAATAATCGATTAGTTGTTAATCGAGTAATTAAAAAATGGGACATCTCTGATTTTGGTGTGATTGTTTTGATAAAAATGAGCGCAAAATTTCATCTCTTCAGAGGGGGCAGCAAAACCACAAAATTACCTTGAATACGGGGGGTTCTCATTGGATGAAAGGGACCGTGAAAGAAGACACTAAATTAGAAAGTTTTTCTTCCGACAGTTTCATCTTAGTATTCATCTTTGGTTATACCACTGAGGCAACACAAAAAAGGGGTCAATTTTAAGTCAGCTATTTTAAATGAAGTTCCACATATGTTATGTGCGCTTATGCAGCGGATACACTTGTATGATGAACTATGAACATGAGCATTATTTGTGTAATAAATTATGAGCACATCCAAAACCTAAACAAATGTGACCATGGATGTGCTCATAATTTATTATACAAATAATGCTCATGCCAAGGGGTGTTCAACTCTGTGCCGAGTTCTTTATCTGTGCCGAAAGCTGGGTCTTTCATTGTGCCGAAAGTGCCGAAGTATGACAATCAAGGTATCAGTCTCAGTATCCCATAATTTTGACATCCCTGCAGTTTAAAGTTCTCGCAGAAGAAAAACGGAAAAAAATTAGAACATAAATTTCAAGAAAAGTTTCAGTATTAAACGAATTTGTTGCCATTCATCCGCTTCAAGAAAAAAAAAAACACTCTAAGTTCAGCCCCTCTGTGAGAAGGAGAAGTGATTCTGATGACAGAAGCTGGAGCAGGAAAAGGAAGTTATGAACCGTGCGTCGTTCTGGCAGACGTTTGCTGAGACCAAGTACCCAACCGGCAAGTGGAAGATTATCTGCATTACCATTATGCTACTCGGGCAATGCTATAATCTAGAAAGACTCGACCTAAAATGCCCCACCGGTGACAGTAGAAGCAAAAATAGACTGCAGTAGCTTCCCAGTGCCAGTTGAGTACTGCATTCGTCTGAACTGGCTTCACATTTTTTTTTTATGGTGGAGTGAAACTACTTCGTCCATGGTTTAAAACTTGTAAACAGGAGACTTATGAAACCGCAGAGATTGGTCATTAGACTGAATGCAAAATTTGAAATTTTCGCTCCACAGTGTTCAAACGGTCTCAAATCGGGTCCTGATTAGCCTCCGAAAGTTTAAACTCATTTGATAAGAAACTGACTTGGCACAAACCATTTGAAGTTTATATGGAAATTACTATGGTAAAACCAAACTTTTTGTTCATTGTCTTTTAGCCTTTTTACATATTTTACTGTTAACAAATTCTATTGCTATTCTTTTTGGAATTTTTATCAGCTACAACTTTGCAGAAAATTGTTTAAGAGATTTATAATCTTATGTCAAGATTAAGCAACTGTATTGTGGGCAACACTGTATTCTGCAGTGTGACATAGTAGCCATGATGGTTGTCCTCTATTCTTTCGCCATAAACACCAATGTTGCCTGCTGAACAATTGATTGAGAATAATCATAAGACATCAGTGGCTTGAGTTATTAATAACTTTTGTTCCTTACATTTGATCGACAACTAGTCTTCACAAAGTTGTAGCTGTGGAAATTTTCAACAAGCTCAGCTATCATTTTCTAAAGTAGAGTGAACTGGTGAATTTTGAGATAGATATGAATCTAAATTATGGTTTCTCCATAGTAATTCCCATATAAACTTCAAATGGTTTGTGCCGAGTCAGTTTCTCACTAAATGAGTTCAAATTTTGGGAGGCTAATCAGGGCCCAATTTGGAACCGTTTGAGCACTGTGGAGCGAAAATTTCAAATTTTGCATCAGTCTATTGGTCATTTATGAAAAAAAAAACCTGTGTTGCTCCCCTGCTTTCTCATCATGGCTCTCAACTTTTTATATTGTTTGAGTCAAATCCGAATATCTCAAATATATCTCAATACACTAAAGTCTTGTTTTACATGGTTTTTTACGCGATTTTTTTACACGGTTTTTTACACGGTTGGTGCCACTGAATCGCAATTTATACGGTACGTTTTTAACGATTTCTCGATAAAGACACAACCAATCGACTTGATTCGAATCTAATTATCAGTTTCAAGCCATAGGTAATGGGATACTTTAAAAAACAATCAAAATTTTTGGTGTGAACACACACATTTTTAAAAAACGTCAAAAGTTTCGAAAGCAGATAATATGGAATTCTCCCTAGGGATAGCAGCCTTGGACCCCCGGATCCTAAATCTGACACTGCACGCAGGTACAGAAAACCTGTTTAAAATACAAGATTGTTAAGGTACCGTAAAACGGGGTATTTTTGATAATGTGCGTAACTTTGACAGTAGAATATAATGATTTAATGATTTACCCATTTTCCGATCTGGAAACATTGGTTCGATATTGTAGCTTAAGGCATTTCCCTTGATATCGTGTATAGTTTTTATATAGTTTGTGTTACATGTTTGTCAAACATTTTGAAAAACAATTTTCTTGTTTTTTGCCCGTTTGAAAAATCACTCAAACCCTCACTTAGGAAATGTATTTCCGATATAGCCATCACAAGTTAAATGTTGTAGGGTGCCTCATAGCCTAGTCAGTAAAAGCACGGTGTTACCAAGCCGGAGGCGGCGGGTTCGATTCCCGGTCCGGTCGAGGGAATCTTTTCGTGCTTGCCACACAATATACAAATTCATGCATTGGTATTGAACGGCGCCGGTGGTGTAGTGGTAAGCGTGATTACCTCTCACCCCAGCAGGCCTGGGTTCAATCCCAGTCGGCGCCGCCGGGATGTTCTGAGGCATAACATCTCTGATCACGCCTTCCTTCGGATGGGAAGTAAAGCCGTTGGTCCCCGGTTCATGAGTTGATGGGTCGATAGGTAGGGTCCAGGTGTGGGAGCTGCCTTCCTGGCACGTCGGTAGCATTGGTGCTCAGCACGGAAAACAAGATCGATGGAAAAAACAAACCAAAGGAAAAAAAAATGCGTTGGTATTGGCATCGAAAGCTCTCAATTAATAACTGTGGAAGTGCATTTAGAACACTAAGTTGAGAGCACGCAATGAGCTAATATGCGCTAAGCAATAAGCTTGAAATGCAAACAACAAGAAGAAGAAGTTAAATGTTGTGTTCTTATTGCTTATGATGTTTTATGATTATATTATCATTCAAATGGTTCATATTTCTACAACTAAATTGTTTGAGTTTCCCATATGATTTTCAACATTCATCGAGCATTATCAAAGTAACCCAAATCACTGATGTTCGGTCACAAGACAAAAAAATATGGTGAATGCAATAATTTCCGTTAAACATATTACTAACAAATTGACTCTTTAGAAACCTACAGGGTGCGTGACGAATTTTTGCAGTAAATGGCATATTTGAGAAAAAATACACCAGTTAGTTATTCTAGCAATGAATTTTGTGTGATTTATTTTCTTTCGCAACATATGGAAATTGTAAGTAAATTTATTCAAAAAAGTTGCCTTCCCTTTCGACGACTGTAGTTAGACGCTTCCGGAAACTGCAGTATGCACGTTTTAAAATGTTTCGATCCATAGATGTCATCACTGCCTTGATTTTAGCTTTTAGCGACTTAAGTGTGGTGTAAGGGGTTCTATTGGTATCCCGTTGGACGACGCCCTATACAAAATAATCCAACGGATTGATATCGGGACTGCTTGGGGGGCAAATTTCTTCCTCCCAAATTTACGAAATATTTTCCGTAAGCCATTTCTGTGCTTTATTAGCAGTATGAGCAGGTGCTCCGTCTTATCACTTTCCCAAGCCTTTTTTTAATATTATACACTGTTCTTTCAGACACATTTACCGACCAAATTATTTCTTTCATGCATACACCGGGGCGCAACAAAGCGACAACGGCTGACAGATTGCTCTCTTGTTTCGACATCTTTACGTTTACTCAACATTGTTTGTTTAAATCTTACACCTAACAGTATAAGCTATCCAGTGCTGCCAAATATATCTAAATCATGATGCACAAGCATGAGAAATTACTATTTGAAATTTACTGCAAAAATTCGTCACGCACCCTGTATAGGAACCTTAGTACTTGTTTTAAATAAATAAATTTTGAGAAACATTCATTGATGTAAAAAATATTTAGAATATACTTCTAAAAACTATCAATGTTACCCCGTTTTATGGTAAACACACTTAGATATATAACAAATACATCATATTAACAATATGATGCATTCTTTTACTCTGCTGGCCAACCAAATTCTTAGTAATGAGAGCGCCAAATAGGCAACCAATGTATTTGTTTATCTTCAAATTTGTTTCATAGTTTAATATATGTATTTTAGCTTATTATTTTATTTGATGACAACAGAGACAGTCTTACGAAGTTTTCATGAAATTGATTTGGCTTTTTTTTATTTAATATGTGCTATTTGCATTCTTCGATTGTAATCGGATGAACGTTGTTAACCTTTTTCAACGCTAGATGGTGCGAGAAGCAATATTTTTCGGGTTGCTATTACAATGAATGGAAAAGGTAAGAATGGATCATATTGTTATTATAATATATTTGGAGGATTTTTTTTTTAAATTACCGAACAGGTTTGGCCCAAAGGGTCTTCGATTTCTATGAAACTTTGCCCATAGGTAGAGTTCATGGATATATTAACAAAGGTAAATTTAAAAAAAAACCAGGGATGCCAATTTTTCTGGAAAACCTTAGTTAAAGTATTCCGATTCTCTTGGACACACAAACGTTTAAAAAAATCATAACTTTTGAACCAAGCATTGCAAAGTCAAAGTCAATTCAAAAAAATTACTCGTAATTTTGTCAGCTATTTATGAGTGTATGTATCATGGATTTTTATAAAAAGAAAATCCTGTTTGGAAATTTATAAACTTTTTTTTTAGTGAACATTTAAAGATGGTATCATATACCTTTTTGGAGATATGCCCGAAAAACGGATAACCTGTCTAGCGCTCTTCTTTAAAAAAAATCACACCGGCCGTACGCGTAGCAGCATAAATACCCACCTACCCATCTATATTATAATAAAATCGAATTAAATTATATTAAAATCAAGGTGTCGGCCGAGTTGAAACGTCTAAGTCAAACGATCTGGTCGACATTATAAAAAACAGATCGTTCGGGATCGTTGCCACTATCTATACCTAATAACGCCGTTAAAACCCGTTTTTAGGAATAGATAGATCTGTGTTGAAGATATTATACCTGATTTGAATAAAGAGAGTTGCTAAAGCTCGTTGAAGTATCAGTCAGTAACTGTTGGTTATAGGAATCCAGCATCAAATTCATCAAATAGTGTATTCAAAATCGTAAGCAAGTGTATTCACCTTGTTTATTCTGCAGGAAGGCAAATTTACGTAAGTTCTTAATTACTCAAAAATTTCAATTAATCACTTCCAAGACCTTTAACACTAAAACAACTTTTATAATTTCACAGGAGTTCTCATGGATAAGGTAGCGGTATGGGTAACGGATAAAATGAAGCTGTGTACACTTTGTCGGCTAAAGCTGTCACACAGCCACGAGCATGAGGATTTAGTGACCGCTTCTTCGGAGACAGTAGATACAGGTCAGCACGTTTCGCCAATGTTCTCGCCAGCTGCAACAAGAGACGCTCCTTCGTAGGTAGGATCCGCCCAACACGCTTCACCACTATTTCCACCAGCTTCAACGGTAGAAACTTTACCACTATTTCCACCAGCTTCAGCGGTGGAAACGGCGTCTTCCATGGAATCTGTTCAGCCTTTGTTAAACTTGGAAAAAATAGGAGTACTGGCCGCATTTTTTGGGAATATCTATGGATACAAAAACGTCATGACTGAATCCTTCAAACAGTAATTACCCTGGTTCCACAGTTAGCGAAATGTATTCAAAAAGTGTGGGCACACTAAGGAAATGGTTTCCCGATGAGGTTACTGATGCGAACAAAGATTTCGAATCTGTTTTGTTGAATTTAAAATCCGCTTTTCAAATAGCGGATACAGTACAACAACAAATTTAAATCCTCAAATTGTTACCCAAAAGTTGGTCATTTACCAAATACAATCACATTTTGAAGAAGCCACTCGTCACATGATTACTGAATCAAAAACAAATGCAGTAGGACTGCAGCGTTTATCAACATATAGTGCAGATGTGCATGGTAAGATAGTAATCTTAGAGATGACATCAGACGACCATTTCCTGGATTGAAAGACAAAATTTCTATAAAGTTGTCGCCTAATGTTTTTGCGATTTTATGATCAGTGTAACTCAAGCAACATGATTGATTTTGTTGGACAATATTTGGACCAACAGAAAATTGATAAAATTAAATATAATGTCTTGACAACCTCTCCTCGATGCGAAATAATAAGCAAGGAAGATGATGTGAGCGAACTTTAGAAAGTTTAGAAAATCAAATTGAAAAGTTCATTATTCACCAATTTATAGTTGAAAAGCAAATTAAGTTTATAAGGATGAAAAAACAAACTTTGGTTGTAGGGAAAGAAATAATGTGTCATATGGATTTCGCTGAGAACTATTCTTGTTTGATCCCAGATTCGATCCAAAGTCATTATTTTTCAAGGCCACAAGTAATTATTCACCCTTTGCACCAACTTCAAAAAATGATAACTTTTGAATATTCGTTCATATCTGCTATTACAATGAAATTTGAAACTTTTAAAGAGCAATCTTCACTGTAGTTGGTGCTCTTAAAAAGTTTCAAATTTCATTGTAATAGCAGATATGAACGAACATTCAAAAGTTATGATTTTTTGAAGTTGGTGGTGTCCGAGAAAATCGGAGAACTTTAACTAAGGTTTTCCGGAAAAATTATCAACAAAAAATTGATTTTTTTGAACTTTTACTTTTGTTAATATATCTATGAACTCTAGAAATACTCAGAGGGAGAGATGGCCAGGGTGAATTTTTTGAGCCAAATGAACTGCCAAAATCTGAGTCAATCAAACATTCCCATTAGATTTTGTTCGATGATTTCTTATTCTTATTAGATTAAATTCAAGAGTATTGCAATCGAACAGAAATTCAATCACCTTTATGTTTCGTGTGCTTTGGTTAATCCCAACATAATTTAAGGGTCAGATAAATTTTGCACGAAACTTAATAAAATATGACCAAGATTTTCTCCGATACATCGCTCGCGACCCACCCATAGTTTGAGAAACGATGCCCCTCCTCCTTTCTCCATACTATATTTATTACCAATACTGTAAATATGTCTGTAAATTTTAAACGAACATTTTAAATGTATCATAACTTCAATGCACTCCCAATATCTAACTGCCCGTCGCTCAATAACATCGGTATCGTATCGCTAAACGGGTGTAAATGAACCCTAAAACTATACAAAAGCAACATAACAATCATCTATAAGCACATTCATAGACCACTTGAAATGAATATATGCTCATTTGTTTTCCTTAATACGCCCATCGGCACCAAAGAAATGATCCTGGCGTCTTGTAGTAGGGAAGTAGGGAACGAGCAAACGAAATAGGGGTTACATTTCTGTGCAACCGCACTTTACATATAGACGAACGCAATACGGCAGACCCCCGCTAACCCCGACCCACACCGGATTCGATTGCAACAAAGAAAAGAAAAATGATTTTACAGAAATTATCAAGATTACGTGCGTGTATGCAGCAGTAATTAGAGGGAAATTTCCAACGACAATAGGAAACACTTTCAAGTGCCATTCATGCATCCCGGCACAATCGAAACCCCTCCGGTACTTGAGATCTTGATTAATTTCTTGTTTTTCTTTGATTAGGCGTCTCGGAATCGCTGGAAGAAGGACCGCATCAGCAGGGGTCGGGAATCGGGATACGATTAATCAAAAAGTTTCCATCGGTTCAGTTTTGTGGTGAATGGACCAACACGCAGCGAAAATTGGCACTCAGTTTGATACAGTTTTTTTTTTTTATATTCAACTTGCATTCTATTTTACGTTCTCAAGAGGTACCACTATACCACTTGGTCGAAGTTTCGAAATTGCCCACAAGGTAAAATTATAGCCTCGGGGAGTATGGCGACACGTTATGTGGGAAACAAAGCCTCGCTGGAGGTATTTCTGGCTTCAACGAGATTGTATCGTAAGGAGATCCCAGGGAAATGATATCACACTTATGGGTTGCAAATGAGAATTGCTTTTGCGGCGACGACGACAGATTTTCGAGTGAAACTGGATTTGCGCAATTAGGAAAATGCGGGAACGGGATTGTTTTCGGAGAACGTGAGAAAATAACATCTTTTTCTGTAGATATTCGTTGGAAAGCACTTGAACACATTGCTAAGAACTACGAAATTTTAGGAATCCTTTATGGAAACTTTTTATGCAACCGGACATCACAATTATCTAAACAACTTCCCAATAAGTTTGTTGATTTCGTTCAGTATTGTGAAGAAGGTTACTGATGGTCACCTATGTTGGTATTAACGATAAAACTCAGGATATAATCATTAATGACCAACTGGCATCTGATGCCCCGTAACGTGGGTAGATCACCTTTTCGTGGTACTTTACGGGATGTAAGATCTACCGCCGATTCCTAGTCCTGACTACTTCAAACTACGGGAACAGGATTTTTCAGTAATTCAAGGAACACATCTTAGTCCTTGTTACTTTTTATACCCTGTTGATAATGACAAGACTCGGCTTTGTCCACCGAGTATGATCTTAAAACAAGGAAAAAATGAGTTAGTCTTCATCTATGTGATTCCTAATCTTCTATTAGTTATTCCCTAGTTTGAAGTGGATAAGACTAGGGTTCTGATGCATGGTCATTATCGGTGTCATTCCTTAATTTTGTTGCTAAGGAATCCAATTTTGACTGAAAAAGGGGCGCGCCTTTGGAGGATGTTTCAACAATCCGAAGGGTATGAATAGCGGGACCTTTCAATTAGAGTCGGATCCTTGCGATAAATGCGAGAATGACAACTGTAAAAAAATCGAATACTTCATCATTTCTCAATAGTGATGGAGTAATACAACATGCACTAAACTAAGGACACGGGATATACTACAATAGATGAAATTACTGGTCGCAGTGGTGTTAGGTCTCGAACAGAGGAAAAAAACTGGCATCTGATTGTGATATGCTGATGACAAGTAACATTATATAATCTATTTGTGTGAACTATCAGCTGCATACAACAATTTGCAATAGTTCATCATCGCACTGCGGATTGTGTCATCTAATGAATAGAGGTTCGTTTTAATTTGAACCGGAATAAATAGCATCACTTGAGGAAAGCTTTTCCTGCGCCACCTATCCCAACAACATCGGAACTCGTAACACCGAACCCGCATGTTATTCGATATCCGATTCTAACGTCATTCCTCATGGGGTATGTGTGTTGCGTATCCCATAAAGTCATTTAAGCACATGTGCTTACATTTCAATTTCATCGCAACCCTGCCTTCATCAACTAGGTTCATCGATATGTACGTGAAAAAAAAAACTTTTGTCGTTAATCACGTCCCTAGAGAGGAACGCATTCAGCTCATATCGATCCGAACAAATCGGCACAGATTGTTGGGCGTATCCGTTTTAGATTCCCCCGGTTGTCGGTTTGGGAAAAAGGATATTTTTATCAACTACCTTTACAGATGATAGTGGCTAATTCCGTCCGCCCGTATGTTATGCAGGAGGAAAAAGTACTTTGCATACGTGCATCAATAGTGTTTCGGAAGGATGTCGTCTCTCACTGCTGGCATTTTCGCTTTTGTTACTTTCGCCCACATATTTATTGCAATCATAAAATAATGTTAGGTATTATTGTTATTGAATTTAAAAATCAATGCCAGCGCCAGCATGGTTTATACTATTCAAAATAACGACACATCAACTTACGAAAAAAAAATCTTCCATACCTTTCGACCATTCTTATGACTCATTGATTATCCACTGCTATCGCGTAGCGTAAGGATTATTCACAAAACATTTTCATTTTTTGCATTGCGGGTAGTGCCAATGCACGGACTAGTGACTCATTAGTTTCTTTAGACATACCTACTTTCAGACAGTGTGGCTCCTTCGCCATCCGGCTGCACTTGGAGAAGAGCATGACGCACTATCCAAGCTTGACGACAAGAATTAACTAAATTTAATTACCACCGTTGAACCGACAACTGCTTATCAGGGTCTAATGAAAAATGTTGTCACAAAGGGGCATGTGTATCGCATTCTAGAATTTGTTAAGCATTCGCTTGTGTGTCAGGCGATGTATCACGATTCCCTAGATAATTGAACGACATCACACCCCATTTTCGCTACCCTTCCTAAAAGGGAATGAGGACTTGGTCTCACGTTTCCACTACTGAAATTACAAAGTTCTCAATAGAATCAAAACTGTACATTTCCTATCCATTGCGTAACGACACGATTATATCGCACCCCCTCAAGGATCTTCCCACGAACGACGACCAACGGGAGGAACGTTACTGCGCTACCTTTCCTAAAGGCTGAACCACCAACTCACCGTCATCGCCAATGATGTGCACAAATTTATCAGCGTCGAACACAAGCATCAACTTTCTCACCATAAAATCTGAAAGGGAGAATAAATATTAAATTACAAAAAGTGCGAATCATAATCTCTGCAAGGAAGGTATGCACTAAAGTCATAACTGTATTGGATCTCTGAAATTTGATGTTGTGTGTGCTTTAATGCAATTTGTAAACAAACGTTTACATAAACTTAGAATATAATTTTGAAATGTTTTTTAGAATGGAAGATTTTTTAAAAGAACATCGTTGAATGACACATCTTATAGTTATTAAAATTTTAAAACTAGCATCCACTTGAATCGACTAACAGATAAAGGTAAACAAACCTCTGCTGTCTGTCAAACCGATGAATGGGAGTTCATTGCATTCATTCGTGACGTCAGCGTGCAGCTCCCTATAATGATATAATCTTCTTCCCCTTTTGTCATGAATAACTGCTTTTGCAATATACTTCTCTGACGTTTGTGAAATGCACAAGTAGAAGTGCAGTACTTTGGGTAAATTATAAGTATTAGTGCAAGAAAACCTTTGAATTGTGCAATTCACAAACGTCAGAGAAGTCTATATAGCTCGCTCGGGCTCGACTGAAGGAAACGACCAAATTGTTGGCATGCTGCTTCACGAAGTTAAACCGAAGATGATACACGTGTATTAATGAGTTTTTTATTTTGGTATGTCTTCTCTCGATTCCGATCAAGCTATGTCCATAAAGGCTCACGCACATTAGATTGATTGATTGATTTAACTTTAGCGGTCAATCAAAGTTTATACCCAACAGCGGGCTCTGGAGTCCATGGGATTAAAGCTGCTTGCAGCGAATCCAAACATGTAAAGCAACCAACGATACAGGGGCTGGTTCGCCTCCAACGCATATTAGATCCGGATCTGACGCGTTGTGGCAAAGTGACAGTTAAATCTATTGTCTAACTGTCAAATTTACGTCAACGCAACGCAAACGGATCTAATGTGGGTGGCCCTTAACCGTGTAGGTTACAACAAAGCAAGCAAGCAATATATCATTATTAGGGTGTCCCAAAATTGCACTATGTCTGGAAATCTGGGGGCTCACCCTCCAAATGATAGCTAAGGGTGTTACAAATAAACTTTTGTATGGCGGCAACTCTGGGAAATGTTGTTTAGAGGTCGACCCGACGAGATTTTGGATAAAAGTCCATTTTTCATAGCTATTATCCAATAAATATTTTTAGTTCTTTGAATTTCAGTGAAACCTCACCCTTTTATATTTTTCGCAGATTCCCAAGGGTCAAAACTATAAGAGAAAAAATTGCTACTGCATGAATGATGTTTTTTTGGTACATTGATTCATTATCCTTCTGCAACTCCGATCAAGCAATATTACAGAGAGAGTTTATCGTGGTAGTAGTAGCAAGCGTTTTATCTGTATCGTTGGTTGCTTTACATGTTTGGATTCGCTGCAAGCAGCTTTAATCCCATGGACTCCAGAGCCCGCTGTTGGGTATAAACTTTGATTGACCGCTTCCAGCATAGAAGCGGCAAACCGTTTCTGCGTATGCCCAATCTACTTATCCGAATCAGTAGAGCAGTGCACGGTCCCTAACCTCACTTTTTGGTTCCAATCATTTTGTCTCTGAGTAAAAGAGATGGCAACGAATGGGAGCCAAAACAAACCACCCAAAACTGTCAAAGTTTACGGGTGAGAGAAGGGTGCAGCAAATCTTCATGCACTGATCTATAGCTTTGAATATGATGGAATCTCCTCCCTCATCGAATCGCACTTCAAATAATACTTTCTTCACATGCTTCGACAGCAGAACGGTCCGAAACCTCCACTCGTGGTTCGGACTCGTTACTTGAACTTGAGGAATCATGTTCATGAATCAAAATCACCTTCTCCATTCGTCCTAATAATCACCGAAGTTAATAAACTTTGCACACGCACACATGGGATGAATACCAAACACCTTTTAAAGCTGTGCGTTGCGCTGATCATGTTTTAGTTTCATTTTTAACAGTTCCAAATTTTAGAACTGGTGATTAGTTTTAAACAATTTTGAAACTCATAATTTTTTTACGTTCATCAAGGCACACAATGAACCTATAAAGTTTTAGTCAGATTTGGCAAGCTGCCATGACAGCCGGAAGATAGTTCAGTGGTAGTTCAGATCATCCGAGGCGGTAGTTGAATGATACTGGCAAAGTGACTCGGGATGCTTAAGGTTGTGTAACACCCAAGCAACATTATCAATGCCTTACAGCTTTATTTGAGTTTTATTCAAGTTTCATGAGAGCAAGCACTATTCCATTTAGTTTTTTTTAAAATAGTCAACCAAATTCGATTGACCATTCGTCACTTTATGGCTTAAAGAATGTTTCACAACGTTTTCCAGCCTTATTTATATCCAAAATATTTGCTCTAAACTAAGGTTTTATTATCATTGTATCGCGTTTTGTACCGCTATTTGATAAAACCATTATATTTTTTTCCTTGTTTTGTTTTCCGTCGATCTGGTTTTCCGTACTGAGTACCAATGCTACCGACACCAGGAAGGCAGCTCCCACACCTGAACCCTACCTATCGACCCATCAACTCATGAACCGGGGAACAACGGCTTTTCTTCTTTTCCGAAGGAAGGCGTGATCAGAGATTTTATACCTCAGAAAATCCCGGCGGCGCCGACTGGGATTGAACCCAAGCCTTTTGTGGTGGGAGGCAATCACGCTTACCACTACACCACCGGCACCGCTGATAAAACCATTATAGAACAAACATTTGTTTTATTGTGGTTTTAAGAGTGAGCCTGACAAAAATATTTATTATCAAATTTAACTTAAAACAAAAACGTTTAAATTAAAACTGAATAGTAACATCTAGTAGGTTTCTAATTAATCAATTAAAAAACCATTAAAAGCCTACTCGATGTCATGTCAAAATTGATGATTTTAATAAACTTATTCGCATGAGTAGGAGGAGAAGGAGGAAGGGCTGCCTGTCAGCTTCTGTTTCTGATATTTTTTAAAATTCTTGTTCCATTTCTGTATGGATAGTGGAATTCCTTAGCGCAATCAATTCGATTCCCGCATTTTGCTCGGAGCCGATTTCTCTTCCTGAAACAGTTTTGCCAAGGATGTTGTTTTGGCCACAATAAAAACTAATTTTTCTCCCACCGCTCAGGCGCAATTGCAAGGCAAGATTTGACTGTTTTAACAAATCTGTTTCAAATGGGTTTTAAAAGGATTGGATAACATTGAAGAGAGCAAATGATAAAATCCAAATGCTCCTATAATGGTTTTAAACTCAAGTACTGGCTGCTTTCAATAGTCTGGGTCCTCCTGGATACAATGCAGTTTTATAATGGTTTGGAGGAAGCACTGATAATACAACTAGTTTATATAAGGTTTTATGATGTTTTCCATGCAGGCAGCTGTAAAGTTATTTTAAAACATAAACTTTTACTGAAGTTGACCAGCGATGGCTGGAATTTCAATTGTAATAAAAAAACTAACGTCAAACTTCAATATTTTATTATTCAGGTTCAACCTGAATGCGATATCAAAATAGTCTCTGCTTATTTTATAATAATAATTTCAGTGTGATTGCTTATTTTTAAATAAATTCGTTAACTGGAACTGAGGCAAATCTGAAAAATTTCGCATTTAGTGATCAGTTCTTTGCAAATTAAGCAGTCCGTGCCCTAGTAAATATATTATCAAGATTATAAACCATCATTGTGCTTACCTTCCTTACCGAATCCACCTCTTCGAAAGCCCATCCCTCAGAAACTGTACCATCATCTCGTTTGACAAACTCCCAAAAAATAATTAAGATTCTAGCCAAATAAGCAAACGGCACTCACACAATAAATTTTCATTTTGTGTCAACATCTCAACCTAATCTCCCGAAAGGACACAAAGGCATCTCACTTGTTGGAAGCTTACGGGACAGTCAAACAGACTACTCGATTTATCCTAACGAAGCAGGAGCTGGAATGTCTCGCATTACTGTAGTAGTAGAGCGAAATCCTCCAAACCAAGCTATAGGGCTCTAGAGATAAATTGAAGGAAATGGGTGAAAAATGAATTGCACCGAAAGATTTGATAGTGCGCTCGTAACGAACGGCGTCGACGGCGTACACAACCCGGCCCGGCCACGTGCCTCGAGCATACGCCACAAATACGAAATCATTTGTTTACATTTAGGGATATGCAACGAAGCCGTTTTTCCTCGCATGACGGATGGTCCAAGCAAAGCGGAATGCCTCGTATAATGTTCCACACCAATATGGATGTCAGTTCAGCAAATATGACAGACGAGTGGAGAAATCCAAGAGAATCAGAATTTTATGGAGGGTGATAAAGTGAAAATGACAGTTGATGCTTGGGAGAATGGGTTGTAATCAAATTTTCTTTTTTGTTAACTCGAATGAGTGCTTGCACACGCAAAACAAATTGCATGTACAGCAAATGTAAGGTTTGAGCTCTTACATCCTCTACATTTTTTCTTACAGCAAATGTAATGGCGTTTCTTACAATGGACAGGCAAGTTTTTCAAGAATGAATATTTTCGTGTAAAACCTTCACGAGATGGCTTTCCAGCCGCAGGTGCATTCGGGGAAAATTTAGCTAAAATAAAAATTACAAAATTAGTTTAAAAAGCTTCCGACGACCACATCACGTTATCGCAGGATCTGTTCATGCGGTTAAACATTTCCAATTTTGTATACTTTTAATGCAAATATGCAATCGAATCTTACATTTGTCGGTTGGGTGTGTGATTTTCGATGTAAAATAACCAAGAATACATTCAGACGGTTTTATTGAATTCCCTACAAACCATAGCATACAGAGCTTTTGTTTGTCGTTTATGCAAATTCCAACACTCATGTAATATCAATAAAATTGACCATATAGCAGCTAATCGCACTTAACAGGCCATTATGAGTCATTCAATGGATGGTTGCACAACATAACACCCATCCTACCAAGAAATCTCCCATTTCCTCAACAAATCGCCCCACTATAGTTTCCTTGTAGTTATATTTCGTTCGTACCGCGAACTGCTCAACCGCAGTGGTAACAATATAGGTGGTTGGGCTCCTCTTACGACAAGTGAGAATCCACAGGTGTCTGACACCACCCCGACTCATACCTGTTCCTGCAAGACAAATGCCTTAAAGAAAACCGCGTTGAATCCAGAAGGGTCAGATGGGGTAAGGTGCACCCGCGGGGCAAGATGACTTTTTGCTAATTTTAAATACACTTTCAATATATTTTCATGGATTGGATCAGGCGGCATTGCTAGACATTGAACAAGCAATGTTCCTTAAAAGATCCTCGAAAAAAAAAGGGTAAAGAGGTATTTTAAACGCCAAAAAGTCATCTTGCACCGGGGTTGCATCTTACCCTATCTTACCCCATCTAGGTAATGTGTAATTTTCGGCGACTACTTCTGGGAAGCCGCCTCTGCTTAACGAGCAAACGAAGCTTGGCTATTTCCCCCTCGGTTTCAAACCTAGTAAAAATCGCAGGAGGGAGACAACATCCAGCTGCATATGCTGTGATATGGTAACCGTGAAAAATTCTTCATTTGGCTTACACAGCACCACAGTGCCACAAGTAATAATACCAATACACAGGCACCGGTTGAACGTTGAAATCAAAGTGAATATGCACCCCTACTCTAAGGGTTATTCCGAAATGTGGTGCTGTGAGCGTTGAAATGTTTGAAAATCGATCCCCTGGCAAAGTACCACCCTAAGTGTATGGGAGCGCAAGTTTAGAACGAAAAAAACACTGAGAAAGCTACCTTAGTTAGCCTAACTATAGAAACCCTAGTGCCTATTCTAATGTATGAATAATCTAACAGATTGTTAGTTAGTTAAACTATAAAATGAATCAGATCAAGTTCGTTCGTAATTTCAAAGCATTCTTTCATTCTAAATTATGGTCAACACCCAACCCTCTTTTTACACCAATACATTTTTTCAATGTTCTGTTTCTGTGGTTAAGAAAGATCATTTCTGTAAGTATCATATTTCTCTTCAATTTTTAAATCCATCAAACCATTGATGAATCTTGGTTTTATTTGAACATCGAAAAAAATGAAAATAAGACCCGGTAAACAAAAAGGGTTGGGTATACTCTACAACATTATGATACAACATAAATTATTACCTCAAAGAAGTAAAAGAACCGTTCTGATGATAGTTAAGATTAACAAGATTATAATTTGTATTTTTTTTTAACTTTGCGTGATTTTCCATAATATATTTTATGGCTATAACGTCCCAACTGGAACTTTAAGCCAAATCTCATCTTCTTGACATCTAGAGTAAATTGAGAGCTTTCTTGTGTGGTAAGTACAATGATACTTATAGCCAAGACCTGGGCCTACCCACCTCCAGCATAGTTTTTGGTACAGCTGCACCTGTACCGACCAAGCTAAGAGAGATTAATTCCACAAAACAAATAGGGTACAGAACTACTTCGGCCTAATCGCGCATTTTGGGCCTATCGAGCAGAAAACTTCAAATAAATCAATGATTTCAGAGTTAGCAAGTCAATGATGCGTTTGGTACGATACTTGACACGCGGCGCTAGTGTGCTTGAATTTGTGATTTTCTTGTTCATGTGATTTCTTGAAATTCTTGCCATCTAAGAAGTTGCTGTCTTCGGCAAAGTTATTCAGTGAACCAAGACACTCATTTTTAAAAATAAATTAGTTGATAATTCGGCAACTTTGTCCTGCTGCTGTATATGTGAGATGGTCTTCGTGCTTTATAACAAGAACCTGTCATTCTAGGAAAATATAACATTATGAAATCTGCCCTTAAACCACCGACAAACCGACTTGACACTTAATCCTGACTTATGCCCGAAAATCATAAACGGCCGAAACAGTGATCCGAACTGTCAAAACCATAAGATTTTTTGATCTAGATAAAAATAATTTATCCATAATAGATCAGACACGAACCAATTCATAACTTTTGCATGTGGGTTAATGGTTTAGGTAAATATATCCCACGAACACGGAGCCAGATGTCAGTAGTGTGCTTTGGTCCGAAATTTTATTGTTTTTGCTATGGTCATTCATGTCGGTTTGTCAGTGCTTAAACATTGTTTGCTGCAGGAGACAACTTCGAGCATCACAAAAGTCCAACATGGAAAATAGTCAGCACTAAAAGGACTTTGAATGAGAGGTTCTTGTTCCGACACACACCTAGATGGCAAGAATTTTTTCACACAAATATCACACAAACAAGGATATCACAGAAAATTCCAAACTTCTGTCCACCAACGATAAGGTCTTGATCCACTGAACAACTTCACCGAAGAAAGCAACTTCCTAGATGACAAGGATTTCAAGATATCACAAAAACAAGGAAAACACTAATTCATGCAAACTAGTGCCACGTAGTGAGAAAATTCCAAACTTCTGTCCACCAACGATAAGGTCTTGATCTACTGAACAACTTCGCCCAAGAAAGCAACTTCTTAGATGACAATGATTTCAATATATCACAAAAACAAGGGCATCATTAATTCATGCACACTAGCGCCGCGTAGTGAGAAAATTCCGTACTACTGTCCACCAATCATTAGGTCTTGATCCACTGAACAATTTCACACAAGAAAACAACTTCCTACATGGCAAGTTTTTCAAGATATCACACAAACAACGATATCACAAATTCATGCACACCCACGCCGCGTAGTTAGAAAATTCCGAACTTCTGTCCACCAACGATAAGGTCTAGATCCACTGAACAACTTCGCCGAAGAAAACAACTTCCTAGATGGCAAGGATTTCAAGATATCACAAAAACAAGGAAATCACTATTTCATGCAAACTAGTGCCACGTAGTGAGAAAATTCCAAACTTCTGTCCACCAACGATAAGGTCTTGATCTACTGAACAACTTCGCCCAAGAAAGCAACTTCTTAGATGACAATGATTTCAATATATCACAAAAACAAGGGCATCATTAATTCATGCACACTAGCGCCGCGTAGTGAGAAAATTCCGTACTACTGTCCACCAATAATTAGGTCTTGATCCACTGAACAACTTTTGTCGAAGACAGTAACCTTCTATATGTCCAAATTCGCGAGATATTCCATGTTGGTCCCTATTAAGTCAAATCCCATATGCTACGTGTACTCCATTTACGCGAATTCGATTTACGCAGTACGTATTACTCGCGCTCTTCGGGGGGAGAGTTTAAGTATTTTTAAAACCACTTTTAAAGTTGTTAGTGGAATCTCATTCCATTATTGTCAACGAATCTATAACTTTTTTTTAATTGTATAGATTGTCTAATTCCATGCAGGATTTATATCATAATAAACTGAATACCAAATCTTTTGACTAACTAGTGTCAAAACTGGCACTACTAATCATGACCTTTGGGTTTTGTTTAATATTCTCAACTGACTCTTCCAATTTCCATTCGGTCTAAACTATTAAAACAGTTTTGTCATTAAAATCAATCGTTCTGGAAAATTCAATGATAATAATCTAAATTTAAAGATATTTTTCGATGCTTAAGAAAATAATTTTGTGAAAACAATTTCGTGAAATTTTGTGGATATATTTATGAATGTTCTGGTCGGGTATGGTCGTTTTGAGTGTAACATCTCGAAGAGTAACAACTAGTTGAGTAAGGAATGTCAAATATAGCATAAACTGATATATCGTAGAGGTTTTACAATAAAATTGTGTGGCGAAATGACTGAAATGGTGATCCATCGATTTGAATTACTCTAACATTTCATTTGGTTCTAATGTGAAGACACGTACTGTTTGGGGCCTCATATAACCTAGCACGGTAAAATCAAGCAGAAGGCAGCTTATAGTTCTGTATAAAAGATCCGCAAATCCTATTATTAATCACCGTAAATTCTGAAATACTTTTTGTAAAATGTTTCTAGCTTCGAATTCAACTCGGAACGGATCCAACCATTTCCAGTCCAAGCCCTTTCAAAATTGCGCCGGAGGGTTGTACCCGATAAATATAGGTTAGGTTTAGATATAGGACTATGAAGTGCATGCTAAAGCTTGCACCGTGCTGCATTTCAATCTTGGTGGCAGATCCCGAGCACATGAATTGCTCGGTACGCCATACTAGCACACATACACTATACTTACCCCTGCACCGTTCATGTCCTTTACGAGGGGAGAGTGCGTACTACCAACCCAGTCGGCATTATAACCAGATTGTGAACAATGATTTCCCTTCCCGCCGCACTGGCACTAGCCTGGAGGACAATTAATGATTTTTTTTTCAGGCTCGGTTCCTTCCAATCAATCCAAGTGTAACGCATTTGAATTTATAATATTTTTCCTGATAGTTTACGGTGACTTGGAACAGGATAAGCCAGATGCAGCGTTAGAAAACTAATTTATGCAAATACGTTTTCCAGTTTGATGGATACGGGAATTCTAATTAGTTCTGTAAGCCAAACATACTAAACTTGGGCTCGTGTCGCCACCACGTGGCATATTGGGATTGCGCAGGGCATAACGTAGCTCGACAACTTGGACGCTTGATGTAAAGATACATGACATTATCACGCAGAAATGTCATTACTCGTACGAATTCCAAGCGGAGACACGCTCCGATTGGAATCACCACCCCATAACTGAAAGACAACGCCCAGCTTGGCAGCGATAGAATGCAACATTACACTATAATTTATGCATCGAAATGAACATGTGCACTTCTATTACGATGGCTATCACTTTCATCGGAGATAACTTCGGTCATGTATGTCCCTTTAATTCAATTTGATGTAAGTAAAAGCCACTTCGTTGTTCCTTATCCTCCACAGCCTCATCATGCCCACCTTGATTTATCCACCTGTGTACCATACGGTGCATGCCCTAGGTTCCTGAATGAGCGTCTAGCCTTTTCGAATAAAATTTTATGCGCCAATAATAAAAAAAGAAGGGTCGCTAGGAAATGAAAACAAACAAGGAATACAACTTAAAGAAAAGACATCCAACTTGCTTCTGTTAGGGGAAAAGTGAATGCAAGACCGTGAACTTGAGCAACCAGTAAAAAGGCAAAAGGAACAGGTTACTACCACACCTTTTATTACGGTCTGACAATAAGGAAGTTTCGCTTTAAGGAAGTGTAAGTCCTTTTCTGTAGAAAAGGGGAAAATTCCGGCTACCATCGTCGATAAGGACACGAAATACCGATGCGCATGGTGCATATCGAACGAACCGTTCGACCGACTTGCCTGTCTAAACGTGTGTAGGTACGTGTCTATGGTCTATTAACTTTTGGGTGGATTGGTTCGTGTACAACAAGTGTCATCCGAATAAGTCACGGAAAAACTGGTTGTTTCTGTGAATCATGCTCGCATGTTCGATGGTGAGATATTATTTATAAAAGCGGAATGAATCATTCGCAGTTCGCACGTACATAATGAGAAGTTAATGGGGTATTTACATCTGTGCGCATTTGCTAGTCACTAGTCAACTAGCACGAATTTCAGTTGCTTCTGAAATCTCATGCAGGTAGACGCTGATGCCCTGTTTACATTATGCTGGCAACTTTTTTTTTTTGCACAGTGCTAGTACACTAGCGCTAGCACATCCGCACAGATGTAAAGGGTGATACGGTCAAAATTTGGTCAATATCAACTTGACGTATTTCTTTCAATTTTGCATTTAAAAAACCTGAACACCCCTCATTTTGAAGGTGTGTGTGTAGAATGTTGCTCCTATTTTGATTCTGGAATTCACTCTTCAGTTGTCAAAATGCCGTCCAAGCAAGAAGAGCAGCGTATCAAAATTTTGCTCACGCATCGCGAAAATCCGAGCTACTCGCACGCAAAGTTGGCAAAATCGCTAAAAGTTGCCAAATCAACCGTTACAAATGTAATTAAAGTGTTTGGGGAACGTTTGTCGACAGCCAGGAAGTCTGGATCGGGGGAAATCGAAAACCGGAAGCCGCTGAGACGACAAAGAGAGTTGCCGGTAGTTTCAAGCGAAACCCTAACCTCTCTCTCCGAGATGCCGCAAATAAGCTGGGTGTATCGTCTACAACCGTGCATCGAGCCAAAAAACGAGCCGGACTATCGACTTACAAGAAGGTAGTGACTCCAAATCGCGATGATAAACAAAATACGACGGCCAAAGCGCGATCCCGGAGGCTGTACACGACGATGCTGACGAAGTTTGACTGCGTGGTAATGGACGACGAAACCTACGTCAAAGCCGACTACAAGCAGCTTCCGGGACAGGAGTTTTATACGGCAAAAGGAAGGGGAAAGGTAGCAGATGTTTTCAAGCACATGAAACTGTCAAAGTTCGCAAAGAAATATCTGGTTTGGCAAGCCATCTGTACCTGTGGCTTGAAAAGCAGCATTTTCATAGCTTCCGGGACTGTCAACCAAGAAATTTACGTGAAAGAGTGTTTGAATAAACGTCTGCTGCCTTTCCTGAAGAAACACGGTTGTTCCGTACTATTTTGGCCGGATTTGGCATCTTGCCATTACGTTAAAAAGGCCATGGAGTGGTACGCCGCCAACAACGTGCAGGTGGTTCCCAAGGACAAGAACCCTCCCAACACGCCAGAGCTCCGCCCAATTGAGAAATACTGGGCTATTGTCAAGCGGAACCTAAAGAAGACCAAAAAAACTGCTAAGGGCGAGCAGCAGTTCAAGGCAAACTGGCTTTCTGCGGCGAAGAAGGTGGACAAGGTGGCTGTACAAAATCTGATGGCAGGGGTCAAGCGTAAGGCCCGGCAATTCGGATTTGGAAAAGCGGAAGCCTAACTGAATATTTTTCCTGAATTTTATACTAATTGAACTTGAAAAAGAAATTTAATTTGATTTTTTAAATAAACGATTTCACCGATTTACACGCGTTTTCCCTTGACCAAATTTTGACCGTATCACCCTTTAAACACCCCATAAAACCTGACAAGCTAATTGTTTGACACTCCTTTAAGTGCAATGTTGGCAAATTTAAACATGACTAGCACCGCCGTTGATTTTTCACAAAGCGGGTTTTAAAGTAAATCATTCCGAGGGATTATTTCAATTCCCACTCCGGATGAGGATCTTTTCGGATTCCATTTTTTCAACTTTCCTGGGCATCCCTAATAAACGAGTACCGTAAAACGGGGTCAAATTGATCAGCGGGGTGAATTTCATCACAGAGGCTTCTTATTGTTTTTGATCAGATAAAATACTTTCTATTGCAAACTGGTGTTTAAATAGGATGTATTTTTGAACTTGATGAGAATTATCAATAATCAAATATACAGCTAATCAAATTGACTCCGTTTAACGATACCAATTCGTGCAGTATGGCAAATTTTATTCGACCGCAGCGTCCTCCAAAGTAGGTACGATTCCCTGCCAAAATGCGTCTTTGAATTTCGCTGCTGGTATCATTATCGGCCGTCACCTGCTAAAATACACGAACTCGTCGACCACCTCGATTTCGCCACCGTCAATCTAAACTCGAGGTGGTAGGCATTCTCTTATTATCTAATCGTTGATTTGGAAGGCTCAATCACGTTAGCTTTACGGAGCCGATAATTCATTGTTCTTTGTTTGTAACAAAGTCTAGTAGGAGTTGGGCCGAATACACGCGGCTTACCCGAGGTTAGAGGGGTACATTGTCGAAGGATGGGAAAAGGGGACGAGCTTGGGGGTAGGGTTTCGTTGTCTCATGAGGCATTCTCTTCCCTAGAATCTCTTCCTTTCATGTATTTCGTCTTCGATGCGTTGATGGAAAATCCAATCCGATTGGCTTCAGCCTTCAGTCTGATAACTCGTGTCGATCCCCGCTCTTCTTATCACACCTCCAACGCAATTTTAAATAACAGACACGAAAGACCATCACCTTGCCGTTCCATTTTTAATATAAATTACGAATATGCATTCACCTCACTACCCTTAAAGAACCCAATTGCAACGTATCAACTAGATTACCACTAAACAATAAAAGTTCATATTTTCCACAGGTCAACATCCAGATTCGTGTGTTTAGGTGAAGTAACCACTCTCTGAATGTTTCAGCTGCCTTTTTTTTATTTGTTTGAAGTATGTACAGAGGATTTTGTTGAAATTTTCATATACAAAATGCTTCAGCAAAGTTGTTACTTATTGTTTGAACTACAAGTCTTGATAACCTGAACCAACTCGAGAATAAAGAAACTTTTTTATGTTCAAAAGAGTATAGGGGGGTCATTTTGTAATGTATTTTATTCAAATTCCCCATACAAAATTCAAACTAAAAGCGCCAGCTCATCTTACAACCAAATGAGCTAAAACTTCAAGAGAATGATGATGGTGGTCCCACCTCTTACCCCTACAAAGGTTTGAGCTGGACGATTTATCTTTAAGATAATTAAATATGACATTTTAACCAGGTTGGCAAACAAAATCGAACTGGTTTTCTCACCTAAAGAAACAAATCTAGGGGTTGGCCCACGGAAAATTAGATCTTTTATTTTTGTGGGTCAGTCTATTCTGCAACTTCAAACTTGGATTTGGAAATTCAGCTTGCATTGTCATTATCAGAGCCTTCTTGAACATCTAGCTTGTGATATATGTTGGTACGATAGGTGTTGATTGGGATATCTGAGGGACCAGTTCCAATTAATACATTAACAGAAATTCTTCCTGAACTCGGTTTAAAAAACTTTTTTAAGTTTTAATGGTTAGTAAAAAATATGTTCATTGACATAAAAAAAAAATGCAAGATCACAGATTAAGATAAATGTTCATACATTGGATGCTTAAAAAAATCAGTACCATAACTTTTCAAGAATTTAGGTTAGGAAAAAGTTTCAAAATTTCCAAAAGACACACAACTCACAAAAATATTTAAGTTGCCGGGTCCCCAATTTTACTATCTCTTTTTACAAAGCATCTGAAACTTCGAAAGTTTTAAGAATTATGTTACTATGAAAAAAAAAATTTAAGATAGATAATTAGAAATGCCTAGACCTGATGATATTCTTATGATTCTGATACGAATATCTAAAGATCATTGGCATTGCCAGTAATGATTTATTTATCCAGGTGTGTGTGTGTGTCATCCTCTATCCCTCACCCAGCCGGGGGCGTTGGACAAGTAGAACTGCGAATAATTTGATCAAATCTCATGCTCCGTATTGGTGCCCTTTATGTTGTGAAGACTAGTACTTCAAAAAGGGTAACTTTTGAGGCAAGACAGGGTGTCCTCAACAAGTTAAGGGAACAGGATGCACTAGATGTCCACAACAGGTACAGCAAAACATCACATAGACGCCCTTATTCACACTAACTACTCAGGGGATAGAAGGTCAAGAAGAGCCACCGCCGCCAACTAAAGCTTGAACCGGGTACCTGGGACTCCCACGATATACCCGCGGCAATGGTCAGCAGACGATGCCCTGTGCGTATTTAGTATGTAATATGTTTTATTTGGATACACAAAATGTTTGAAGCCATGCGTCATCTAAACCATAATTTGCACCACCACAAATACACTTGTCAACAATCTTCAACTGGAACGTGCTCATCAAATCACTTCACCCGGGAGCGCATATTTTTCTCTCCACTCCAACCACACAACAACCAAATATCACTTTTCTTCACTTTTCTTTTTCAAGACACTCCGTGCACAAAAGCAATGCACATCGCAAAACCCTAACAATAGATCAGCGCCGTGCTCATCACCGCGTAAATAAAAAGAAATTAAAATTTTCACTCGCGATGCGACAAATTTTTGGTCCGGGAAAAACAATAAAACCACGCAGCGCCAAATCTTCTGATGCTTGCAATTTTGCAAACATGATGAATCATGTTTTCTTTCTTGATTCTAAAACTTCTCGGAAAGCGAGAAAACCACCACTCACACACGTATAACCGTCCGGGAGGCAGAGTGCCAGCGCTAATCCGGCAACTGCAGCCGAAAACTATGAAAGAGAATGCACGCACAAAACAGAGAGCAAATTTAGATACAACCGTATCCAAAGGCGTTCAAAACTCCTAATGATTTATTTATCCAGGTAGCCCGTAAAATCTAACAACATTCGGCCTAATTGCGTTAAGCACAATTGGTACAGATCGACTGGGAAATGGTATGAGTTGGAAATGGCTTTCAAGTCTCGACATTCGGTTCAACCATTCAAGACTCAACATAAACAGGCTACGACATTTGATGTGGTATCAATCAAACACATCTGAAAATAACAAATCCATTTAATTCATTCGTGCAAAACCATTAATTAAAGAAGAAGAAGAAAAGAAGAAGAAAAATATTGTTATTATCTAAGAACAGCTAATGAAAAAAAAAATTGTAAATATTGTGATTCAGCCAAATGACCTATCAGAAAAAAACAAATCCATATAAAAATACTTGCTCTTATATGAAAATAACAGAAATAATAAATGTACAAAAAAGATTAGCAAATAACAGCTTATGAGAGAAATAATTGAACATTTTGTGATTTTTCATTTAAATATGAATTATGCCCATAGTCCATTATGCCTAACGAACATTATGCCAACCATCCATTATGTCAATCGTATATTATGCTTATCGTATTTATGCCTAACGCATGCATGCCTATGCGTCCCTATGTCGATTTGGATAAAAAATATTTTGCCGCCATGGCGTCTAAACGCAAAAGAAAAGGGAAATCTCTTGATCCCCCTTCTGATGAAATTAATTTGAGCAATCAATTTGATTTGCTCACGAAGAAGGAAAAGATTCCCCCTATTGTGATAACCACTTCCGATTTCCATGCTCTTCGCACGGAACTTTTGAACTTCGTGAAATTTAAGTTTTCGCTACAAATTGGACGTCGGGGTTATTGGCTATTGGCTGAAACCTTGGACGGATTTAAATGTCTTTTGAAGTATCTTACTGAGAAGCAGCATAAATGTTCAAAGTTGTGATGAAAGGACTGCCCAGTGGTGGATCAGATCAAAGATGAACTGCCAAAATTACTTGGAGTTGTGCCACTCCAAGTAATCAAAATGAAAATGAAATCCCGTCCTGGCGATTCACGCAACGGGATTTCTAACGATTTTTATTTAGTTGACTTCAAGTCTAGTGAACTAAACAACCTAAGGCTTTGGAAAACGCTAGCCTTATGCTCCATGTCCGAGTGAAGTGGGAACACTTCAGGAAGACTGGAGAAAATTTCCAAACCTCACCCAGTGCCGTAAGTGTCAGGGATGGGGTCACGGAACTAAAAATTGCTACATGCCAGCTAAATGCATGAAATGTGGTGATTCCTCTCACGCAAAAGACGACTGGCCCAACGGCGCCGGTGGTGTAGTGGTAAGCGTGATTACCTCTCACCCCAGCAGGCCTGGGTTCAATCCCAGTCGGCGCCGCCGGGATGTTCTGAGGCATAACATCTCTGATCACGCCTTCCTCCGGATGGGAAGTAAAGCCGTTGGTCCCCGGTTCATGAGTTGATGGGTCGATAGGTAGGGTCCAGGTGTGGGAGCTGCCTTCCTGGCACGTCGGTAGCATTGGTGCCCAGCACGGAAAACAAAATCATGGAAAAAACAAACCAAAGGAAAAAAAAAGAAAAAGACGACTGGCCTGTGAAGGAAGATACTAAGAAATTTAAATGTTCAAATTGTTGTGAAAACCACAAATCCATTTTTTGGGAATGTAAGACTGCTCCACGTTTCCACGACCAGATACAAATTACTCTGCTGTTAATAACGGTCAACGAGGAACAAATCCTACATTCGTACCCGTAGGTACAAATATCACCCCTGCTTTAAATTCTTCATCTATACCTACTCCCTTTGCTGCTAATAATGTTCAGCGAGTAAATAGAGCTACCTATGCTGATATTGCAGCGGGTGGAAATCAAAATACTAGCCAACGTAAATCTAACGGAAATTTTTAAAATTTTGACTCAGGAAGCATTAATGCTCCTAAAATGGAATTTTTACAGAAATTATTAATTGAAATGATTACTGATATGAGGATGATCAATGACTAAGCTTGATTTCATGAACAGTTTATTTAAAACTCTTTTTGAGGAGGCTTCTTCTGTAAGCTTATTTTATTGGCTTCATGTGATAGCTTAATTTACATGCTTTCGTGTTGCTACACTCCTCTTATCAGGAAACCACGGGAGCGAACCGTACTTTATCCTACGAATATCATTGCCAAATACTTTCCTTTCAAACCGGAAGTTTTAAACGATGTGAACCCATTTTACATAGTTTTCAATAGTCAAGGCTTCACCATTGAATTCACTGATATTACTCGAGAAAATACTGGAGCTTTATTTCATACGTTTCTTCGTGAGAGATCTGATTGCTCGGGAGTGTCTGAATATTTCCTTTCGGGAAAATATTTTTGATGATTCCTGGAACACTCATTTAAACAAAGTAAGAACTTTAACTATATGTATCATAGCAAAATATGAAAGCTTCAGGTCGTGATGGAATTATCAATATCCTCATCAAAAAAGTTAAGGGTTACCTCCGAAGCACTACCGCATTATTGACTTAGGACTTCGAGTTTAGTTTGCTCCTTTAAATACCTAATAATTACAAAATTGATGATTAATAAATTTAGATCCAGGCTAAACAAAGTTTCGATTATTCAAAGTTCCGAAATTAGGCAATGCATGATTAATTTTTCTTTAAATTCAAGCTAAGTCATTAGGCCGGAGTACGATGGGCCGAAATACGTAAGGCCTAATGGGTCATTAGGCCGAAATACGTTAGATCGAATGAGTCATTAGTACTGCCCAGCAAACCACAAATCATGTAACGATGTTTGCTTAAAATCGTATAAATATTCAAATCAAGTTGAAGTTGCATAGCGCATAAGATACAATTCCAAATTGGTTCAAATTGTTTAAGATGAAAATAATGATTCAATTATAATCCTCTTTGCGACATTATATATGAGTTCATATGATGTCAATAAGGAATTATTTAACGCGTTCTATTTAAAAAAATTATTGGATTGGCAAATAGGCAGCAATAAACGTAATTTGTCCAAATTTTGTTTCAACAGAAACTCCCAAAGTTTCAAAAACTTAGGTTTCAAATGAAGAAAGAATTTTATGTTTGATTCGTCTATGTGGCAACGCCACCACAGGCTCCATCAAGACGATCATTTCTATAAATGAAATAATTTGCGTCCCCTTTAACCTTATGGTCAGTTTTAAGGAACGTTTCAGTTATAACGGCATTATGCACGTTATGAACTCTCAAAAAGTTAAATAGCTCGTCTTCATTATCTTTAAGAGATCGAGCATTCCAATTTAAAATATTTAATGATCTAAAATCCATTACTGCATTTCAAAGTCATGACAATATTGTTCGTAAATTTTACTCCAGTTTGAATAGCATCAAACATGGAGTTATAATAAATGCTACTAGCAGTAAAACACTGCCTGACAAAACAATGCGACCTGAGAACAACATATTTTGGAATTCTATTCTGTTTTGTTAGAAATTTTCCGGTAAATAAAAATGTTTTGATATAACTAAGATAGTTTCAAACATGTTTTAAAGTAAAGTACCTAAGCCTCAATTAAAATTAATGACAAGACAGAAAACAAGAAAAGCCGTGGTGCATAACTTCATGTAATGATGTTTAGACGCTGGATTTGCTTTGCATTCTGAAAACATTTTCGGAATTTTGTTTCGCTACGAGATTGAATTATAGGTTATTGTTTGCTTATCTGTTTCTACACAGAAAATAATTCTGAATTTTTTACCATCGCGTAAAATTTTCGCTAGTTTGAATTTAAGCTATAGTTGTCGTAATTGTTTACAAGCTTGTATAAATAAATTTAGGCAAAATGTAGCGTTAACTACGTGTGCACTATAAATCACTGAAATTTACATGATTTTTTGAAATGCTGTACCAAAATTCATAAATTTTATAAAAATACTTGGTTATCGTTAATTTATCTGTAAAGATTCTTTAATTTTGAAAATTTTCTTAATTTCTATACATCATCTGAAAGAGCTTCGTTGATTTACGCGCTGCAAGGTGCGTGAAAGAGTTCGGCACAATCGGTGTTGATGTTGGCTCGATTGCAACTTTTTTTTGTGTTTTCGAAAGAAATTGATCGAAAGTGTACCAAAAGTGCTTCTGAACGTGTTTCGCAGTTGGGAGTGGTGAAATTCGTAAATTCGCGGTTTATGTTCAGTGAAAATTCCGTATCACAAAATTGTTCACCGAGTTCCCTTTTTTTCGCCGTTCGACGACGACGGGCATGCGAGAGAAAAATAAGCATCGGGAATGTGCTCCCGGATGTATTGATTTGGTGAGTACGTTCCAGTTGAAGATTGTTCTTATACATATCTCGATTGCATTTTCGAGGGGACGTCCGGAGAGCTTTGAGATTTAGGCGTTGTTGCTTTTGCGGGCAGACGAGTTGGTCGCTGGTAAGAGCCAGTAAGTGCTGCCAGCAGATGAATCAAGAGGTCAAGAGCAAATTTTCATTACGTCGAATGTAACAAAGGTAAACAAAGTCGAGCTATCAGTGTCAATCGATTCTCCTGCTATTACACTATATACTGTCCAAATATAGGATCAAATCCCACTTTTAAATTTATTTACCAGTCAAATTGCTTTTTGACGTAATCACCTTCCGATCAAAATAGTTTTCGATGTTACTTAAGTCACCCAATTTCTATGGAGATGCCGTTTGACTTAAGTAACAGCGCTGAGAAACCCGTGAAAAGTGTACGTTCGTCGTTTCGCTTTCTCATTATTAAAGTGAATAAATCGAACTGTTTGTTGCTAAGATGATTTCGGTGGTCCTAAAATGATGAATGGGCTGCACGTAAGGAGACGTAATTGATAATTCTCCCGAATATCCTGGTAAATACACTTTGACTTAAGTAACAATAGGGGCCACCAAACGACGTATAATAACTTTTGACTCAAAAACCAGTATTTCTTAGCATGAAAGCTAGCGATTTGCCTTTGTATGATTAAAACCCGGCTGAATATGTTAAACATTGCTATCACTATGAGATTATATGTGTTTACTTGAAAATAGGAATAACTTTTCGGTCATCAAAACAAAACTTTATTTTTCTCGGATCGGTGCGAATGTTACTTACGACATAATGAAAATTTGCTCTTGAGGTATTCGAAACAAAATTGGTAAGAAATGTCCATTCAAATCGATTCAATACAGTTGAACAAATTTCAAAACTATATACGTGCCAGATTTGGAAATAATATTTTTGAATCTGGAAGTGTGTTTATGATACCATTATCCATTTGATAAAGGTAGAGTACACATGCGGGGCTTATTGTAAGTAAAAGTGACCTCGGAGTGGTCGTGAATTACCAGGCATTCTGAAATGGGTCACTGGAGCTGCAATAGAGCTAACACCTTCTAACTCCCGGACTAAACCTGCTTTAATTTAAGCGTAATAAAAAGCAGTTTTCTTCCATAATAACACTGCCGGACAGATCGTCGCCCACTGGTCACCCACCATAGCCGGTCGAACTCCGGACGAAGCTAGAACAGCACTACCGTTCATACTGGCGACAACGCTCTGATGAGACAACGAAACCCTACCCCAAGCTCCTCCCCTGATCCTATCCTTCGAAAATGTACCCTTCTAACCTCGAGTAAGCCGCGAGTAATCGGCCCAACTCCTACTAGACATAGAATTAAGTGAATCTTGTTACACACAGTGAACAATGAATTATCGGCTCCGTAAAGCTAACGCGATTGAGCCTTCCAAATAAACGAACTAGATAAAAAAAAAAACACTGCCGGACAGTGGGGGTTGATTGTACACACACACACACACACACACACACACACACACACACACACACACACATACACACACACACACACACACACACACACACACACACACACACACACACACACACACACACACACACGCACACACACACACACACACACACACACACACACATTCAAAATTGGAGAAAAAAACAAAAATGAAGAAAAAGAAAATACCAAAAAAAATATGAAGAACGACGGCAAGACGCCAGACAGTGAAAACGGAGGAGCAAACGTGTTCGCAAGGAGTGGGATATTGCAGAGATCACCAGTGTCGAACCTGGGGGTCACTGCAAATTCCAGCAACAGCAGTAAGTTTCAAGAAGAGCAGCCAGGCGTTGGGCTAAGCCAGATATTCACACCAATATCCAGCAGTAGCAAATCCCAAGAACTGCAGCTCGGGAGAACCAAAATGACGGAGGTCAGGAGGAAGATCGATGATCTCTATGTGTTCGTGAAGGATAAAAACAACGTACACAAAGAGATCAAGCAACTTGTGACCGGTATCAAATCCGGCATAACAGTGGCAGATCGGGAATGTCAAGAGTGGAGAAAAAGAGCCGAAAATGCCGAAAAGGCTCTGCTGGAGGCCAAGGAGAGCATAAGACTGGCTCAAGCACATGAGACGCCGAAGGGACCCACAAATCCACGTCCTGAAAAGAGAGATAGGGACACGCCAGGAGATGAGGAGGAGCCCAAAAAACGCAGGGACGACGAGGAAGGCATCAAGGAGATGGGAGAAAATGGTGCGTGGCGTAAAGTCGAGAACCAGAAGGAGAGGAAGAAAAAACAGAAGGAAGATGAAGTGAGGAAGAAGGAAGAGGAAGCGAGGAAGAAGGAAGAGAAGAAGAAGGAAGACAGGAAGAATAAGGAGAAGCCTAGGCCTCGTAGGGAGAGAAGCAAGGGTGACGCTCTGGTTGTTGAGGTGAAGGACAAAACGTCCTACGCAGCACTCCTCCGGAAAGTGAGAGAGGATCCGGAGTTGAAACAACTAGGCGAGAACGTGGTGAAAACCAGGCGAACCCAGAAAGGCGAGATGCTATTCGAGCTGAAAAGGGACCCTACGGTTAAGAGCGCAGCTTTTAAGGAGCTCGTCGAAAAATCTCTTGGCGAGACGGCGAACGTAAGAGCCTTATCCCAGGAGTCAGTGGTCGAGTGCAGGGATCTGGACGAGATCACAACAGAAGACGAGTTGAAAAGTGCGCTGAAGGTGCAATGCAACCTGGGAGACGTACCGATGGCAATTCGGTTGAGAAAGGCGTATGGTGGCACGCAGACGGCGTCGATACGACTTTCTTCGGACGCAGCTAACGAGCTGCTGAAGACTGGCCGAATCAAGGTTGGGTGGTCAGTGTGCCCGTTGAAAGCTATTCCTCGGGTATCTAAGAAAATGGAGAGATGCTACAAATGCATGGGCTTCGGTCACCAGGCGAGACACTGCAAAGGCCCTGACAGATCTGATCTGTGCAGGAAATGCGGAGAGAAGGGGCACGTTGCAAAAGACTGTACAAAGCAACCGAGGTGCATGCTCTGCAAAAAGGAGGACGGAAATGGCCATGTGACGGGAAGTTTCAGGTGCCCTGAGTTCAAGAAGGCGATGGTGGGCCAGCAATAATGAAGGTAACCCAAATAAATCTCAATCATTGTAACACAGCACAGCAACTGTTGTGGCAGTCAACAACGGAAACAAAGTGCGACGTTGCAATCATTGCAGAGCCATACCGAGTCCCTCTCGATAATGGTAACTGGGTGGCGGATAGAGCAGGAATGGCGGCCATACAAGTCATGGGCAGGTATCCCATACAACAAGTGGTGGCAAGCTCATATGAAGGTTTCGTGATCGCCAAAATCAATGGAATCTATGTATGTAGTTGCTACGCACCCCCGAGATGGACAATTGAGCAGTTCCATCAGATGCTAGATGGGCTCACCGAAGAGCTCATTGGACGGAGACCAGTCGTCATCGCAGGAGACTTCAATGCTTGGGCAGTGGATTGGGGGAGCAGATGTACCAACGCAAGAGGGTATAGCCTGCTGGAAGCTCTGGCAAAGTTGAACGTCAGTCTGGCCAACGAAGGAACCATCAGCACCTTCCGCAAAGATGGTAGGGAATCCATTATCGACGTTACTTTCTGCAGTACGTCGCTAATGGCAAATATGAACTGGACGGTGTGCGAGGAGTACACCCATAGTGACCATCAGGCGATCCGGTACAGTATCGGCGAACGAACACCGGTGGAAATGCGGAGGACGAAAGTAAGCGAGCGGAAGTGGAAGACGAAGGCATTCAATAAGGATCTCTTCATCGAAGCTCTAAGGGTAGACAACAGCGTCCCGGGCCTAAGCGCGAATGAGTTGACCGAATTATTAGCAAGGGCATGTGACACAACTATGCCGAGAAAACTGGAGCCAACGAACAGGCGGCGTCCAGCCTACTGGTGGAACGAGGAAATTAGCACCCTCCGTGCTACTTGTCTTCTAGCCAGAAGGCGTGCTCAGAGAGCAAGAACAGAAGCAGACAGAGAGGAGCGCAGGGTGGTGTTCCGAGAGGCCAGGGCTGCACTGAAACGAAAGATAAAGCTGAGCAAGTCAAATAGTTTCAAGGAGTTGTGCCGCGATGCCGATGCCAACCCCTGGGGCAACGCATACCGAGTTGCGATGGCGAAGATCAGAGGCCCAACGATGCCGGTTGAAATGTGTCACAACAAGCTGAAAGTCATCGTGGAGGGACTTTCCCCACAGCATGACCCAACGAACTGGCCACCTACACCATATGGCGAGGTAGATGAAGACAACGTTGAACAAGTCTCCAACGAGGAACTCATAGCAGCAGCGAAAGGGTTGAAAGCGAATAAAGCTCCCGGCCCGGATGGAATTCCCAACGTGGCGTTGAAGGCGGCGATCCAGACGTTCCCGGACATGTTCAGGATGGTGCTGCAGAAATGTCTGGACGATGGTCAGTTCCCTGATAGGTGGAAGGTACAAAAGCTTGTGCTGTTGCCGAAGCCCGGAAAACCGCCGGGGGATCCTGCATCGTATAGGCCAATATGCTTGCTGGATACTGTAGGAAAGCTCTTAGAGAGGATCATCCTCAACAGGCTGACGAAATGCACGGAGAGTGAACACGGATTGTCGGAGAGACAGTTTGGATTCCGGAAAGGGAGATCGACGGTGGATGCAATTCGGACAGTGATTGACAGAGCCGAGAAAGCTTCCAAACAGAAGCGGAGAGGAAATCGATACTGCGCCGTGATTACGATCGATGTCAAGAATGCATTCAATAGCGCCAGCTGGGAGGCCATCGCCAAGGCGCTCCATAGAATGAGGGTTCCAGGCTACCTCTGCAGGATTCTAAGTAGTTATTTCCAGAACCGGGTCCTTGTCTACGTGACAGACACGGGGCAGAAATCGCTTAGAATCACGGCGGGGGTTCCCCAAGGCTCCATTCTAGGTCCCACGCTGTGGAACGGAATGTACAATGGCGTGCTGACGCTCAAGCTGCCCAAAGGAGTTGAGATCGTTGGCTTTGCGGACGATGTCGTCTTGACGGTAACCGGTGAGACGCTGGAAGAAGTGGAAATGTTGGCGGCTGAGGCGATAGATACGATTGGTAACTGGATGCAAGGAGCGAAGCTGCAGATAGCCCACCACAAAACAGAAGTGATGTTGGTCAGTAACTGCAAAGCAGTGCAGCGGGCAGAAATTACCGTTGGAGAGCACACCATTGCTTCGAAGCGCATGCTTAAGTATCTGGGAGTGATGATCGACGACCGGCTAAACTTTAATAGCCACATCGAATATGCTTGCGAGAAGGCGACGAAGGTCATCAACGCAATAGCCAGAATCATGCCGAACAATTCTGGTCCAAGCAGCAGCAAGAGACGTCTTCTGGCTAGTGTTTCCTCATCAATACTAAGGTACGGAGGTCCAGCCTGGATTGAAGCGCTGAAAACGAAGCAGAACCAAAGGAAATTGAGCAGTACGTTCCGGCTCATGGCCATGCGAGTCGTGAGTGCGTACAGAACCATTTCGATGGAGGCAGTATGCGTTATCGCCGGTATGATCCCAATCGGCATCACCTTGGCGGAGGACTACGAGTGCTATATGACGAGAGAAACCAGAGGAGTACGAAAAATGGTGAGAACGGAGTCGATGGCTAAGTGGCAGCAGGAGTGGGATGCAGCAGAGAACGGTAGATGGACACACAGGCTAATACCGACTCTTTCGACCTGGGTGAACAGGAAGCATGGAGAAGCCAACTTCCACTTGACGCAGTTCCTGTCTGGTCATGGCTGCTTCAGGAAGTACCTGCATCGGTTCGGACACACAACGTCACCCTTCTGTCCGGAGTGTGGGAATGTGGAAGAATCACCAGAGCACGTGGTTTTCGAATGTCCTAGATTTGATGATGTGCGAGAGGATATGCTCGCCCTTAGCACGGAGAATGTCGTCGAAGAAATGTGTCGAGAGGAGGGCACCTTTAACGCCGTCAGCAGAGCAGTAACGCAGATCATGTCAGCGCTGCAGCGAAAATGGCGGGAAGACCAACTAGAAAGTAGTAATGTGCTCACACAAGTGCGAACTGAAAGCCGAAGCCGGGAGAACTCTCCGTCAGAGTAGGCTGTATCCACCACCAGGGATAACCGAGTAGAACGTGACGCTGGGAGATAAATGGCTCACAAATTGGAGAGACGATCAGCGAACTGGAAGCGCCAATTAGCTGAGGTAAAGTGAGGTGCGTAATGCACGGCCCCCTCCGAAGTAATACGACAAGTGGTTCCGGGGGAAAAGGGCAAGGCGTCTAAGGAGGTTTTAGTGCGGTAAGAATCCCACACACCGTGTCACCGCGACTGTGCGCCCAGTCGTCAAGCGGTGGCACGATGGCCTTTTTGAAGGTTTCCTCCTTGCCAAAAAAAAAAAAAAAAAAACACACATCATCATCATCTGAAAGAGCTTCGTTTTCTGAGCACAACGATATTTTTTCGAACCCATAGACTTTCATCTCGGTTTTTAAATCAAGATTTAAAGCAAAATAATAACTTCACTGATTGACACTAAATTATCAAATTGACAGCTCATACAATGTCCCTTCGAGGGGCGCTAAGATGGGGATTTTTGCTAATGTAATCGCAGTTATTTAAAATAGTTTCAGTGCACCAAAATTGATGAGATTTTGGATTATATATAGAACCCAATTACCGGGACTGAACCTCCTAGTGCCGAAATACAGGTTCTCGCTAAAAGGCTTCGGTACTCACAACCCTACACGGTAACCAGCGTAAACACATTAATGTGTAAAATTTCACACATTTCGAGAAAAAAGGGGCCTACTCATAAAATGTGTAAACTGCGTTTACACATTTATGTGTAAACCCAGCAAACGTCAATAGAAGTGTATTTTTTACACATTTTTCAAGAACGGTTTTTACAGCAAAATGTGTAAAAAGTAATCATTTCTAGAACTTAAATATAATGGGTGCGCATGGTTTTTTATTAACTTCGGAATTTTCTTATTTGTGTCAAAGAGTAAATAAAGATTGCTCGAATACAATAATATTTTAATAAAAAAAGGAATGCCATCAAAAAAATCAGTAGCGGCGCCGGTGGTATAGTGATAAGCGTGATTACCTCTTACCCCAGCAGGCCCACTGGGATGTTCTGAGGCATAACATCTCTGATCACGCCGAGAATCACGCCTTCTTTCGGAAGGGAAGTAAATCCATTGGTCCCCGGTTCATGAGTTGATGGATCGATAGGTAGGATCCAGGTATGGGAGCTGCCTTCCTGGCGTCAGTAGCATTGGTGCTCTGCACGGAAAACAAATCAAGGAAAAAACACAAATCAGTATGAAGCAAGCAAGCGAGACACCGGACATTGATTATGATTTTTTTTTTCCTAAAACTTAACTATGAAAATAGTATAAACCACCTACCCTCTAGTATGTCCATCGTTGCACTGTCCAGCTTGGACCGTAGTTCCTTCATTTTCCTGTTGTACTTCACTGAAATATATACAAATTACGTGCGTAAACAAGGCAGGATACAGCAAAGTTTAAAGTATTTTTTTACCCATTAATGAGTATATAAATACACATTTTTTTGACTGGAACTACATTCTTAAAATGTGTATTTTTTTACACATTTTAAGATCTCCAAATTTACACATTTTTTGACAGCTGCATATGAATATAAAAAATGTGTATTTTTATACTCATTTGTGTGTATACGCTGGTTACCGTGTAGTTCCATTTGATGAATTTTCACTTAAACTCGACCGATTCTCGAAAAGATGTTTGTCCAAATCGATTCCTTGTCTGTCAGAAATAAGTCTGGTGGAATAGCATGGCTATTTGAAAATTTTCCATATGTCAAATTTAAGTGAACATTCCCCAAATGGAACACAGCCTAAGATTGTGTTCCATTTGGAAAATTTTCACTTCAATTTGACACTTCGAAAATAAATTAAGATGGTCAAAAATCCCTCTGTTGTTGATCGCCCAGTTTTCGAGAAAGTGTCTGTCAAAATTGATTGCTTGGCTGTCAGAAATAAGTCTGCTGGAAAAGCAGGTTTAATTAATTTAATTTTCCATCTGTCAAATTTAAGTGAAAATTTACCAAATGGAACACAGCCTAAGTTGGCAACTTGGTTTTCAAAATGTTTATTTCTTTGTGCAGATAATCGTTTTAAACATTTAGTTTTGAAGATCCCTCCAAATAAGTTTCATGCCTAGATTGCATGTTCTTTTGACATTGCTTTCTAAGGACATGTCTGAGACGTATTCAAAATTAATTCTTTGCTTGGAATTGAAATCAAAACGTTACTCATAGTTCAGCGATCAGTCAACAGCCTATCTACAGAGCTGAACAGCAGATATGGGCTTCACGGCCCGAATAAAGTACACTTCAGTTCAACGACCTCCTAAATCACAAACAAAACCCAAACCACCAGATGTGCTACACCTTCAAAGCCACGCATAGCTGTGGAGAAATGTGTCGGAGCAGCTTGTGACCACCGTCGCACCGGTTCCAGTCCATCCCGATTGACTATTGCAATTCCCGCAGCAGCTTGCCATCGGCCCCCGTTCGGAAACACACCCCTCTCGGCGTACCCTGTATTATGATCAATTAAATAATGAAGCCTCACGCTGAAAGGTACCTCCATACCTGGGACGAGGACTGAGAGCAAAGAGAACAGATACCTAGGTGCTTACCACCACACATTCCGCAACGTTTTCGGAACCGGGAAAAAACGGGAAGAAGAAACAAAAACTTCCAGGTGCAACATTGATTCCATAGGCAGGCAGGCGACACCACTTTGCTGAAATGCTTGAAGCAGCGCATAAATTTCCATTATTTTCACGCCGCTGTTGAAGCTTGCTTCAGCGGATCAGTTGAGCGAAAACTAATCATAATTAACAATTCGGTGTACCTATAGTGTAAGTTTCGGTGCATGATGAAGGAACAGGAACGGCAAGAAATGCATCATAAAAAATATGTTTAGGCATGAATCACCCCAAAAAACCAGGATAGACGAGAACGAAAGAAAAGGGGGCGAAATACGAGTTTATGTTTTGATCCGGCGTCGGTGACGACGACCAATGGACATATTTATACGCATACGAGGTTGTGTTGTGCTGCGGGAGAAAGGTGAGGTGGATCGTACATCCGCACGTGCTCTCGTAGTAAGCCATGGCAGACTGTATTGTATTGCGGGATCGGGTCGCGTGCCGCTTGTTCCATGTCTAGTATGTTTTGTGCATTGGGTGGGTTTGCAACGAAGGGGAAACCTGGCGTCACCCATACAAGGAACCAGGGATTCCCGCGGCGCATGCTCGGATTTTACCGCTACGCTCGTTACGTATCCTTGTGATGGTTGTGTTGGTTGCCTTCGGCTAGGGGAAGATCGTTCCCTATATAAAGTGCAAGGATATGAGCCGACGTCGTGTCATTCGCTGCCAGGCTTTGGTCCGGTGAACAAGTGATTCGTTGTACGCACTATTTTTATTCCTTTGTACATATAGTTTATTGCGCAAAGTTTAAGTATTTTTACTCGAAACCAGTTAACGTAAAGGAGTATTTAATGTGGACAGAGTGGACGGTTAATTTATAGTGGATAAGGAAAATTAAGATAAGCACGTGTTTGAAACGGTGTACGTGTGTGTGACATGCTAGTATGGCTTCATCGCAGATCCAAGTACGCCCACCAATGGGTCTCCTGACGACGGTGGCCGATCTGCCGCCAAGCTTCAAGGCGCAATATGTTCCCGTCGTCGCCGCCCTTACCAAGCTTGCCACCGACTCACCGCTGGATTTGACGGTGAAGCAGTGCTTTGGGGGTGCTATTACACCTCCGCTGACACCGTCGCCGCTGAAGAAACGCTATCGCGAAGAGAACGACGAAAATCGTGATGGAAATCTGACCAAACAGATTAAGGTTGAACACATAGTGCCGGAAAAGAGGGAAGCCACACCAGTGAAACCCGTTAAAATCAGCGCGGCTCCCAGGAGTTCAAAGAACCCTCCTCCGGTGGTTCCAATTTCGAAAGAGCGTCGAACGAAAGCAGCCAGAAAGTTAAAATTTGACGAAGAAACCACATCACCGGTGTCCGGTACGATAATCATATCACTGGAGGAAGTCATCAACAGTGACATGCCCCGTGAGTCCGGTGATATTGATCCTCAGTTTAACTTGGTGGAAATATCGGACGAGGTGCGAGCAGAGCTAGCTACCATTCCTAATGTAATCGGTGCCTACAATTGTAAACTGTGTCGATTGGAGTTTGAAGATGCATTCGGACTTGCCCAGCATCGATGTGCTTGCATAGTTCTTCTGGAGTACCGTTGCCCGGAGTGTAGTAAACGATTCAACTGCCCGGCAAATTTGGCATCTCATCGTCGTTGGCACAAACCACGGGATCAAGTTGCCAAAAAGGGCGATGGTGACAAGAACGATGAATCGGAATGCAAGTACCGCTGTGAGCAGTGTAATAAAACCTTCAAACGTCCAGCCTATCTGAAGAAGCATCAACTGACGCATCAAAAAGCTAAAAATAAACCCAAACATAATCAATCAAGTGCCGAAACCGAAACAAACGCAACAATCATTACATCCGCTAGCTATCGTAATAGTAGCTGTGAAGAGTCCAATCATTCTGCCGACAGTGGCAACACGGTCTACGTTAATCACATGACCGAAGCTCCACATACTGTGTTCACCGTAGTGGCCAGCGAGCCTCCGCTTCAAACAGAATTGGTCCATCATAACTATCACATAAACTCCGGCGTCTCTCATCAATCGTCAACCACCGAACCAAGTGAAATGGAGGAAGAGGACGACGACGACGACGAGGACGACTACGAGGAGCGTGCTTTGGTTATCAACGAGGACTATCAGGACGAAATGGAGGAGATTCGCTCGGCGTACTGTGACCGCTTCACCGAGGAGGAGAACATTGCCGCTGCAGCACTGGCTCATCTACGCAATGGACCATCGGTAATCCGACACACGACCGCGCTGGTCGTCTAGGAAGGAACCTTTATACTCGTAAGTTGCCTAACAGTAGTTACTTAAGTACTATCATCATCATCATTACAGTAGCGCGGGGACGGTATACGGTGTTCTACTCCGGGATTAGCTTTCTTAGAAATATAGAATAGGGTATTATGATTTAGTTAATGTACATTTTGCGAACCACAAATCAGCATCACACCAAATGAAGACTTGCTACTAAGAAAAGACTGTACATAGCTTTATAGGGATAAGACAGCAGAGCAAAGCTCTCGCTCGTTCTCAACTAGATTCTAGGTCACCGATGGAGGATTCTGTTTGCTTTGATTTTCCCATTGTTTCGAAATTGTTTTAATACCTAAGACATTCTTCAACATTTAGTTCCTCTGTAAAATTTTCGTTTTGTTTGAAGGATAGTACCGGGCCAAAGCATCTAAGTTTTTTGCATCGCTCAAAAACGGGGGACAAATTTAACAATTTATTGGTTGAACAAAGATGATTGTTTGACTAGGTATGTGACTATAATTTTAGAGGTTATTGGTGAATTTTGACTTGAAATTGGTTCTTCGGAAAAAATAAATGCTCGAAAATTCGTGTGTCAGTAATAAGTTCGCTGTTATTTACGCTGAAGGGTTATTTAAAAAAAATAAAACATGTTTCAAATTTAATTGTAAATTCACCAATTAGAACAAAGCCTTAGTGATTTTTTTCAGTTCATTATCTTACAATTTCGTTAATACTATTTAAACCCACAGTTTCAAATTAAGTGGATTTTTTTCAATGCGGTTAGTTACACATAGTCAGAACTGAACTTAAATAATACTCTTTTTTGAGCAACGATTAATTAGTTTCCACCATGTTTCAGCTACGATTATTCAGTTTTGAGTACATTTTACTCAATATTTGAGCACTCGTAAACACATTTTTACGAAAACAATTGAAATCCTCTACCTCTCGCCATCTCTCTCCAATTGGGGAGTTTGGTAAAGAGAGATGATCAACCCGATTCGTACCTTCCTCAAAGTTGTCCTTGCTCGCTTTCTACTCTCTATATACAATTTTCGCACTGCCGTACTCTAACGGAACTATCAACTCTATACTTTCATCTGTTATTTGAAACTTCGTATCTCCAACTATGATATATTTATTTATATATTTATTTATTTATTTATTTATTTATTTATTTATTTATTTATTTTGTCAATCAATGTAGATAACATATACTTCTCTGCTAGAATGCCCAAGAATTAGTGCAACCTACTATACTGCCCATAAATGCATAACAGTCCCATGTAACTTTTTCGCAAAAATGAGCTATCTTCTGAAATCGATTATTAACTACCGTAAAACGGGGTATCTTTGATAATGTGGGTAACTTTGATAGTAGAATATAATGATTTAATTCACTCTCTGCTTTTTTCCGAATTAGAAACATTGGTTCCATTTTGTAGCTTAATACCTTGGACAGACTATGGCTTATATCATGTAATATAGGCTGTATTGCAATGAGCACTTATACATAGGATTTCCAGTGAAAACTAGATATATGAGTGCTCATTGCAGGACAGCCTATATTACATGATATAAGCCATAGTCTGTACGGGCTATAAGGCATTTCCCTTGATATCGCATAGAGTTGTTATATAGTTTGTGTTACATGTTTGTCAAACATATTGAAAAACAATTTTCTTGCTTTTTGCCTGTTGAAAAAGCACTCAAACCATCACTTATGAAATGTATGTTTTTCATATTTCTTGAACGAAATTGTTTGAGTTTCCCGCATGTTTTTCAACATTCATCGAGCATTATCAAAGTAACCCCAAATCAAAATACTGATGTTCGGTCACAATATTAACAAATAGTGCATATGCAATAATTTTCATTAAACATATTACTAACCCATTAACTATAGGATCCTCAGTACTCTTTTAAAAATAAAACAAAATTTGAGAAGCAGTAATTGATGTAAAAAATATTTATAATATACTTAAAAAAAACTATCAATGTTACCCCGTTTTACGGTAATTAACTTTTAATATATGCACATAAAGTGAATTGTTTTGTTTTGAAAATATCGTAAAAAATATCAAAACTTGTTTGTAACAGCCCAGCCATACCATGAAAGCAAAAAAAAACTGCCATTTTCTCGACATTCTGTTTTTTTCCAAATGGGACTGTTATGCGTTTATGGGAAGTATATATGGCTCCAAGTATATGTACAGTAAGCCGTGTACATACGATCGTTCCTGCACTTATACTTGGAGCCACCCCATAGTTAGTTGCACTTAAACCACAGACAAACAGACATAACACTCATGAGTTGTTCATCGAACAAGCATTTAACGGTCAATTTGAAAGTATCTCAGTTGGTAGTTCTGCTACCTGTGGTGCGCATAGCTAATTCCCTTGAGTTTGACGTTTACACACTACCGCCATCAGTTCAACGTACTACCAACCACAGTGTACTCAACAGATTTGTTTATTAATTTATTTAATAAGGCTCAACCGAATTAACTTTACAGAGCCGAGGATTCTTGGTCACTATACAATACATCTTAAAACTATAGTCAAAAGGTACAACACAATAAACACTTTATCTTCCGCTATCCAAAAAGCCTCCTCCATCAGAACTGGAGCCGCTTCCAGTGGTTTCATTGTATGGCAAATTGTTGTACGCCAACGAGGGTCAGAGCGCGTCCATTGCAACAATGGACGCAAAACGTGGTCAGCACTCACACACTCATCACGAAACGGTTGCTTTCCAAAGTCGACGACGCATCGACCGAAAGAACTGCTGATGAAGAACAATGAGGAGGACCACACAATGGTTGCTGCCGAGAAAACAGACGATCGCGCAGCACACATCGAGAGTGGCCTGCTTTTGTCGACAGCCGAGTGAACACTGGGTACTCAACAGATGGCGGTAATGTTTTAGCGACGATGTTTTACAATGAGAAATATTTTATGTGTTATGTCTGTTTGTCTGTGCTAAAAGTATTCTCCGAAAATTTGAGCTCATTTTGCTACGATCTCATGTTGCACTGACTCTTTGAAGTTTATATGGGATTTACTATGGGAAAAGTAAACTTTTTTGCTCTCAAAGTCCTAGAAAATTTACGGATAAGCTTGCTATCAGCTCTTACAGAAAGTTTTCTCTGTTACAACTTTGCTGAAGACCACTTTTTAATTGAACATCAGGATAATTACTTATTTATTTATATAAGCAAATAATATTCTTCTGACATGCTCCATCAACTGCTCAGCAGGCAACATTGGTGTACTTGGCGCGAAGAATAGGGTTATAAAATTCGGGCTACTATGTCATACTGCAAGAAACAGTGTTGCCCTGAAAGCAGTTGATTGATCATATCAGAAAGGGGCTGTTCATAAACTACGTAGACTATTTAGGGGGGGGAGGGTTGAGAAATGTCTCGGTCCAAAAAATTGTATGGACGATTGTCTACGCAGGGGGAGGGGGAGTCTAAAACCTCTAAAAATCGGTCTACGTAGTTTATGAACAGTTTCAAAATTATAGGCAAATCAATTTATAACTAATTTTCTCGACATTCAATCAAAAAGTGGTCTGGTACAAAGTTGTAGCAAACAAGAAAATTTCACGGAAGGTCAATCACCTAGCTTACCCGTAAATCATTATGACGAATGGCTAGGACATTGTATTTTTGCTACTGAACGTCAGTTTTTTGCTATAAGAAACTCATCAAGGCAATTATTTGAGTCTTATTTATTAAAAGTTATTAAGATTTTCCTTGATATCTATCACCGAAAATGTTATACGTGACAATTAAAAGTGCAAGGCATTACATTACCTATTAATAAGTAAAATGTAATCTATTTCAAAGAAAAGTCGTTTTAATATTTAAACTTGTAAAATTTGTAAGATTATGGTGAATAGCTGTGACATCCTTATTCTCAGAACCACTTCAAAACTTGAAGTGCACAAATATCAGCTTCTACGTCACGTGCAACATTCAAATTTCATACATGAAGTAGCAATTTCAGGTGAAATGGGGCACCGATTTCCGAGATTAGTGTAATTGAAAATTCGAAGTGGAAGTGCATGTATAGCTTACGTGGCGGCCATTTGTGGACTCTACAAGGAATCACCTTAATGATTGTGATTGTTCCTCATTTACAAGGCCAATCAGAACGACTGAATTCAATTGACTCAGAGCATTTTCTTTCCATACGAAATTTACTCATATTTGGGAACACTTGAAGTTAGCTATGAGTTCCTGCAGGTTTTCCCAAATATGATTAAATTTCGTATGGAAAGAAAATGCTCTGAGTCAATTGAATTCAGTCGCTGAGTCGTTCTGATTGGCCGTGTATGGGTAACATTAAATGTACATGTTATATGAGTTGAGCCGCTTTTCTTTCAAATGAGTAAAGTTTAATTATTTAATGCGCACTGTCAAGTTAGCATGTAGATTCTCCTGACACACAAATATGAAAATATATATTTTTGAGTAGATTGAACTATGAACTTTTTGAGCAAATTAACTATTGTTAATACTATTGGCCGGTACTGTACTGCAACATCTATTTCTTCTGATCCAGAATCTTCCGTCCTCTCCATACTTCTGTACATTCGATTTGAAGTTTTCCAAAAATTTCCAAATCACCAAAAGATGAGTATCCATCTAGTCATTCAATTAGATTTTAAGGTAAGAGCTTAATATATTAATATAATTGACCATACATTATTTATTAAAAAATCTAACCATCTGTGGAACTTTTTTTCACTTATTGGTAGATAAAATTAAAAAAAAATCTTAGTTAAGAATCATCCAAACCTAAATGACTTGAATTGTTGTACAGACAATAGATACCTATTATACTTTTGTAAAGTCAACACGAAAGACAAGATATTAGTGAGATGTGTTGATTTTTTGCGCTTGTACACAATTCAGTTTAGTTTCTCGTTCTCAGTGCTATTTTCAGTTTCTCTTCGGTATGCTTTGGAAGTGACAAAAGCACACAGGGCGCAGGTTCGGGGTTAGCTTTTGCAATCGAGTGGAAAATTGTGCCATATTATTAACTTTTAGACGAACGCGAACAATCGAGAAACTTTCTAAAGCTTCAGTAAAATCGTAGGTTTGTACACAAGGAAGGGTTTTTAAGTATAGGTTCTAGTCAGCACCAAAAACGAACATCACCTCTAGTCAAGAGTCTAGTCGTTAAATGACAAATAAAATTTTAATCTAGTCGGAGGGGTCCAAAGAGTTCTTGCAAATCAAGAAATAAAAATGTAAGCCAAAGTCAGGGTTATACCTCTAGTCATCCACAGTCTGGTCAATACATTCGATTCTAGTCCTAGCACTAAGTCAAGCTCTAGTCAGCTTTCCATCGATCTCATTCTAGTCCTAAAATAGTCATTTTTAGGTTCCTCTAGTCATCTAGATTTCATTTCACCAAACGTACTTCTTTTAAGCACCAAAGCTAGTCGAAACGTTTAGCATTAAGTTAAATTTATTTAAGTTGAATTCCCACCAGTAAGATTTGTAAATATAACAAAACCAGCCACTGCTTACAGAAGAGTTCTATTAGAGTTAAAAACATTTATTAATTTATGATATCCATTAATTTAAATTCGCACTAAAATACCTGGCATTGTAACGGAGTAAAACACCGCGCACGCCCGCATGCGTATAGGGAAAGGAACCGAACAATCATTTTCTCATCAAACTAACGAAAACAGAAAATCATTGCGTTATGATCGAACAAAATGAAATGTGATATTAGATGAGTAAGAGTTTTTAACAGAAGCTGAATCTTTACACACGTACACTTATACATGTTTCAAATTTTCGTCTCAAAGCTGCAAACGCGTACATATTTGTAGTAAATTTTAAGATTAGTTATAATGCAACCAACAAACAAAAAAAATATTTTGTATCTTTTATGCCTAAGAGTTTGAAATAAAGTATTTATTGACGAAAAACACAATCACTTTCGCAAATCCACTTTACTCCGAATGAAATGCACCGAAGGAAGCACGCTGTTGAGCTCGCATTTGCATCTGGTCCCGGATACGAAATCGAACGAACCCACTTTGAGCCCGCATTTGAAACACTTTAGTTTTCCTTTTGTCCACTGCGATTGTTCGATCTCGGCTTGCATCCAGTCGGGGAGGTGATCCTCGTGAATGAATACTTCCGCATTCTCCACCTTCGTTGGGCAGAATGCTGCTTCATCTTCGCCACTGGTAGCAGCAGTGGAGGCGGATGCGCTGTGGGCTGACAGGATGTAGCGGTCTTCCGTGTCCAACAGTTGGCTGGCACATTTTTTGCATTTGACAATCATGCCAAATGAGAAATTATTTTGGCCTTTCCTAAAGTGAGACTGGAATACAAAACATTATAGGATCATCATTATAACAGCAGGCTACCGGACTGGTTTGGAGTGTGTATCACATATTTTTTTTTTCTTGGACTCTAATCTATTTTCCCATTTATTTTGGGCAATCGTTGGTAGGGCTGACAAGGATTAAGGTAAGATATGTGTACTAAATACGTGTACACGGAAAACAAATGGCATGTTGATGTAAGTATGGATAATCGTATAAATTGTAATTGTAATTGTTCAGTGCATATCCCGTGCATTCCGCTAAGTTGACGTATCTAGAGACCAACCCCCGCCTACCGTCCTTCCCGTTGCACTTGTCATCTTGTGCAATACTCTAGACTCACATGGATGGTCGCATCCGGGTCCTGGGTAGGCTCCAGTGTCCGTCCAGGTTCTGGTGCATTAGCTTATATCCATGCATAGTTGAAGCTACTCCTATTTTAAATTTTCTAAATCATAAAAAATTGGTTTGATCTGTGTTGAATAACAGCACTTCATATGTATTACTAGTTTTACATCAATAGAATTGAATCAATTATTCTTTAAAGCAAAATGTTTTAATGTTTTTTATTCACTGAAAAACTGCTATTTGGAACAAGATGCTCTAAATTGGCCATTACATAATAATAAGGACGATCTTTCGACTAACTGAATTATGTTAAATAAGTTATTTGATTCCCAGACAAGATTTGAAAGTAGTGTAAGGTCGCACTTCACCGCTCAAACTACCGTGTGATGTCCATTTACTGCTCATATTTAAAACCATATTGCAAAATGAGTTCAAAACCAGCGTTTAACCTCAATACCTTACAAACCATATAATACGTTAAATGGCCAGAAAAAAATTTAAAAAATCTCTATTTTCATTACGAAATGAGGTCTAAATAGAACGCTTGGTTTACAGGCATTGTTAATTCTCTAAATCAATTCTAACAGCATTGATAAGGATGTTTTTTTTTTACACTGACAATAACCTTTACACTAAATTGTTCTAGTGTAAATGTTGCAGAGTATATTTATGAAAAATAGATTTACGAACTATGTGAATCTGATTTTGGTCTAAAAAGTGATCAGTGAACGGGCCCCACATGGTATATTCTCTCACTATGAATCTGTCATTTCAAGTCTACCTGAACTATTTAATAAATAATAATGGGTTACGCTTCCCCTAAACCGGCTCTCCGCATCGGGTGGGGCAAGAGTTCCATATGGGGCATGAGTACCACCCCCTATAATTTTGATAATAAACATGTTTTCATTGCTAATTCACCCGTTAAACTATGAATGGTGTTCCTATGCAGCATTATAGAAAGTTCTGTCTAAAATGAAGTATTACAAAATCTGCAAAAAATCATTTTCTGCTGATGTGTCAAAAATCGAAATTAATTATAATAATTAGACACCATAAAATATTGTTTTCTACAATTCTTGCATTGAGGCATCACTAATAATGAATAATTGAAACACCAATAACAAAGACTATATAAATATTCCCTATAATTAGTCAAAAATAATTTTCTTAAAAATGAACCTCACACGGGGCAAGAATCGCTTCATTGCCCTTGTAAGTCTTCTTCTTCTTCTTTCCTTTATTTAACGTCGGTCTCTGTTCCGCAATCTAGTGCCAATCACTGACGGCCATCCATTGACAACAATCGAATATGCAGGAAGGCAGCTTCCACACCTGCGTAGGATATCGCACCCATTCAAACACACACATGGGCCGGGACCAACGGCTTTACTTTCCTGACCAGAGATTTTTATGCCTCAGAAAAAACCCACCGACCTCGGCTGGGATTGAACCCAGACCCATTTGGGTGAGAAAGCAGTCACACTTACCACCACACCACCGGCGCCGGCTATGTAAGTCTTCGGTAAGCTTGTTTTGATCAAATTTGACTAAACCAGCTACATAAAATATCAACAACAATAGTTTTCATTTGATTTCATTGGTAAACATAGTTCATTTGTTATGTATTGAATAATATTGTAAAATTCGATAGTTAAATTGGGTTAACAATAACAGCATGATTAATAATCAATAGGCTATATTTATAAGCAAGCATTAATCGATTTAATTAAATTTAAGACGCATGGCCTTTTTGTCCCATAGGGGGTTGGCTTTCTTGCCCCATTGCAGTTTCAAGATTTGAGACATTTAGACATGACATTTTGAAAAAATCGTTAACAACTTTTGACGAGATTTAATTTGCATTACATTGCTGATGTATGAAGGCAATAATATGAAGTTGCAATACGGTGTAGAAACTCTTATAAATATTCACTATTTGGCATATATAGAACGTACAATTGTTAAGGTGGCACTCTTGCCCCACCCGACTTTATATCTGTCATAACTCAAATTCCAAATGGCAATGGTTTGAATGTGTCAATATATAATTTGCCAAATAAAATGTACATGCAAATTTCTAAAACATACTTGCACGTATCAATTTAATTCAAGTAAATAGAAGTTTGCAAATATTTCAAACACCACTGGCCCGCTTATACTAAAATATTGACAGTAATGAATGCAATACTTGAAGTTCACTGGCTGTGGGAACAGTAATATTTATTTACTTTGCTTGTTTGGTACCCCGCTTGACAGTTCGATTGGTACTTCTGGCTTCACTCTTGGTGCACAGTTCGAAAAAGTAGTGTAAATTTCTGTTCAATATGATGCACATAAATGGAGCGTCACATATCATATAAGTTTACGTAATATATCATGTAACGTTCTGAGACATTTCATGCAATATAGCAAATATTGTATGCAAAAGCCCATCTTTGTAAACAACATTGTTTACAAGTTGCTCGGTTGCGTGAAATGAAGTACAAGTTTACGTGAATGAATGCTTACATCACAATTAAAATTAAGAACTTTTATCTGTGTGGGACTCTTATTATAACATTGACTCTGCAACAAGCAAGTACGGGACTCGTCCTCTTTTCATCGCGGACCATTGCCACAACCACCACCACAACCACGTAGCCGATTTTTGAGATCTGCACGATTTTAAATTGGCTCACCGAAGAGAGTACCAGAGCTGAGCCAAAAAGTTGAGCACGTTATTTCGGGACCTTCTAGTCTTAGAGTTATCTCTATGGTAGTAGTCGCCTGCACGAACAAACGATGATATAATTTTTATTTTTGTTGCACTCATGATCAGTATTAGCAACCGGTGGAAACTAACGATTTAAAATTGGATCACTACTTGACTAGCCTATTGGTCCCAAGCAAATCGATTAACGTACCCCATTCTAGTTGAAATTCTAGTACTACACTATGTTTGTATTGATTTGCTATGAAAGTTTGACAGACAAAATGCGGGGTTCGAGGATTTTACAATGTTTCGAGGGGTGCATCGATTAGCTTGGGACCGAAGATAGTACTAGAGCTGAGCCAAAAAGTTGAGTTGCTCAACTTTTTGGCTCAGCTCTGGTACTCTCTTCGGTCCCAAGCTAATCGATGCACCCCTCGAAACATAGGAAAAACCAATAACCCCTCATTTTATCTGTCAAACTTTCATAGCGAATCAAAACAAACATTGCGTAGTACTAGAATTACGACTAGAATGGGGTACGTTAATCGTTTGCTTGGGACCAATAGGCTAGTCAAGTAGTGAGCCAATTTTAAATCGTTAGTTTCGTATTGATTGTTGGTATTATGGTCACATAGATCATAAGTGAATATCTTTGGAATCGGTCAACTGGTTCCACAGATATGGCCGAAACAGGTTCCAATGACTATAAGTCCTGCGAGCACCCAACATGTATAAGAACATCTGACCTAACTCACTGACAAGAACCAACCATAACCGACCCACTGAATAGAACCAGGACCAACCTCTATAACGGACTCCACCATAACAACTAGCCGACCAAATGCACCAAACCAGGAGCATCTACTAACCACAGAGAACAGACATTGAGGCTCGAACAAAAGTTCTCTAAAAACATGATGGCACTGGTGTTGCAAAACTTACACTAGACACTAAGTGTTGGTAGCGCCAGGTGACAATTTTCAACAGAAAATTTATCGATACTAGCGCCAAATTGACCGAAAGTGCAAAATTTATAGCAGAAATCAGGAGATGCTAGCGCTACGTAACGGCGACGTTTCCACTTAACTTTACACAAGTTTCTGACCGAGCTTGAACGTCTGTTCTCTGTGGCTTTACTGTTCTGTAATAAGTATACACACGATGAACATCATGTTTTTTTTTCTTTCAAATGATGTAATTGGACCAATGCAACTATACCGACGTTCCACGGCCACATTGGGCATCCCGGAAATGTTCCGGTGCCCCCGGGGAAGTGGCCAATTCTCGACAAGAATGCTAGAGCTAATTGAATTTTGAAATCTATGCAAATTTAGACATTAGGCACGCACTGAATGGTCACATCTGACAGGAAACAGGTACCAACAAACGTCAGAAAACATCGTTTGTTCATCAAAAAGCCTTATATTTGTTGCTTTCAAAATTAGATCGTGAAAGCCTCACCGAACGAGAAGTTTGCTTTTATTTATTGTGTTGGGGCTATAAGGTGTTTCAGAATGATGAAAACTTGTTTTTAATCTTTTCTGTATTGAGTATTGGGAAAAATCTTGAGGATTTCAAATAGAGCTGGCTGTGGTCCCTCTTACCCGCCGGGCGTTCTTACCCCGTCTTTCCCTACATCAATTTTACGGAATTTTGTTGATGGGAAAAATTTGAGGCAAATGAATGTAAATGATTGGCCATGCTTGTGTGCAAAAATATTGATATCTCCATTTGAGGCACATAGACTTCAAGTGTGTCACAATTCAAACCAATAGTGTTGAGGCATAGTTCACAGCATAAGATTCACACAGATTCATCATCATCAACTGTCGTCACAGAAGATTCCCCAAGTCAGGCGAGAATAATCTGTTAATCTCGACCATTTAGAAAGTAGCTGTCTTCAGCAAAGATGTTCAAAAAAGCAAAGCCTTTCGAATGGAGAAAAGATTAGTTCAGAATTCTGCCACCAAACGGCGCTAAACTTCATGTGAAATTTCAAAATGTCCTATACACTTAGAAATTATCGCCGACTTCGATCATTTTCACCGAAATCTCCGAGGGGGGATGACTCTATCTTCGAGGCTGGAAAGATTTTCTTTTGCAGTGGTTAGCTGCACCTGCACGCACACTGAGTAGGTAAAAAGAAGATTGATGACGATTCTGAAGATTTCCTGCAAAAAGATGATGCACACTGCAAGTAGATGCGAGAAATGAAAGAAGGTTTTTCGTAGATTGATTCGCTAGTGCGAGATTTTTCGAGCATCGAGATTTGAGATTTAGATGTGACGCTCCCCTCGGAAATCTCAACAGCTGAACCACAGACAAACAGACGTAACTCTTCATTGTGTATCTTCGTTTAAGCATTTAACGGTTGATTTGAATATTATCAGTACCCCGAACTACTCGCCGCAGCGCTGGCATCGGGCCACTTTGACGTTTCGATTCATTCTATATAACTTTTATGGAATATTGTTTGCGAGTTAGCGAGCAAGATTGTTATCCGTGAGCAGCCCGAGAGATTTCGTTACTGAGGTCCTATGTTTTGAGATACTATGTTTCCAAGAAAAAAAAATTCAAAGAATTACGCCTGTTTGTCTGTGGCTGAACTGTTCGGTAAAATTTGGGCTATTCAATTAAATTGTTTTTAAGCTATTTCAAAACGAAAGCTCCCCTACAATCACATTATTTGATCATTTGAACAAGGTTGAACGTGTTTTGAAATCATTGTTGGGCAAAATAGGCTTTACAATGAAGGTCAAAGTATTACCAAACATTCAACTGTTGAGATTTTGGAAAAAAGTTACCGAACACGACAATAAATTCTGAGTGTGTATATATCGAGATCTTGACTATCTAGGAAGTTGCTGTTTTGACCAAATTTGTTCAGTTTTCTAAGGCCTTATATATGGTGTACAGTTAAGTTGAAAATTTACTCACTACGTGGTGCTAGTGTGCATGTGAACTTCCAAAATATGCTATATCTAACCATTCAGAAGGATTATTGCGTTTATATTCAGTTGTTCCTAATGATTCTTCGAGAGCGTAGTTTATAGGCTTGGGCTTAAGTCGTGGCTTCATTCGCGTGATGAGTAAACTTATGGCCAACCACTACTCGCTAGATGCGCATCTTCATAGAATAAATCTCTCGGACAGCAACATTTGTCGGTGTGGAAACGGTTACGATGACATCGACCATGCAGTTTGGCAATGTACGCCATAATTACGCCACCATAGACCAATTTTTGAATACCCTCGAGGTCCAAGGAAGACAACTCGTGAACTCGTGATCTCTGCTATGTGTTGCTCAGTCGATTTATGTGTTTCTGTAAATTTCTGGTATAAGAATGTAATTCCTTTGTCTTTTGTCTGTCGTGTTAGTAAAGCTAACACGATTGAGCTTTCCAAATAAGCGAACTAGATTTAAAAAAAATAGTTTATTGAGTAAGCTGATAAACTTTGCTGAAAACAGCAATTTTCCAGATATTCAGCCAACTTTGAAATCTCATATGCATACTAGCGCCGCATAGTGACAATTCTAAACAAATCTTATCGCAATTTGAAAGATTTTGGATACCTGAATAACTTTGCCGAAGACCGATTGCCAGGATCTCGTGATATAGCAAACCTTGAAATTTCACAGGCAGAATAGCTTTGTCGGTGGAATAGCACCGCATAGTGGAATAATCTTGAACTCATCTACTCACCAGTTGAAATGTTTTGGCTATCTGAACCACTTTTCTGAAGACAGCAAGTTCCCAGCTGGTCAGGATCTCGAGATATGGTATATACTGGAAGTTCCAGCACATAAACGCTGCATGATGGCAGAATTTTGAGCTAATCTGACCACCTTTCGAAAGGCCTTGATTATCTGAATAAGTTTCCCAAGAAACATTGGAAGCAGAATAAGAGCTTATTCAGGCAAAAATATGCTTCTTCAGCTAAAAACTTCCTTATTCAGCCTTTAATCAGCACAAATTGTTAGTTGAGTTGCCACAGACAGCAACTTCCTAGATGGTCGGGATTTCGAGATACATTACACAATGACTGTTATCATATCAGTAGATTTTCGTTTTTGTTGATGATCATCTCAGTTGTACACTTTTTAGAGGCGAACCAGCCTCAGGTTGAAAGCCTCCTAAATAAAGATAAATCAATCAATCAATCAGTTGTACACTTGTCATTAGCGTGTCAACCTTTTTGACGTTTGATTGTCTTTCCCTATCTAGGACACAGGGATGAATGGATGCCGGCGCCGGTGGTGTAGTGGTAAGCGTGACTGCTTTCTAACACCCCAATGGGTCTGGGTTCAATCCCAGCCGAGGTCGGTGGGATTTTTCTGAGGCATAAAAATCTCTGGTCACGTCTTCCTTCGGAAGGGAAGTAAAGCCGTTGGTCCCGGCCCATGTGTGTTGAATGGGTGCGATATCCTACGCAGGTGTGGAAGCTGCCTTCCTGCACATTCGATTGCCGTCAATGGATGGCAATCGATGTCCGTCGGTGATTGGCACTAGATTGCGGAACAGAGACCGACGTTAAATAAAGGAAATAAGAAGGGATGAATGGATGGTTTGTTTTCCCACTAATTTGTATCCCTCTTGCTCGCACTCCTTCAATTTAAATAGGGCATTAGTGTACGCCGATTAAACGTCAAAAAGTTCAGTGGACAACTTCTCGGATCTGCTCTTCCGATGTGTATTGAGATCCCCAACAACGGTGTCAAATTTGAAAGAATTATTTGATTATGATCTGGATTTGCGGGAGAATTTTAAACGTTGTATGGGGAAATGTATAGAAAACAAAACGAACCTATTCATTTGCTTGTTAAAATTCAAATGTTGCTCAGTTGTTAAAATTCAAATGTTGAAGATATTTTAAAATTACTGAAAAGCTTTTCTGGCGCACTTCAATATCATTGATTCTTAAAAATTAGCTTGGTTAAGGAATATGAATATTCCCTGATAATTCCAGTATTTTCAAGTAAAATTAAATTCCCTGAATATTCCAGGTTTTCATGGTTATCGACACACCGCCGGATTATATTAAATATTTTATTATAAAATTATTCGCTGATTATTCGAGGCAAATATAGGTAGATTTCACATTTATATTAATAATTTATTAATAAAAAATATTGAATGTACTTCATTCAAAAATTACTCGTCGTGCAAAGTTTTAATATCTGCATCATTATGATGTTTTACGAGATGGCCGCTAGAGGCCAACTTTATAGGCGTATCGAATTTGGTGTTTCATTTTCATATCTAAAACGCTGTCCAGACTGGAGAGTTATAACATGTTATAACGGTTGTCAAATAATTGCAACACAGAAACCACCATCAAGATAGCGCTATAACATGTTATAACTCTGTAGTCTGAACGTACTATAAAACGCTGTCCAGACTGGAGAGTTATAACATGTTATAACGGTTGTCAACTAATTGCAACACAGAAACCACCATCAAGATAGCGCTATAACATGTTATAACTCCGTAGTCTGAACGTACTAAGGGCCTTCAAAGGGGGAGTTACGTTTTATATGACTAATACCGCGGATACACTTGTATGACAAACTATGAGCATGAGCAATATTTGTACATATAGTAGTTATGCGCGCTTTAAAAGAAACTACACACTTGTATTACCATGGATGAGCATGAGTTTTATAGTACGTTCAGACTATAGAGTTATAACATGTTATAGTGCTATCTTGATGGTGGTTTCTGTGTTGCAATTATTTGACAACTGTTATAACATGTTATAACCATAGAGGTAACTCTAAGACTAGAAGGTCCCGAAATAACGTGCTCAACTTTTTGGCTCAGCTCTGGTACTCTCTTCGGTCCCAAGCTAATCGATTCACCCCTCGAAGAAACATAGTCCTTTGATTTGTTTTTTCCGTCGATCTTGTTTTCCGTGCTGAGCACCAATGCTACCGACGTGCCAGGAAGGCAGCTCCCACACCTGGACCCTAACCTATCGACCCATCAAACTCATGAACCGGGGACCAACGGCTTTACTTCCCATCCGAAGGAAGGCGTGATCAGAGATGTTATGCCTCAGAACATCCCGGCGGCGCCGACTGGGATTGAACCCAGGCCTGCTGGGGTGAGAAGTAATCACGCTTACCACTACACCACCGGCGCCGTTCCTCGAAACATAGGAAAAACCAATAACCCCTCATTTTATCTGTCAAACTTTCATAGCGAATCAAAACAAACATTGCGTAGTACTAGAATTTCGACTAGAATAGGGTACGTTAATCATTTGCTTGGGACCAATAGGCTACTAAAGTCGTGAGCCAATTTAAAATCGTTAGTTTCGTATTGATTGTTGTTATAACTCTCCAGTCTGAACAAGGCATTATTATACAAATAAGGCTCATGCTTATAATTTGTCATACAAGTGTATCCGCGGCATATTGGGTTGGAAGGGTTAAAGAAATCCCTAAAAACTAAATTTAATCGATTAATTTTGAGACTAAGGGCCCACAACTATTGCATACCGTCCTTATATTCATCCATTCGCATTCCAAAAGTGCGGAAGGTGGTAGATCAACACGTGCAGGCAGAAGGCATAGCCGGTCTTCTGTGACGATTATTTCGAAGAAAGATTCGACTTTAAGTTCAAGTTACACTTGTTGCCAAAGCTAACCACAGTTTCTACAACGTACAACGTATTAAAAGTGTTATCTTCAACAAAATTCGTGTAAAAGTTGTGAAAAAGTATCAATAAAAATTGTTACCACTTACCAGACTTCAATTTTGTTTACGTTCTACACTGAGTGGTGGAGTGGTTAGCTTGACATCGTAGCGAATGCGATGTAGTTTAAATGTGGTAGTTTCATTCCCCTCATTGCATGCGATTCTAACGGTAACATTTGTGTGCGTAAGACCAGAGAGTAAACAAACTAGTTCATTCGTGACTGCCAGCGTCAGGAAGCACTTTAATGAATGGAATTAGTCCGACAAAATTAAACAGCATTATTTACTGCGACCTGTAGCGGAGAGCGAGGAATCATGAGGCCGATCAAAGTTTCCATAGATACGGCCCTATGTGTAGTATTTTATGTTTCGTGCCTTTTTTACTCGTTTTACAAGAACTACGAACTAAGCAACGGTAAGTTCGTCTAAGAAAAAAAACATTACTTATTTACAACTATTTTATATTAATTTACCATTTCAGAGAACCTGCAAAACTACTACTACCTCGAGGAAGGTTGGTCTATTTTCAAGGGCCGTCGTCGTGATGACTACGACTGGGAGTGGGAGATCTACAAAAAGTACGCCATCAGTAATGTGCTGTTATTTGTTCTTCATGCATTCCTGTTTGAGATTATTAGAATCCTACGAGTTAAACAAATTTCTTTAGCGCTGACCATTTTCGGCTGTGGAGCTGTGTTCTACCTTTACGGTTACAAGGTACTGTTAATTTTAATTTTGCAAAACTTTACATTCTTCGCGGTCGGCCAATGGACCAAAAGTGCAACCGTACTTTGGATCAAGGCATTTCTTTGGATAGCACTCATCAACACCGTTAAGATTCTGTTCTTTTACGACCAACTGAACGTGGTACTCGACATCGACAACGATCAGCTGCTAGAGTTTAGTATCATCATTTCATGGAACGTAATCAAATGCACATGCTTTTGCTTGGATCGGGTGAATGCCAGGTCCGATCAGCAAAGCTACAAATTCCTGGATCTATTGGGATATTCATTTTACTTTCCTCTGCTGTTGTTCGGCCCAGTGATTATCTATGATCGATTCAAGGAATGCCAACGAGTAAGTTGGCCATTGGAAAGCGTGAACACATTTGAACGATTGAAGAAACTAGTGCTACGACTCGTCGTATGCTACTTCTGGGCATTGGTAATGGAAGCTGGTCAGCATTTTTTCTACATCAACGTCATTCAATTAGATTTGAAGGTATGCAGTATGGTAAGCAATTAAAAACGGCTGGAATTAGTAATTGTATTTTTTAGCTATTACATCACGTCAACTTATGGGCCCTGTACGGCTTGGGTTACCTGATGGGCCAGTTTTTCTACGTAAAGTATGTTGTATTCTATGGCATTGGGATTGCTTTCGGCAACTTCGATGGTGTTATAATGCCTCATAAACCAATATGCATTGGACGAGTTCATCTCTACTCAGATATGTGGAAATTTTTCGACCGAGGCTTGTACGAATTTTTATTCAAGTAAGCCCAATCAAGTTAGCCTTCTACTGAACACATTTCTACAGGTAACTTTTCCTTACTCACAGGTACATCTACACACAACTGTGCACCAAAACGTCTTCAAATATTCGGAAGATTTTTGCCAGCTCAATAACATTCATTTTCATATACATCTGGCATGGACTGTACACGTTTGTCATGATTTGGTCTGCACTAAACTGGATCTGCATTGTGATGGAAGGTTTTGTGAAAAGTATATTCGGTACCAATAGCAAACTGGGGGCGTTGGTAGGAACGCACGTGTTTGTACTATCTGTTCTGTCGAATTTCTTTTTCTTTGCTCGAGAGGAAGTTGGTTACATTTACATTCGGCGAACTTATTTCGAAAGTATTAATAATTATTTCATGCTCTATGCGGTAGCTTACTGTTTCTTCAGGACAGGAGAGTTTATTAAGTCAATTGATGGCGACCGGAAGTATTCGCTCAAAAAGAGTTTTTGATTAAGCAAGATACAAATAAAAAATGTTCCAAAAGTACCGATGCATTTTATTACTTTTTCCCTTCAACCATTATTATATGATAACCGAATTTAGTTTTGATCGGTGGATCCGTGTAATTAGGAGCATTTATGGTGGAAATAGGCAGTGCAAAAGCAGCATCCTGGAACGGTCCAACCATGGCTCCACGAATTTGCCATCCTAAGTCACCACCCTGTCGAGCCTTGTCCTCGCTGTAGTTTGTTGCCACCACGTTGAAATTTTGTCCTTCCTTCAGTTTTTCCAGAGCTTCCATAATTTTGCCTTGTTTCTCGCACAAAATGTGACGAACCTTCACAGCACTTCCACCCTTTTTTTCCTTGCCACCAGCTGAAAATATCAGTGAATGTTGTTCAGCGCCGATTATTACAACCTTACAATATTCACCTTCGTCTGCTCCCGCGCCACCTTTCTTTCCACCAGCTCCACCTTTTGCCGGGGCAGCCTTTGCTCCTCCTTTAGCATCTTTTTTGGGCGGCATTTATTTCAAATAAAATATTGGGAAAGTTTCGTCTGTTAATGTTAAAGTTAATTCTGATGAAGCCGGGAGTTTATGCAGCAAATACAGCTGTCATCACAAAAGCGTGCACTTAATTTTGAGTTGTTTGGTTTCTCAGTGTACGTTTTCTAATCCGACAAATTGTATACACGCTATTTCTAAACAACCCAAATTTAAGTAGGATCTACTCATATCCGTAAGGTATAAATAAAGTAAAGTAAAGTAAGTACACAGCAAAAAAAAAATGCAATATCGATCAACGTAATTCAAGCTGATGTATGAAATAATGATGTAATAGCAAAAAGCAGATACAATATTACATCAATGGATGTAATTTTGTTCGCCTATGGATCTAAGATTGGGCCCATCGCTAAAAATCTGCTATTTATCAATGTTATCTAGATGAACGCGTTATTGGGACGTTACTAATGGATATTTTGGTTGCTATTGAAAATTTAGTCGATTGCTGTATTTATGTATGAGCCCAAGTTAGGGACACTTAGGCCGACATTACCTGCATTTCCCCTACATCGTACAATGTGATATTACACAACCAATGGATTGACCTGGTTGCATCAGTTTCGATGTAATATTCAACAACTTTTTTGCTGTGAGGGCACGCAATAACCTTAACTCCAACGCAGGCCATTAACTACTGATTTAATTACATTAATTATACAATGTAGAACATTAACTACTTTTTAACTCCATTAATTACAGTTGAAATTTCGTAATTAAAGTACATTTATTACATGTTCAATACTTTTAATTACATTCATACGGATAGATAATTTTAATTACCGTCAGTACTACTTCAAAACGCGTTAATTACTTTAAGTACTTTTGATTGCCTTTTGTATGGCTGGATACCCAAAATAGGGTAAACAAAGTTGGGACTGACAAGATGACGAACGATGTTGCTCATTTGTCATCTTGTCAGTTCCAAATTTGTTTACTCAATTTTGGGTAGCCGTACTTTTGACGGTTATGAGCAGATCCCAGGCATGGAAAATCATTTACATTCAATTTGGTTGTATAGGTGTATTGAGATAAATACATATTCGTTATCTGCATTAAAAATGGAACCGAAATCCAAAATTTCATCCATTTTGGTACACTGAAACCACGGAACTATTTTAAATAAGTACGATTACATTAGCAAAAATCACCATCTTAGCACCCCTTGTTGGGAATTTGTACTGGAGCGAGCTGTCAACGAATAGATTTAGTTTCAACGATCAAAAATTTAAATCTTGATTTAAAAATCGAGATGAATGTCTACGCGATCGATGAAATTATCGTTGTGCTCAGAAAACGAAGCTCTATCAGATGATATAACACGTTCATCTAGAAAAAAAAATGATAAATAGCAAATTTTTAGCGATGGGCCCAATCATAGAGCCATAGGCCAACATTAGAGACATTTCCCCTACACACAAAAAACAAAAATTGTTGCTTTAAGAATAATGCATGATCAAATTAAAAGTTTCCCAAATTTCGTAGTTTCAACTATGAAATTTTTCAAATGTAAAATATTTTTTTTGATTTAAAAGTGTTATTTTCACTTTCGGCTTGTAATTTTAAAAGTCTATTTTTTAGAATAAAAGTTGTAAAATTGTCAAAAAATCTCTTCCTTGCGATGTTTTTGACAGTACTGGACCTGTGTTTCCCGCCAAATTGGACATGCGAAACAAACAAACAAAACAAAAGCAGCTGTGATAATTAGCATGAGCAGCAGCAGTTTCTTGAACTTTTCCACATTTTCATCCACCGGTGCGCTTGTTTCTCTTCTGTAATATTGTAACAAGGTTACAAGTATTCAAAAAAATAAGTCCTAGAATACAGTCCTACACAACCCCATTAAAATTACTATTTTCACACGAGCGAATCGCGTTCCTAGTCTCTGGACTCGAACCGGTCAGAAACGTCAGGCGAGGAATATCGAATGACGACGGGTAGGTAGAGTTTATGCCACCGGAAAAACTCTCCCGAGTGTGTATAATGGGACACGAATTCTGACCTGACAAACTTCGGTTCGATACTGGGTCGTGAAAGTAGACGGCTGTCCAATTGAATGATCTGATCTCAACTGCGTTACCGATCACACGGTCAAAGATAGTTTATCTAGTGAAGGCAAGAATTAAAAGAAGTAGGAGTACCTAGTCGATGTAGAAAGGTCTAGTGGTTAAAAAAAAAAGCCGTTTGCTGAATTAGTGATTTTTTCCGGCTAGGGAAGCCATAGTGTAAAGTGTGAGGACGCTTCGCTTGCACAAGCAAGTGCCAGCCATTTCGAAAGGAACAATCCCTTCAAACAAGGGTGCACCCCTCGGGTCGTGGATCCAGAACGACCGAGCGAAGGACGGATCCCTTCATTGAGGTCGACTCGCCTGGACGTCACCGTACACGTGTTGGACTGATTGGAGTCGGAACAAACGGTTCACTCCTAACCTCACACACGCCATCTGCAGATCAGCCACGTGCATTACCTCTGGGAAGCTTTGCGCGAACGTCGAAAGCACGACGGCTTGGTGAATCCCAACCTCACCATAACCTCAACGTAGCGGTGAGTAGCGAACGTTGCACGGGGAGGGTGTAATACGCTAGCAGAGCCACAAACCTCTTACACGACAAAACGACGGACACCAGCGAACGAACATTTGCCACCCACGCACTCGGCCCACGTATCGCCGAGGCTGAACCACGGACACGTGTCCCGACATCCAGCGCTACAGAAGTCAGGTTAGCACAGATCAAAACCCTATTCGATGTACCCCCTACTAACCCTAGTTTTATGAATAAACACCTGAAATGCACCTCGCAGTGAAGAGATTCGAATAAGTGATCGGACACGTGAAAGAGTGACGGAAGCATTTAAATGGTTAAATTCGCGTGAACGTTGTTAATTATTCCCGTAGGTAAGCAGAGGCAATCCTTCAAAGGAAACCCCTCTTACTGATTTGAATGAGTCTTTCCCCTGTTGGTTAAGTTTTGATTTTCAGAATTCGCAACCGCTTTGCTCGCCTTTTGTTGTTACGAGTGAACTCGCCCTGAGGTCTCAGAGCCGGGACGGGTCTGTTTGAGTCCCTCGCTTCTTCACGGTAGATTCTCGTATCTACCTGGCGCTTAAGTGAAGATTGTAAGCATTCCTAGTTCCAAAACACCTGACCCGTTACAATATACAAATAATAAGATGAAGACATTCGTGGTGACGCTATGAAGTGGAAGGATTGGAAGGATCCTCCAGCTACGGGATTTGGAGGTAAGATGATGAAATTTTCGAAGAGTTTGCTTGGTTCCAATTTTCCTAATTGATATGTTTTGATTTTCAGCAGCCTCGTCAGATTTGCCGGAAAGGAAGGATACTCCCACCATCACCATCACTAGCTGTTCAGCCAACTGTATATATATATGTAATATATATATTTGCGCAATACGCTTGCCATGCTTTGAAGTTCCATAATGCCGTGACCTTTCAGTCAGCATCATATAAATAAACTAAAATATATTAAATTAAATATTTCTATGCTTTATTTCTTTCAAAGTAAAAAGCAATTGAATTAAAAAGAATTCATATTTGAAATGAAAACATAAATCATTGCGATAAAACTGCCCATCTTTTAAATTAAATCCTTTCATGAGTCTATTTAACAAAATAGGTTTTCATATTGACAGTTCTACAATTCGATTTGAAAGTTTCAACTTTTAAAAGTAAAAAACGATTTACTTTTGAATTGACAGTTAGCTGACTTTTGTTTTGAAAGCTAAAGACTTTCTACCAAAAAGAACCAACGGAAACTTTTAATTCTACCAATGGATTTTTCAATTTTACTAACGATAATTTTTTGTGTGTAGGGGCATCCCACTCTAAACTTTGTATTTTTCCCAATATACATATAAAGATCTTAGTGATATCTAAGATACCTTAAAATACTTAAAAATACTTAAGAAATATCAAGCGTTAGTTTATTTTTTTTGGTTGCTATACCAATTTAATTAGCTTGTTTATAAAATGTCAGGTGTTTTATGTTAATATTGGTCAGTTTGTTAAGAAACTAACACTTATTTAATTAAGAGCGTGAACAGGTAGGTGTTTCGGATTATTTCCGGTGTAATCATGTGTCATGTACCAAAAGGAATTAATTCTGAAAGACATGCACACTTAATCTAGCTCGGTAAAATCTCCAACAGCCGATTACCTCGGCATTTACTTTTGCTGATACCTCTGCATAATATCAATTTGTTAGCTGATATCTCAGTAAAATCTTATTTGTTAGCTGAGTCTCGGCAATTCTTTTACTGAATCTCAGCAAAATAAATTGCAGAACTACTCGGCTGTTGGAATCTCGGCAAAACAATTTAAGTGTGTGGGAACCTTTTGTTGTTGTTCGTTAGATTTAAGTTTTATCATTGTTATAGAGAATTTTGTGTTGTTCTTTCAGTCCGCTACGTTCTTGGCTATGTGACAATGACAACGCCCGCCTATTAAACGCATAATTAGATGTGACGAAACCATGCGACCATACTATCACCCATATTCTCGTTCACGTTCGAGCAGTATTTTAAACGAGAATATGGGTGTATTACTCGTACCCAGATCTCTTAGCTTCCCAGCTTCTAAACGCAGAACATGTTTATTACAGTAGAGAATATATCAAAAAGGCCAGTGAACTGAACACAGTTGATAAACATATTCAGAATGATTTAAATTATCGGATTTAGTTTTCTTTATTTTTTCATACGTATAATAAAAACAAACAATCCCCCTTATTCTGCGAGTCACGTGACTCTCTCTCACCGGTGAGGTGACAATTGTCACCTCGTGTGAGGTGAGAGAGAGTCACGTGACTCGCAGAATAGGGGGGAATATGATATGTTCAATGTGATGCTATAATTTCATGACTTTAAAAAATTAACATTCTGGTAGTTGATTCAATAATACACATGGCCAAAAGCTTCCGGCAAGAAACGAATCACACCCAGTGGATCAACAAACTTCCCTTCCTAAATTTTCTCAGGCGTTTTTTGCGCTCCTAAAAATTTATCAGCGCTTTGTCCACGGAGTATTCTCTTGGTCTGCTTGGAATCAGAATATTCTGCAAAAGAAAATATAAAATGATGATCTGCTGCTCGCTGGTAGTTAACATGTGTAGAAAATTTAATACTCATTCATCAGCTGGATCTTATATGTGAGCCATTAAACAATTTAAGATATCACTCGATCGGAAGATATAGTTAAATTTGTACTCAAAACATCGTTTTTTGTAACTAGCTCTTGAAGCTATGCATTTTTGAAATCTGAATTGCTGAAAAATCGAAATAATACTATTGTATACACATAATAAAACGATAGAAATACTTACCCCTTTACACTCATATGTTTTTTTTTATAAATACAAGACGACTGACAACAAACAACTGCACTAGCAACAGGTCATAATAAAAACAAGTGTTACTACGATGGAAATCTAGCCAAGGGTAAAAATACTTTAAAATACCTAAGAATACTTGCGTGAAACTTAAAAATATTTGATTGATATTTGGTATGAAGTTTAGAGTGGGATGCCCCTAGCATTTCTCCTATATTAAAATTGGTATATTTTTCGAAGTTAAACAACCCAATTTCCTGTAATTTTTTTCATCAACAGAATTAGGTAAAATGATATATCTAATTAATGTCGGTTATGACACAGACAAACAGACGTACCACTTCATTGTGTATCTTAGGCTGTGTTCCATTTGGCGAATTTTCACTTAAACTTGACAGATGGAAAATTTTCAAATAAACCTGCTATTCCAGCAGACTTATATCTGACAGACAAGGAATCAATTTTGACACACACCTTCTCGAAAATTGGCCGATCAACAACAGAGGGATTTTCGAACATTATAATTTAGTTTCGAAGTGTCAAATTTAAGTGAAAATTCACCAAATGGACCACAGCCTTAGTTCACGCATTTAACGATTGATTTGAATATTATCAGTTCCGCGAACTTCTCGTCGCAGCGCTGTCATCGGATCACTTTGACGTTTCTATACATTCTATATAACTTTTATGCAATATTGTTTGCGAGTTAGCGAGCAAGCTTGTTTTCCGCGAGAAGAAGCCCGAGAGATGTAGTTACTGAGGTCCTATGTTTTGAGATATTATGTTTTCAAGAAAAACTTTTTCAAAGAGTTACGTCTGTTTGTCTGTGGTTTTGATTAAGGTTGCAAATTCTCATTTCAGCTAAAATATTTTTTTTGGAATAATAAAACCAAAAGATGGTATGATGGCATGTTTTACTTGTAACTAACAAGAAGAGGTTACAAGGTATGCGTTTGAAACATTAAACCTGTAAATTTTGCTTTCTATGAGTCACAATCAGCGATTTTCTGATCGCTGCGTGAGTGAGTGTGTGAAAAATCGCTGATTGTGACTCTCATGAAGTGAAATTAACAGGTTTAATATGTCAAACACATTCTTTGCAACCTCTTCTTGTATCCTACCAATTCAAAATATGATCATGGCATCTAATTATTTCATAATTTAAAAAAAAAACATTGTTTTAGCTGAAATGAGAATTTGCAACCTTGGTTTTGATATTAGCTACATTTGTTGTCAATAACTCAAATTTGTTCGTTGATTTTCCTATGTTTCGAGGGGTGCATCGATTAGCTTGGGACCGAAGATAGTACCAGAGCTGAGCCAAAAAGTTGAGCACATTTCTTCGGGACCTTCTGGTCTTAGAGTTACCTCTATGATATTACATCAATGGATGTAATTTTGTTCGCAAAATCGATGTACATCGTACAACGTTATATTACACAACCAATGGATTGACCTGGTTGCAGCAGTTTGGATGTAATATTCAACAACTTTTTTTCTGTGTGGGCCTTTATGCATGACGAAATAGAGCGGTTAGAACTTGTAATGTAATTTACATTCACTAAAAAACAATGGTGAGTTCTGTTCGCTCTGGTTCGTCATGTATAAGAGATACAGATTTGAGTTGTTGACAAAAGTTTTAGCTAATATCAAAACCTACAATAATTTTATACATCATTTTACGGAATCCTATTGATGAAAAAAGTTAGAGGTAAATGAATGTAAATGAATGTATAAAATGAATGTAAATGATCATCCGTGCCTGGCAGATCCTACTCAAATTTAGGTTATTTAGAAATAGCTTGCATAGAGCTTTTTGAGCCAGAAGTGCTCGAGCCCCCATGACTATACTTAAGTTTGTTTAGGTTTCGCCAACGTATGTTTTATTGCGATTGAAACCTCGGCTGAGTCATAAAAACTGTGCTGGTTTATACTCGGGTTTATACTCGGGTTTATATGCTCTCGTCGCGTAGCCCGTAGCCTGTTGGTTTCTGTAACTTTGAAAAATATACCGATTTTTATACATCATCTGATAGAGCTTCGTTTTCTGAGCACAGCGATATGTTTATCGATCCAGTAGATATTCATCTCGATTTTTAAATCTAGATTTAAATTTTTGATCGATGACACTAATGGTGGTAAGCTCCAACCGGTATTATCCTCGGATTAAATCCCGATCAAGAATGTAAGGCTGCTTTAATGTCGACATAAGAGTTATTTAATACAACTCTAAGCAAACACTTTGCAGATCATCCGAACAGGGACGGTATTAAAAGGTTATCCGAGTTGGAGCTTACCACCATGGAGATTGCTAAAGTATGATTGTGTCAGTGATTTGTTTTCATCGGGAAATTTTTTCGCTATGAAGTTTTTTTCCCGATGAAAACATTTTGCGTATACGTATACGTGACGTAGTGTGCGTACGATAAACGTCAGCAATCTCTATAAATCTATTCGTTGACACCTCGCTCCCATACAAAGTCCCGCCGAGGGGCACTAAGATCACCATTTTTGCTAATGTAATCGTACTTATTTAAAATAGTTCCAGTGTACCAAAATTGATGAAATTTTGGATTTCGGTTCCATTTTTAATGCAGATGACGAATATGTATTTATCTCAATACCCCTAAACAACCAAATTAAAAATATGTTCCAAAAAGAATGGTTGACAATGTTTGGCTCCCGTTTGACAGTTCACGCTGGCTCCCAGTTGACAATCACATTGAGTGAGCCCGCAGTACTCAGAGCAAAACCAAAAGCAACTTATTTTGGCTTTTTAAATGCAGAGTTGTTTTTACCAGTTTGTTCGGAATAACATTTCTTCGTGTGTACCACCCAAAAACAAACGACAGTTTTGACGGCTAACGTTGCGTGCATAGCCAACACGCTAACTCTAGAGTACCCATTAAGTGAGTATCTTGTACACATTTTTAGAACTGGTTCTAAAATGTCAAAAAATGAGTATTTTCGTAATATTGAAAAATGGGTACTTTTTCCCCTTCTTTGAAAACCTGTTCTGGAATAAAAATGACTAAAAGAGATTCATTATTGATTCAGTGCAAAATTGACGGCATTTTGCAAGTGCAAATCAGTTATATATGACGGGATTAGAGAGAAAATGGAAGCCCTAAAAGATCAACTGAACCCAGAAGAGTGCGGAAAACTGAAAGGTAGAATATTTTTCGTTTATTTTGATTTTTCTGTAATTCATTCAGCATTATCTTATTTTGTTTCCGGATGCACTGCGTTAGTTTCAGGTTATCTGAATCCTGTTTCATTACGGTGCTGGTGTGGCTCAATACAGCTTCTATTAAAAGCTTTGAAGGCCCACATCCTGTAGTATCATCCCCAGAAAGCTGGACAAGTTAATGAGCATTTGCCGGATGTTAAGCCGATGGAAGTAAAGCAAGTGCAGGATGAGGATAGGATGGACAAGTATCGCATAAGAAATCCCTTCTATTACCGCAGCAAACCGACAAAAGCAGACCTCAGGGAACTTGCATCGGCAGCTATCTATAATCTATAGATCAAATATTCAATTAATTTTTGCTTGATTTGTACTAATAAAAAAAGTGATTTGTTTGATTATTTTAATTTGAGCTTTGTGTGATGATTTTAAGATGAATTTTGACGTATTTATTATTGATGGTAATGAGTCCTAAAGGCTTGTTTTTTTTCTAAAAAATTGGTACTTTTTCCCCATTACCCAACAACACGATGATTAAAAAATACCCATTTTATGAAGTACTCGTGAAATACTCATTAATGAGTAAAATTGGTTTTACTCATTTCATGAGTTAAGCCACTTTTCTTTGAAATGGGTACTTTTTTACTCATTAATGGGTACTTCGGGGTTAGCGTGAAAGTGATGATGCATGCTTGCATCTGTCATTCATATTTGTAAAAGTTTTTCTTGCGATTGCAACGCAATCGATATATTTATTCTTTATTTTACTGATTTAAAATATGCGTTCCATTGTCGAAAAATAGTGGTAAAGGTTCCCCAGGACACATAGTACGATAATCAAATGCTATTTGTGAGCTAGAAGAAATTTCCCCTAATTAATAAAAAATTTAAGCTACAGCAAAATGTCTCGCCATCGAAATGTACGGACTATGAACTATGATGGTAAGTGGATGTTATTATTTTGAAAGCTAGTTCAGTCTTATAGCGAATTCGTTTATTATCGGGGTTGGAACCAGTTCCAACCCAGTGCGAAACCGAACTTTGTGTCAGTGCGAACCTCAACCTGAGCTAGGTTTTAAAAACAAACGAGCAAACTGACGTTTGTCGGAAAACAAGCAGACCCAATCTTGATACCCGATCCAGGTTGGAACTGAATAATAAACGAATTCGCTATTATTTAATTATTTTTTGTTTGGTAACAGAATACGATGACGACGATGATTATCCGTACGGGCACTCGGTGGAAGATGAGTGCATCTCCCCGACGGACGCCCAACAGTGGATCTTCGACCGAGCTAGAGGACAGCACAGTATGTCCTCTTTCCTTGCCAACAACCGGGACATCGAAGAGGAAGACGACTCTGAACTAGCGGAGGCAGAGCATGCAGCCGTGAATCGTGCGAAAGGTCCACATCACAGAAGGGATTCGGAGGTGAGTTGAATTTACATTTTGTGCGTTGACTATCAACACTGATGATGTTTGGGTCCATGGCAGTGCTATCAGCTACCGGAATTGAACGATGAGGATCGAGCTCGCCTAATGTCCTGTATGGACGAGATAAGGAACATTGTGGGTGAATCCCTCTCCGATCGGCAGCTGGTGGAAGCGATAATGAAGCATAATTACGATTTTGACCTCGCTTTAGATGAACTTCTGAACAGCAACAAGAGTCCACCGCTGTCGGACGTCGCAGAGCAGATTACCACCGTAGAAGTCCAGGAGCCCATCGAAAAAGGTGACTATCTCGAAACCGCTTCGGTGGAGAATGAGCAGTTTGTTTACCATTGAATGGGATTTTATGCGATAGCGTCCTTATGACGGGACTGTTTATCAGTGGTACATACATTTCACAATATCCAGCAAGATCAAGCGTAGTAGTGTTGCCAACTTTGATTGTGTTATTGAAAGTTTTAAAATAACGCTCTAATTGCTCTAATTGTATTGAATGAATTTCGAACAAGTAGATATTTGGAAATTAACGTAACATTTTTTTTTGCATTTCTTTGGAGTTACACATTAATTCAACCTACCAATGATCTTATGTTAAGTGCACTGGTTACCATACTGACGACATGAAAAACAATGTGATGAAATTCAATCAGATACATGTGTTTGCGTGTACAATAGTATTTAAATTGTTCGCTTGATGCTAACAGCGTCAAAACGAATCTGTACTCCCTAGGTGCTGGTGTGTACTTCTAACAAGTTTCCGTTTCTAATCTTTCTTTGCACGTTCAACACATCCTGTGATTCAACCCACTCCTGTACCGAATGGGCGCTTTGCTTGGATTGCTTATGGAAGGTAAGATTTTAAAACACATCAAATATCTTCTTTATCTGTTAATCAAACGGTGAAACCGCTGACGCAAGGAATGCCCCGCTTTACTTTACCGACTGCCCGTTTTGGTTCAAATGTAGCGCAAGTCTCACCTAACAATATGAAATCGGGAATCAATTTGAGTGAGCTGGTAAAATCACGTATGAAAAAACACGAAACGGAAAGTGCCAGCGGCAGTGACGAAGAAACTAGCGAAGACGGTGCAGGCAGCCAGATCTCGCTTATACCAAAACTATCAGACCTGTCGATTAACAGTGATAGTGGCATAGCCTCGTCTTCCCCTGCGGAAAGCATGTTTTCAAACCTAACCGATTTGGCCCGGCATCATCTGCAATCGAAAGGGGAAACACCGATCGGTAGTCCACTAGCTTCAAAGAGCGGGGGTTTTGTAGTACCGAATATTTTCAATACGCCCTCTTCAGGGCCTCCCCCAGGATTTACGCCAAACGTGAAGCGTATACCACAGACCCCACTGGGCAAGAAAGAATGGATTGTCGATCTCAAGTCTGCCCTGATAAGAGACAAATCGGAAATCACTCCGCAGCACCGGAAAGCCGCTCTCCTCTCGGGACAGGATGAACAAGACGATCCAATCAACTACGGATTCATTGATTGTGACATCGTCGAATCAAAACCGGTGATCGATGAGTTCTGCCTCATCGATTCCAGCGCTATAATGAATCGCAAGCTTAGTAATTGTACGGCGATTTCCTCCGCTTTTGGCAGCATATTGTGCGTACGGTATAGGAAACGTATCAAAGTACATGTTCGACATGGATTCGTTTCCAAGCCTGGAGTGGTGCCTTTCCGGTTCAACGTCCCGTCACCGGATGATATCGTTTTGGAACACATGAAGAAGTTCAAAAGATAGTAACACGTTTCACGGCTGTGCATGGTGCTACCGAGTACCTGTATTCCAGCGAACAAGTATATGGCCGTTCCGGGCAGTCAAATTGTGTATTTTTTTTTAAATATCTATCTATATATTTTTAAACAACTCTGTATTTGGTATTGTAGCTTATTTTGCACATAAATTTTCGTATTGTTTTTTCATCGGTGTTCCACAAATCTCAAGGGTTTAAATATAAGATTTTGTTTTATCCATATTTCTAAATTTGGTTCATGTAATGGTATGCAAGATGAAATTTTTTTTTCGAACATTCAATCAATATTCTGATCAATACATTCAAGTGTGGACAGTGTTCATCGGGAACGATACGATTAATAATGAGGGCCTCAAATTAGTCGTAAGTGGAGACATAAGAGAGAGAGAGAGATAAACGCGAAGACAAATAAAATAACTGGCAACATAACGATGCTGTCTACTATACATCTAATCGTTGTTGACGCCTTGCGTGGTTCGTCGTTGTCACATATGCTTCTCCAGTACTCTTTCGCTTCATATAAAACAACTATGCCAAATTTTGATGAATTCGATTATTCAGTATACTGCCGCTATTCGCATAACAGTCCCTTGTCCTGTGGATTTCATATCTACATGAGAATGTTTATTTGTTTATTTGTTATGGTTGCATCAATAGACTAGAAATAGTCCCAATGATGTGTTGTAAAAAAAGTACAGATTATACAGACGACATACATATACTACAGTTACTACAGTTACAAACGAAAATAACTAGGAAAGCATTGTCAAGCTACTAAAAATTTATAAGTCTTAAATTTTACACTTAGCTGTTGGGCATCAAGCGCCTTCGGTCAGCAAAAAAGGCAGAGAATCTTCGGCGAAGCATATTCCGTGTCAAGTGGAAATCGAACATCGACGCTACTCGGTTGAACACTAGCTGCAAGCCGTAAATAGCGCTCCCTATGCTGTAATTAGTTCGAAGAAGTGGAAGTCTCAGCATAAGACTGTTGCGTAGTGATCGAGGTTGAACATTAATGTTCACTTGTTGCAGAATTGCTTCGCAGTCGATTCTTCCTTGCAGAGTATCGGCGACGGTTAAGGCTCTGAAAACATCTCTTCGGATACGTAAGGGCTCGATATTGATCAATTGGCAGCGATTCTCGTAGCTTGGAAGACGAAGTGGGTATCTCCAAGGCTTACGGAGCGCGAAGCGAAGAAAACGTCGTTGAACAGATTCAATTCGCTCGGCCCCATTATTGTAGTTCGGGCTCCAGACAGCAGAGCAGTATTCCAACGTAGATCGTACGAGAGAGCAATAGAGCGATTTCAAGCAGTAAATGTCCGTGAAGTTCTTAGTAATCTTGAAGACAAAGCCAAGCGTTCTGGACGCTTTGTCGACGACATACGATATATGGTGTGAGTATGTCAGCTTTGAGTCTAGAAAAACGCCTAAGTCTTTCACGCAGTGCACCCGTTCGATAGTCGTGCCTAGTAGTTCGTAGTTGAAAATAATCGGTTGTTTCTTGCGTGAGAAAGTAATAACTGTACACTTAGCTGGGTTGACCACCAGTCGGTTTAGACTACACCAGTCAGCAAAGATGTCAATCTGATTTTGAAGAGAACGGCAGTCGGCGAGTGAACGGATGCGCAGAAAAACTTTCAGATCGTCTGCAAACGATAATCGTGGCTCTGTGATAACATGGTGAACGTCGTCGAAGTAGAGGAGAAATACCAATGGTCCCAGATGGCTGCCCTGAGGTATACCGGACTTGCGCAGAAGCTTGCTGAGCGACAAGTACCCAAAGTTACTATCAATTGGCGCTCCGTGAGGTATGAACGAAACCATCTCAAAAGATTTCCACCGATCCCTAGCCTATCAAGCTTAGCGATCGCAATTTCGTGGTTCAGCTTATCGAAGGCTGCCGTAAGATCTGTGTAGATAACGTCCGTTTGGGTCCGAGCAATCAAGCTGTCTGTGATGTAAGACGTTAGGCACAGCAGGTTCGTAGTTGTGGAACGCCCAGTTATGAATCCGTGTTGATCTGTACTTAGATATTGCTTGCAATGCGCATTTAGGGACTCTATGACAACCAATTCAAAAAGTTTTGATACAGCACTCAGCGACGTGATTCCCCGGTAGTTGTTTACGTCGCGTTTGCTTCCCTTTTTATGAACAGGAAACATATCCGCAGTCTTCCAGCAAGACGGAAAGATGCCGCTGGAAAGAGAGAGCTGGAATATGCGGCGCAGTGGATCTAAAAGACAAGTGATGTTCTTTTTAAGAATAATCGACGGAACACCATCGGGTCCGGCCTTAGTTGAAGTCTTAAGTTTAGATGCTGCTCTAGAAATCGTATCTGTAGTGGCTTCGACCATGCTGAGCGTTTGGTTGATCAAAGGAACATTACTGGCCGCAGAAGTAATGATATTAGCGGAAAGTTGCTCGGCTTCAAACATGCCAGCAAATTTGGCTGAGAACAGGTTGCAAATGTCTTGTTGATTTCCAGCAGTTTCACCATTAAAAATCATGGAAGAGGGTAAGCCGACTTCCCTGCGTTGCTCATTTACGAAGTTCCAGAAGGATTTCGGGTGTGATTTTAGCCGCCGTTGAATCCTCCTTTGATAGCGTTGAAAACAGAGACGACTTAACCGCTTATACTCGTGGTTGAGTCTGACATAGTAGCATTTCAGTGGCAGTGTGCGGAGTTTAGTAAATCTTCTGAGAGCAGCATTCTTAGTTCTTTTCAACGAGCGAAGATCTTTCGTCATCCACGGGACGCGAGATTCGATATGGATGATCTTTTTGGAAACGTGTCTGTTAGTGACATATGCCAAGACGTGAGAAAAGGTTTGTGCAGCAATGTTGACGTCTACAGGATCTAGAATATGCTCCCAATCTAGGTTAGACAGCACATGGACGTTATGCGATAGCGGCAGTAAAGGTCTTCTGCTAGATTAGTAACACTTTTGGGACAATTTAATTGGTTGCTGAAGCGATTTCTCGTTTCTCTCTCTTACAATGCTCTAATGTCTGAAATGAATTTCATTCGACAGATTTCGTTAAGTTGTCTTGTATTAATGCGTCGTATGTCATGATTATAACTATAGCGCTCGGAATGTAATAATGTCCACTCATATCTCCCACGGGTTATCTTCTTTCTATCGGTTAGTGGGCGATACAATATCAGTTCCACCGTAAAATGTCACATCTCCCCAGTCACGGTTAAATAGTTGTGTCTATGAATAACCTTAGATTTTAATAAATGATTCTTTGCGTCTCGCAAGATTCCACTTGGCTTCCAGTATCAAAACCAGATCAAAACTACTTTGAATTATCATTATTTTCCGCTACATCAACTTCCCCACAGGCATCGGTGACCGATTGCTGGAGAAATCAGACAAGCTGCTCGTCCAAATACCGTCACTGCTGAAAACGCCAGCTCATGTCGCAGAACCAACTCAACCACTTATCCTCATAACGCCAACGGCAAAGAAAACCAATGTCACAAGAGGCTTCGAAGTGAACAGCCCTCGCATCCAGTCTCCTTCGGTGTCCGGCCGCAATACACCGGAGATCGGTGACGATGCCAAGCAGTCACAAACACCGAAACCTTTGCCGAAGGAGCTTCAGCGCAATGCACAAGAAATGTTCAAGAAGGAACGCGGCAGCGGTAAGCAGCACATCCATATGGTGGTCATCGGTCACGTCGATGCCGGCAAGAGTACGTTGATGGGCCACTTGCTGTGCGACACTGGTAATATTAGTCAGCGGGTGATGCACAAGAACGAACAGGAGAGCAAGAAGCTAGGCAAGCAGAGTTTTATATATGCATGGGTACTGGATGAAACTGGTGAAGAACGGGAACGTGGCATTACGATGGATGTGGGAAGTTCACGTTTCGAGACGGCAAATAAACAGGTATGATTACAGTAAAGATTGATCAAATGAGTTACAGACAGTGTCTGCCCTTAGATTACACTACTGGACGCCCCCGGTCACAAAGACTTCATACCGAATATGATCTCGGGAGCAAATCAGGCCGATGTTGCACTGCTCGTGGTTGATGCTACAAGGGGAGAGTTTGAAACAGGATTCGAACAAGGCGGCCAAACGCGAGAGCACGCCTTGTTGGTACGATCGTTAGGAGTGAACCAATTGGGCGTCGTTGTAAACAAATTGGATACGGTCGCCTGGTCCCAGCAACGGTTCGACGAAATTGTAATAAAACTGAAAGTCTTTCTGAAGCAAGCTGGATTTAAGGATTCCGATGTAGTTTATGTGCCCTGTTCTGGGTTGACAGGAGAGAATCTAGTTAAGGAGCCAACTGATAGCGAACTGCTTAAATGGTACAAAGGACCAACTTTGCTGAAAGTTATTGGTAAGTTCGTATTGAATTATTATAGCTGAATTAAAAAAAACCGATATTGGATTTTACCGCATTACAGATTCCTTCAAAACGCCGGAACGCTCAATAGACAAGCCTTTCCGTATGTCTGTTTCAGACATTTTCAAGGGGACAGGCTCTGGTTTCTGCATCTCAGGTCGAATTGAATCCGGAGTGATTTGCGTGAATGATAAAGTTCTCGTGTGTCCCAGCAAGGAACAGGCAGTGGCTAAAAATATCGCCATCGACGAGGTACAATACACTACCTGCTTTGCTGGTGATCAGGTCTCGGTTACTTTGGCGAACATTGACATCGCTAACATCTCGGTGGGCTATATACTCAGCGACATTTATAACCCGATTCCATTGGCAACTAGGATTCGAGCACGAATCGTAGTATTTAATGTTAAGGTACCGATTACGATGGGTTATCCAGTGCTGCTGCATCATCAATCGTTGATTGAACCGGCAACGATTTGTAAACTGAAGGCACAGTTACACAAGGGAACCGGTGAAGTGGTTAAGAAAAATCCTCGCTGTTTGGGTAACAATTCTTGTGCTTTGGTGGACATTGAGTTTCAACGACCGATCTGCATGGAGCGATACGCAGACTTTAAAGAGCTGGGAAGAATTATGTTGCGCGTCAGTGGCGTTACTATCGCTGCGGGACTCGTAACAGACATTGTTAAGTAGACAATACAGTGTTCAACATTTTAAGCACGACGGTCGTTTGAAAATTCATTCGTTTGCAATAGAAACTGGCAGGCAAAGTTTGATGTTGTTTTTTTATCCTAATATCACAGATCCATATACCTAGTGGTAAGGCAGTAATCTGAAAAGCCATAAACGTCGGCTTTACATCTCCCTGATGGTCCATTACTGTAGGTTAGACTGGCCCACATTTATATGGGAGACATTTTTTTTTCAACGGGCCAACCCCCAGATTTTTGCCATTACCTGGGTAGGAAAACCACTCTCAGAAAATTTCAGGTCATTCGGATGTAACACGAGCTGGCGCTTTTGGTTTAAATTTTAGGGGAAGGTGGGGCAATATGGCAAATGGGGCCACCCGCTTAAAAATTAAATTATTGAAAATATTTTATAAAAATCTGTTGCAGGCTTAATGCTTGAAGCCTACTTCAACTGTCCAGTTCATTTAAGTCTAACAAAATAATTTTCTCTAGAGCAAATATTCGAAAAATGTTAGGCTAGCTTAAAATGTCAAAACTGTTATAAGACTTCTGAATCAGAAAATAAGGTCTATCAGTAGTTTCTTATAACTTATCTTTGATGTTCCTTCAGTAGCTTTGAAAATGGTCTTTTGGTTTTTAAATGACACGATGTTTTTCTAGTTTTTAATAAACATTAAAGATTTTCTTAACAAAATATTACTTAAGTCCATTCGGGTTAATATGAGCACCACTGATATTTCAACTTAAATTCTTCAATTTGTTTCAATTATTCCTTTCATAAATAGAGCTGTATCATATGAAATCACGTTTTGAAGCAGCTGCTTTGGTAAAAAATCAGTCATTCACAAGCCTTGAGGAAGCCCATTTTCGAATCTCCACATTCGAACCCTTCCCGCCAGCAGACATCCCGGTCCTGCGGTTGAGTCGAGAAACGGGGTTTTCCGAAATTTTTTGCCCGACAACGGAACCTACACTACAACCTGCACACCGTTCTTTCGAGACGCTACCTCTACTGCTTCTGGACCACCACCATCACCACTGAGACGCATAGTGGATAGTACTGTGGAAGCTCCCGATTTCTCTGCCTCAGTCGCGCTTAGGTCGGGGGTCTTCCAACCAGCTATTACTGGTAAGTATATTGACGATTCAGCCTCTCCTTTGCCTGATACCGTTTCAACTTCTAGCTGTGTTTCCGGTTCTGCGGCCTCCGCACTAGCCACATCATGTCCATGCATCCGTCCTGCCAACTGCCAGCATGAGATATCCGTCTACTACCAGAACGTCGGTGGTATCAACTGTGATTTCGACGATTTTTGCCGAGAGTTTTGCGTAGCTACCTCGGATCTTTACTACGACATCATTGTTCTCACGGAGACATGGTTGGATTCACGCACACTCTCTCGTCAGGTGTTCGTCGACGATTACGAAGTTTTCCGTTGCGATAAGAATGCTGTTAATAGCTGGAAAGTTTAAGGTTGAGGCGTGGAGCTGTTTTAGTGGCTGTAAATTCTAGGTTTAAAGCGAGGTTACTAGAAAATAATGCTTGGATATGCTTAGAGCAAGTGTGGGCGTCGTTCAAACTGGGCGTTCATACCTTGTTTCTCTGTGCGGTGTACTTTCCTCCCGACCGTATAAGCATAGAGGTAACTCTAAGACCAGAAGGTCCCGAAGAAACGTGCTCAACTTTTTGGCTCAGCTCTGGTACTCCCTTCGGTCCCAAGCTAATCGATTCTCCCCTCGAAACATAGGAAAATCCACTAACCCCTCATTTTATCTGTCAAACTTTCATATCGAAGACAAACATTGTGTAGTACTAGAATTTCTACTAGGATGGGGTACGTTAATCGGTTTGCTTGGGACCAATAGGCTAGTCAAGTAGTAAGCCAATTTAAAATCGATAGTTTCGTATTGACTGTTGGTATAAGTGAGCATGACCTCATCGAAACCCATTCCCAATCGGTTTTCTCTGTTCTGGATACCGCTAAAGCAACCTGTGGTAGGACGTCTTTACTAGAGTTATCTGTGGTTTGTCAAACACACATAAACATATGATACTAACATCACCTCTTTCAGTATAATGCACCTGGAATAAAGAAAACATACACTGATAAATTGAACTATTCCCATTTTGCTACAAATTTAATTAATTTGACATTAAACTCAGTTTAATCATATCGAATGATTAAAAATTAATCCTCTCTTTCTAAAAAATAAGCATCTGATATTAATCCCAGTTTAATCATGGTTGATTAGATTGTAGATTATCTTTTTTGAATAAATTTTATTAATTTTTGATTCTATTTTAATTTTTCTTGATTTAATTTTAATCTTTTTTGATTATATATCAGTATTGAAAAGAATAAAATTTAATACTGGAAAGATTATTTCGATTTTAATCATGCATGACTACTGCCGAAGTAATCGTGGCTCGGACTCAATAAGGTGAAGTGGGAATCTGCATACTTTTTAAGCTTTTTCGATTTAATTTATCTTTGAATGTATTGACTATGAATAGCAAGTGCAACAAGAGTGTTATCATAGAGGTGTTATTTTATATTCGACAGTGAGCATGCATAAGGGCCTATACGCGATGATCGATTCTCTTCGTCGATTTTCTCTTTTGTTAATAACTCGCTAGATTTAACGTTTCTCGGTGCGTTTGGTGTTGCTTTTGATAGCCAATACAACCTGTTACTACTCTGCATTGCACAAATTCTAGAAAATTGTTTCGCTTAGCTGTAGCAATGCAAAGAGAATCGATCATCGCGTATTCGCCCTTATGCATGCTCACTGTCGATATCACCCTATCACAAATTGGCGGCGAAAAGGGATTTATTTAGTTATTTCGGTGGTAACAATATTTTACTTGAGTTTTTGAAGAAAAAAAAAACTGGGGTAAGGTAAGTGTTATTTTGACGTGGATGGTTTTCAAAGTATCATAAATCAGTGGATCTTTGCAGCACCGCTGACAAAGTATCGAAAGAAGAAGAAACGGTTGGAATAAAAGAATTGTTTCCGTGACAGAAGGGTGTGCGTAAGCCCAAGATTGGCGACTCGAAGCAGGGATTTGCGATTTGGAGCAAGAAGAGCTGCCGCGACAATATAGCCACCGACAAACCGACATGAAACTAAAACTTAACTCTTGATCGAGAATCTATAACGGCGGATTCAAATGTGCAGCGATCCCATCTGTCAAAACCATAGAAATTTGCTATCTAGATAAAAATAATTTGCCCGGAATAGATTAGACACGAACCAACTCATACATTTAGTATGTGTGTTCGTGGCTAGGATACACATTTTTCGCGAACACGACGGCAGATGTCAGTTTTGTGCTTTGATCAGAAATTTGATGATACTTTGTATGATCATTCATGTCGGTTTGTCGGTGATATAGCGGTTGGTTCGCGTTGATTGGATCTATGACGTGGATCAAGAAGAGCTTCCGTGACAAGAGAGCGATTAGTTTCCTTATTCTGCACGGCGAATGAGAACGACTCAAATTTGAGTTTAGTTCACTCATAATCGCCAAAAGTGCAGGAACTCAGCGATGAGTTAATTTGCCTCATGTTTTCCCAGGTTTTTCCAAGATTTTCCAGGAAAAAATTCCCAAATTTGAGAAAAGTAAAGATTGGATTCACTCTATTGGTACTACTCCGAGACTGAATAAAATTTTCGTCAATTTCCTCATTTTCCGGCAGATTTTTTAGGTTTTCCACAGGAAACCATGGGACAAATTTTACTCATCGCTGAGTTCCTGCACTTTTGGCGATTATGAGTGAACTAAACTCAAATTTGAGTCATTCTCATTCGCCGTGTGGTACTACAATAGATGTCGAATTGAATTCTTTAATGGTATTGAGGTAAATGCATATTCGTAATCTGCATTAAAAATGGAACCCAAACCCAAAATTTCATAAATTTTGGTACAATCGAACTATTTTAAATAAGTACGATTACATTTGCAAAAATCACCTTATTCGCGCCCCTCGGTGTCACTTTGTATGTGAGCGAGCTGTCAGTTTGTCAGTTAGTGTCAAACAGTGAAGTAATTATTTTGCTTTGAATATTGATTTAAAAATCGAGATGAAAGAGTGGGGGTTAGAAAAAAAATATCGCTGTGCTCAGAAAACGAAGCTCTTTCAGATGATATATAAAACCGGATATATTTTCCAAAATTAAAGAACCCAATTGTATATCCATGTGAGATGAGATAATTTTGTGGAAGAGGTAATGATGTTTTGGATACGTTTAAATGATGATGGTATAGAGAAAAATGTTTTACAGGATCTCTAAAAACATTGCTTTCTCGAATTTTCCGTCGTTTACTTACGGCACAGTTCCGCTGGCAGAGCATAGAGCTAAATGGTACAGCTGGAAACGCGATTTTGAAATTTGCTGGCGAGCTTCAAAGGTCTCACTTTCAGATGAAAAAAGGATCTATTGCTGGCAAAGGGTGGTTTTGAATTGCAAGAAATATTCTTTAATATCCCTGGAGCGAATGTGACCACAGACAAGGAGAAGAACATTGATTCGTACGTAGTGGCTATTCAGAAGTTAGACGGTTAATTTGCCCCACAGCGTCATGAGGCACACGAGCGCTATCTATTTTGGGCGATGAAACCGGAACCCGATGATAAACCTGGAGAAGTTTTTAATGCACGCCCAAATGCATGCCAGCAAGCACATCGTTAGAAAGTTCAGGAATAGCAGTAATCGATAAGCTAGTCCAATTCGTACCTACTCATCTAAGAGAGAAGCTTTTGCTAGAAGCAGAATTGTCTATGGAGAAGGTCATACAACAGATTAACGCGTTCGAAACGACACGGTCAGCTAGCGAACAAATAAGTGGCCAAAGTATTCTGCAGCAAGCTCGGAAAGTGTATCTCGCATCCTCCCATCGTATAAGTTTTGCGGATGATCACATGCCTCCGATGCACACTGGGGCAGATCAGTGATTTTCTCGGAAAAAATTAATAACTTTTGAACAAAGCATCCAATCAGAATACTGTCTTGGGTAAAGTTGTTTGTATTAGTTAAGCGCTTCTTCTGAATAAATTAATTAGTTCGCAACTTGGTCGTAGAGATGGCGCGCGAATCTAACTTTTGAATAAAGCACCCTAGACGTATGGTGTTTTCAACAAAGTTTTTTATCTATTAAAATGAAGGAAAGTTGTAGAAGACATAAAACTTCCATAACCTTTAGTTTCGGAGATATAGGGTGTATTGGAAAATATGATGCCAAAATTCTTATTTGTAATTTTTTTTTGTATATTTTCATATGTTTGCTCTGGTTTCTGCATTTATTCCAACGAAAACAAACTAGGTGCAAATTTTCATTGCACTATTTGTGGAATTTATAGTGGTTTTAGTGAAATATTCTCGAAAAACATGATATTCTGCCTCTATTTTAGGTGGGTGGGATTCTCGAAAGGGCAGCTAAGGGCAGCTGGACTTTGTCTCTTTTGCTAGCTCATATCATTGTCTAACATATACCAGAAAACTGAAGACATGATATTCGATGTTTTTTTTTAATTTCACTTTATATATACCGATAAAAACATCCTTTACATTGAAATGAACGGTTTCACATAATGAAAATCATTATATAAATTTTTGACATGTCACCATTTTTTAATGCTGTGCTGAATTTTGAGATTGTTTACTTATTATGAGCTGCCAGCAAACCAGGGGCCTGGCTGGCGGCCATGTTTTTGATGCTATCATCTGCTTTTGACTCTGGCAAAAGTTGTATATGTGACATCATCGTACAAGCTGTGTGCTGCCGTGCCAACGTGATCGTGTACAACGTACAATTATCGATTACTTTTTCGAAGAGACGTATCAGCTTTTGTAAACAATGCATTTGATCGTCGGTTTGGTGTAACTGGTAGCTCATCCACACATACTAACACCACTATCATGCAGGAGAAAATTTCCCCTATCTGATGGTAGTGTTAGTATACGTGAGCGAGCTACCAGTTACGCCAAACCGACGATCAAATGCATTGTTTACAAAGCTGATACATGTCTTCGAGATTCATGAAAATTATTAATGTGCGTCAATGTTTCAGTAGTTGGTATCCATAAGCGTGAATTTTTTTTCTCGTCTCAGTTCAGTGATCAATTTCCGGTGTTAAGCAATAATCCACAAAGTTGCTATAATGGATTAACCTTCAATGTAAATTTTCAACAGTTGTTTATTCTATGCCATATGCTCAACATGCATTTCGTTTAGTGGTGTCTCAAAATTAATTTTAGTAAAGATAATAGATCACACAAGCACATCAAACTATTTTTACAACCAGATCCATTAATTACAAGTCTGCGAAAAAAACCAAAGAAAAATTCAGCCCAATTAATAAAAAAAAAAAAAAGCGAGGTATTGGCATTATTACAACCATCGGATTCATTTGACAAATAGTGACAATTAAGGACAACTGATTTCTAAATACTTCAACTTAAGAGATAGTTTAATCTTTAAACCATTACTGCTTCTGCAATTTAAAAAGTTTAACGAATAAAAATTATACATAACTGACAGGTTTCCTTATTCGTAGAGATACTTGTAACGGTTTACAAAAGGTGAAATTAAAAAAAATCATCGAATATCATGTCTTCAGTTTTCTGGTATATGTTAGACAATGACATGAGCTAGCAAAAGAGACAAAGTCCAGCTGCCCTTAGCTGCCCCTACGAGAATCCCACCCACCTAAAATAGAGGCAAAATATCATGTTTTTCGAGAATATTTCACTAAAACCACTATAAATTCCACAAATAGTGCGATGAAAACTTGCACCTAGTTTGTTTTCGTTGGAATAAATGCAGAAACCAGAGCAAACATATGAAAATATACAAAAAAATTACAAATAAGAATTTTGGCATCATATTTTTCAATACACCCTATATCTCCGAAACTAAAGGTTATGGAAGTTTTATGTCTTTTGCAACTTTCCTTCATTTTAATAGATAAAAAACTTTGTTGAAAACACCATACGTCTAGGATGCTTTATTCAAAAGTTAGATTCGCGCGCCATCTCTACGACCAAGTTGCGAACTAATAAATTTATTCAAAAGAAGCGCTTAACTAATACAAACAACTTTACCGAAGACAGTATTCTGATTGGATGCTTTGTTCAAAAGTTATTAATTTTTTCCGAGAAAATCACTGATCTGCCCCAGTGTGCGATGGTTCATGCCCAGCTTGGAACAAAACATGCTCCAACTGTGGTAAGCGTGGACATTTTCGAGCTGTTTTTTTCAATTGAGTGGGTAGTAACCATAATACAGCTTTCTTACAACCTGGTAGACCGATAAAGCGAACTTTTGGACAGGTCTTTCCGGCAAATTCAGGAGTGAGTTAGTGGAAATGGTTTCATGTTATTGTTTTCATGAGTGTTGATGTTTTCATGAGTGAGTTAGTGGAAATGGTTTCATTATCCAACGATTCCGAAGAAGTTGTGTGTGCAAAGGTTGGTGGGGTATTAATCGAGATGCAAATCTATTCCGGAGTGCAGTCCAACATCATTGATAACCAAACTAGGAGCCAGTGTTGGGAAAATATCAAAATATCAAATCTCACCAACGCCCAAGATCACGCTTGATTTTCGTAGACAAAAATCAACAAGCAAACAACTGCGGTTGATTTTGCAAGCTGTGATATCGCAGCTCGGAATATCAAGCTAAAAAAACTCACCAACTTCAAATCTCACCAAACTGTGGTGAGATTGAGTTTAATAGAGATTGCTGACGTTTATCGTACGCACACTATGTCACGTATACGTATACGCAAAATGTTTTCATCGGGAAAAAAAACTTCATAGCGGAAAATTTTCCCGATGAAAACAAATCACTGACACAATCACACTTTAGCAATCTCTATGATTTTTGCTTTACACACGTATGCAACCGAAATTTCCATAACGGCTTGCAGCAGTCCCTTCGCGTCTGCCATCGGTGAAGACAAACTATGCTTTCTCTTTCTTAGAAAATGATGTCCAATAGAGATTTTCACGTCTGGTTGTATTGGTGCGATATGTGAGAGCGTGTTAGTGAAAATCCGAGGAAAATACATAACAAATCGCTGTCAAACTCATGTTTGCAGATCTAATTTCATACATTTTTTAGGTTGGCCAGAGGAAAATAATAAACAAACTTTACACGGCAGTGCACCCGCTAGTGTGCGTGCGTTAAACGTCACTAATCTCTATGGAATCATTTTTGTGTCGAGTCAACTTGATGTTTGCACGTTGTGAATATAGTCTCGCAATATCAAAGGAGCTTGTAAAATCAATATCAAGCATGATATTTTGTTCCAATATCACGCGTGATATTGCGAGCCCATGAGAGCGGAAAAATATCAATTGATTTCTGATTTTGCCAACACTGCTTGAAGCACTACACTGAAAAAAGTTTTTACTTAGTTTCTATTAGGAACGCACATAGAATTTTTCCAAAAACAAAAACAATGATTTTTACCTGAATATCACATAGCATTAGAAATTCTATATGAGAAATCATATAGATTTCATTGGACACATAACGTTCATGTGATTTAGTGGTGCAATTTCCAATTGTGGGATCACATGGATGTTATGTGAAATTCACATGGATATTTTCCACTGGTTATGTGATTTATTTTATGAGTGTATGTTGCGGAACAGTGTGAACACTATTGGATCAATTAAGCATCCGGATAAGAAATTCAAGGCTTTCGCACAGACAGAATATCTCGAAGTACCAGCTATGTTTGATGCGGAAATTGTCATTACAGATCAAAGTAAGCAATTGAGTACTGTAGCTAGGTTCTATGTTGTACAAGGAGGACCGCAGCCTTTTTTTGGGGAAAGTCACGTCGAAGAAATTGGGTGTGCTCATAGTGGGATTGCCAAGCCAGCAACAAAGTATTCACCAGGTGAACGTGAGCAGACGTCCGGCATACCCCAGGGGACCACACACCTGGGACCGCTGATTTTCCTGATTTACTTCAACGACGATCAGATTCACGATAATTGACGGACCACGATTATGATCTTAAACTCTTCCTTCGAATTCACTCAATTGAAGACTGTTGCTTCCTTCAACTTCAGCTGAATGCTTTTGGTGATTGGTGCGTTCTGAATCATATGGAGGTTAACTCGTCCAAATGCTCGGTTATCTCTTTTTCGCGCAAGAAAGAGACTAGGGTTAACTACCCCATTTCCGACCTATTAAGCACAACCCGCACTTAGTCTTTCTTAATCTAGCGCAGTTTAGCACCAAACAGAATGTTATTATTACTGATGGCTTCCAAATTTATTTACCTTTCCGTACGTACCGTAAGACTTGATAAAGAGAAACCAATCGTTGAGATATTGTCAAAAGTCTAACACTGCTTCTTGACGCCTCTCTCGCATTGAACTCGGCCTAACGCATTGAAACGCCAATGAATTCACTTCGGCCTATCGGATGAAGAAAAAAAAATTGATTCGGTCGGAGCGCTTCTTTTGTTTTTGGGAATAATGGGTGCAAACCTTCATACCACGCATTCTCATTGACTTCGTTCGGTAGCTTATTAACTAAAGTATCGTACCAAACGCATAATTGACTTGTTGACTCTGAAATCATGGATTTATTTGAAGTTTTCTGCTCGATAGGCCCAAAATGGGCGATTAGGCCGAAGTAGTTCTCTACCCTATTATGTTCAAGTGTGTTTTGTTAGGCACTGACATTGAGCGCGTCAGCCAAATGAAGGACCTAGGTGTGATTCTGGTACAATCGCGTCATCTGCCGCTTAACGGTAAATGCTTCGAACGAACTTGATAGCAAAGATAACATCCTCAGAAGAAAGGTTTGTGTATTTGCTAATTTTTCTATGCGTTGCTTCCACCTTCACTCAAACGCAGCGCTACTGTATCTGTCGCTTGGATTAAGGCAAAGTTGCCAGTCTACTTGATTTGTTGTCTTCGCTAACATCCAGACTAGTGCTGTGACGATATCGATAAGTCCGATTTTATCGATAAATATCGGGTCTAAATTATCGATACGATATTACCTATATTTAAATTCGAATCGGTAATGATGTTGAACGATCTGGTAACGAAGAATTTGTTCGTGGCGAGCCAATGAGAAAGATCTCTATACCGCTAATTTGGTATAGAGCTATCACGAAGGAATGGTTCAACGCAATAATATCCGAAGAATAGTCCACTTGGCTCACTTCTTACGAAAGGAAATAGATATGTAGGTACTTGAGGAGTGGTATCGAACTAATGACATGCGCTATTTTTCTTACTTAGGACCAGTAAGAAGAGTACGTTTTCATGTTTGTTCCAGGTGACTCTGAAACCTCTATCAAATATTACATCCTCGGTCCCTTGGGAGCGTTTGTTTTCGAAAACACGGCAAGTTCCCTGAAACAAAAAGAAGAACTTTTATGAAGTTTCTTGAAATTAAACAAAAATTCCCTTAACTTCAACGAAGTTTTCCAACCTTGCAAAGGTTCCCAATTTCTTCAAATTTCTTTGAAGCTCTACGGAGTGCCCGCATTTATATTAAATCTCCTGATTCCCTACGATGTCCTCTGGACATCTTCAAAGTCTATGTGGTTTTAAGAAGTCTAATCATGTTAAAGAAAAATCCGCGAACTATAATGAAGTTCTCCGAATAAAGGGTTTTACGATCAAAATTTGGTCAAAACAAGAATGCGTGTAAAGTAATTAAATCTTTTATTAAAAAAATCAAATTATTTTTCTTTTTAAGTTCAACAACACTTTGTCCACTTTGTTCGCCGCAGAACGCCAGTTTGCCTTAAACTGCTTCTCGCTTCCAACAGTTTTATGGGTCTTCTGCAGGTTCCGCTTGACGATTGTTCAATATTTTTCGATTGGGTGGAGCTCTGGTGTGCTGGGAGGGTTCTTGTCCTTGGGCACCACCTGCACGTTGTTGGCGGCAAAAGCACAGAACAATCGTGTTGCTTCAGGAAAGGCAGCAGACATTTTTTTTTCCAGAAATTCTTTCACTTCATAACTCCTACCCTGGTCCGTTTGAAGCGCGAGTAGTTCGGATATTCGCGATGCGCGTACATAATTTTAATGCCTTGCTCCTCTTGCTTGGACGCCATTTTGATAACTGAAGAGTAACTGTCAAAATACAAATAGAGGCATTATTCTGCTCGCACACACCTACACAATGAGGGGCGTTAAGGGTTTTTTAAATACTCCATTAAAAGAAATGCGTCAAGCTCAAGGCTGTGAACCATTTGTTGAGTTAAATTTTACTCGTGGTTAAAAGTGACATTTCGAAAGTTATTTTTTATGTTTGAAAATCCCCGTGCTGTCGATCGACCGGTTTTCGAGCCACGGTTGTCAACATTTAACATCTTGTCTGTCATAAATAACCATGCTCGGATAGCAGGGTTTTTTTTTTTTTTTTTTTTAAATGTGTTTATTTTTCCAGGCTCATTTGCCGTAGCTTTGCGGAGCCGATATTCATTGTTTGGATGACAAAATTTCTTAAAACTAACGTTAGTAAAGCGGGGGCCGATCACTCGCGGCTATCTCGAGGTTAGGGGTAACAAATTGTAACAAATGGATGGCAGGTAGGGATTGTGAACACAAGGTTTGGAGAGCAATGTGCTTTTTATCTCGAACTAAGCGACCAACTGACGAAAAAGACAAACATGGGGGTACACCGATGGGCAGCTAACAACTTGGGGGAACACAAGATGACACTAACTACTAAATCCTCAGATCGATCCGTTTTAAAAACACATAAATTAAATTAAAATATTCGAGATCTCGGCTCGCCAAGATGTCTCTAACGGGCCGCATAGGTTGTTTTCCTCGGGCCCTGAGGGATGCGGATAACTCGGATCTAGCAACACAATGTAGGGTGCATGACCAAAGCACGTGGTCGATATCGTGATAGCCACTACCACAAGCGCACAAATTGCTGCCTGCGAGCCCGATTCGGAAGAAATGCGAGTCTAACGAGTAGTGATTGGACATGAGCCTTGATATGACACGTATAAAGTCACGGCTCATGTCCAATCCTTTGAACCATGGCTTGTTCGACACCTGTGGGAGAATAGAATGTAACCATCTTCCCAGATCACTCTCATTCCATTTTTGTTGCCAGTTGGTGAGGACGTGCTGACGGGTAATTGAGAAAAATTCCGCAAAAGCGATTTGTCGATCAAAAATATCGCCTTCCATAGCGCCCACCTTAGCTAGCGAGTCCGCTTTCTCATTACCCGGAATTGAGCAATGAGATGGGACCCAAGCTAAGGTGATAGTATAGGAGCAGTTAGATAAAGTACTCAATTTTGCTCGGATTTCGGTCAGGAAATACGAGGAGTGCTTCATCGGCCTCATTGATCGAATAGCCTCCAACGAGCTAAGGCTATCAGTAAAAATAAAATAGTGATCAGATGGTAGTGAGGCAATTTGCTCTACTGCGTAAAATATGGCTGCTAGTTCCGCAACGTATACGGAACAGGGTTTTTGCAGTTGATATGAGGCGCTATGAAATTCGTTGAATACTCCAAATCCAGTGGAAGCGTTTATAGTTGACCCATCTGTGAAAAAACTCTTATTGTTACTAACATGGTGGTACTTGTTTGCAAAAATTAAGGGAACAACCATCGATCGATGGTGATCTGGTATTCCACGGATTTCTTGCAACATGGTCAGATCAAAATTTACAGAGGAACTATAAAAGTCTTGGAGGCAAACACGAGAGGAATTGAATGAAGAAGGGCCAATCTCCAGCGTCATGTACTCGTAATAGAGACTCATGAATCTTGTTTGAGGATTTCTGTCGAGCAGCTTCTCAAAGTTTTCTATTACTAATGGGTTCATTACTTCACAACGGATAAGAAACCGGAAGGACAGTTCCGCGAAACGATCTGTCAGTGGGAGAACACCCGCGAGTACTTCGAGGCTCATCGTATGCGTCGAGTGCATACAGCCAAGCGCGATTCGGAGGCAACGGTATTGAACCCGTTGCAGCTTCAGGATATGTGTTTTCGCCGCGGATTGAAAGCAGAAGCTTCCGTACTCTAGAACCGACAAGATGGTTGTTCGGTACAACCTGATCAGATCTTCCGGGTGTGCTCCACACCAAGTTCCAGTGATTGTACGAAGAAAATTGATTCTTTGTTGGCATTTTTGTTTCACATACGCAATATGTTTTCCCCATGTGCTTTTGGAATCGAACCAGACACCTAAATACTTGAAAGATATACTTTGAGTGATTGTTCTACCCTTTAGTTGAAGCTGTAACTGTGCAGGATGATGCTTCCTAGAAAAAACAACCAACTCAGTTTTCTCCGGAGAGAATTCGATACCCAGCTTCATAGCCCAAGTAGACAAATTGTCTAAGGTATCTTGCAATGGTCCTTGCAGGTCCGGTGCACTTGGCCCTATAACGGATACAACGCCGTCATCTGCAAGCTGCCTTAGCGAGCAATTTTCATCAAGACAACCATCAATGTCTTTTACATAAAAATTATAAAGAAGGGGGCTTAAACATGAACCCTGGGGGAGACCCATGTAACTAATTCGTGAAGTTGTCGAGTTTCCATGAGAAAAGCTCATATATTTCTCAGACAACAAGTTGCTCAAATAGTTGTTCATAATTGGTGAAAGCCCACTATCGTGGAGTTTATCCGAAAGGACATCGATACAAACAGAATCAAAAGCCCCCTTAATGTCCAAGAAAACTGAACCCATTTGCTGTTTTTGCGCATAGGCCGGTTGAATTTCAGTTGAAAGCAACGCAAGACAGTCGCTCGTTCCTTTGCCTCTCCGAAATCCAAATTGCGTATCTGAAAGTAAACCATTCGACTCGACCCATTTGTCTAGACGAAAAAGAATCATTTTCTCCAACAATTTCCGTATACAGGACAGCATCGCGATGGGACGGTACGAGTTATAATCCGACGCGGGTTTACCGGGTTTTCGAATGGCGATAACTCTTACTTGCCTCCAGTCATCCGGAACAATGTTGTGCTCCAGAAATTGATTGAATAAGTTCAACAAGCGTCTCTTCGCGACATCTGGGAGATTTTTAAGCAAGTTGAACTTGATTCTATCCATTCCTGGAGCTGAATTGTTACATGAAAGGAGAGCAAGTGAGAATTCCACCATCGAAAACGGGGAATCTATTTCGTTATTACCCGACGGACGATCACGAACGTTGGTTTGAACCGACACCGAATCCGGGCAAACTTTCCGCGCGAAGCTGAATATCCAACTGTCCGAGTACTCCTTGTCTTCGTTAATCGGTGATGACGCGTTTCGCATTCTCCTGCCGACATTCCAGAGTGTTCTCATGGAAGTCTCTCGCGACAAACCATCGACGAACCGACGCCAGTAACCGCGTTTTTTTGCTTTAATTAAGTCCTTAAAAGTTTTCTCGAGGTCGGTGTACCGCTCGAAATCCCCGACCTTGCCGTGTTTGCGGAACCGTTTAAACGCGGCGGACTTCTCGCTGTTCGCGTCGGTGCAATCCTTATCCCACCACGGGGTGGGAGGTCGCTTGCGGACGGAAATACCCGGAACACGTTTCGTCTGTGCTCGCAGCGCAGAATCGATGATAAGACGCGCGAGAAAGGAGTACTCGTCCAGCGGAGGAAGTACGTCAACCGATTGGCTGGCATCAAGAACCGCGGTCGCGAATTTTCGCCAGTCAATGTTTTTTGTAAGATCGTACGCGATGTCGACCGAACGAGTAGAAGATGAACCATTGGTAATAGAAATTTTGATTGGCAAATGGTCACTACCGTAGGGATCTTGAATTACTTTCCACGAGCAATCCAACGATAGTGAACTCGAACAAAGTGAGAGGTCTAATCTGCTTATTTTTGCTGGAGGTTTAGCTACTCGTGTTGCTTCCCCGGTGTTCAGAATTGTCATTTTGAAGAAGTCGCACATGTCGTATATCAAGGTTGAGCGGTTGTCGTCGTACAGTTCCCCCCAGCCTGTACCGTGAGAGTTAAAATCTCCCAAGATCAACCGTGGCTCCGGCATAGCCGTGCAGATATCCGACAAACTTTGACGAGAAATCGCAGTTCGCGGTGGAAGATATACTGAGGCAATACTGAGGCATTTACCTCGAATATTAACCTGACATGCAACAACTTCAATGCCTGTCACCGAAGGCAGATCGATTCTGTAGAAGGAATGGAGCTTGTTGATCCCCAGAAGCACCCCTCCATACGAATCTGCGCGGTCAAGGCGAATAATGTTGAAATCGTGGAAAGCAAGATCGTTGTCTGAAGAGAGCCATGTTTCACAAAGGGCAAATGCATCAGAAAGTGAGTTGTTAACTAAAAATTTAAATGTGTCAAGTTTTGGCATAAGACTTCTACAGTTCCACTGAAGAACAGAGATCATATCCCCGACCTCATTCGGAGAATTATCCATCGAAAGATATGATCGATGCAAGGAAGGACCACCTAGAAGCTAGTTGCTTCAAAAGAGTTTTCACCATTGGCAGCACTAAATTAATAATGCTCCTCGTTGAGTCAGAGACATTGAATATACTGAAGAAGCTATCCACAATACCAGAAAACGTGAACATGGGGGCATGTTCTTGCTGATTATTCAGCTGCTTTTCTGGCCGAAAAACTGGGACATCTGGGGTTTTAGATGATCCTGGAAGTGACGGAAAGTTCTTGTCATAATTACAAGGTTTAAAACCCGGTGGAATGGGTTTCGGTGTATTTCCGTTACCTCTTGAATTTTCCAAGGTGGAAGGGTGGTCCGTACGAGTGGCCTTACGAGGCTTTTCGGTGGTGTGTTGTTTTGCTCGTTTTCTCGTATTGCCTTTAAAGACAAACGGACTACCCTCACCGCCCTCTGAGTCAGAGTCTAGATCATCAACTGGCAAAATGGAGAACGTGTTACTGTTTTTTGGTGTGGTCTGAGAAGATGAAGCGGTATTCTTCAAGAGTTCTGCTAGTGTTCTCTTGGAGCGAGCTTGCAGAGACCGCTTAAGTTTTTCTCCCTGCTGTTTATACCTCGGGCAGTTAGTCAGGGTATGCAGGCTCTCCTTGCAGTACACGCATTTTGGTGGAGCACCGCAAGGGCCCTCTTGATGTTGCTCGCCACACTGATCGCAGCGTGGTTTGTTCGAGCAGTAGTCCGATGTATGACCAAGTTGTTTACATTTCGAGCAGTTCATTACCCGAGGTACAAACAGGCGTACAGGCAGCCGAACCTTGCCAATAGCGACGTAGTGAGGTAACGCTGAACCCGAAAACGTCACACGAAACGAGTTTGACAAGGAATAAGTTTTTTTGGAGCCTACTACGGATACTGACTGCATTTGAAGGCAGTCCAATATCTTCACCTTCGGCAGAGCACGGTTTTTAAAGATTCCGAAGGAATCGGGACCCAAGAAATCATCACTAGTCAAACTCGCTTCGGTGACCACTCCTTCAATTTCTACCTCACTACTGGGTATGTAGACTCGGTATTCCAATGAAAAAAGCTCGCACGCAACAATTTGGTTAGCCTGCTTCCGGTCATCAACGGTAACGCGCAGTTTTATTGGTGTTACCTTGAAAATATCGGTAACGGCCGAAAAATGTGTTGTTAGATCCTTAGAGATCCTCGGAATGTTCAAAGGTTTTTGTTTGGGCCGGAAAAAAACAACCCATGGGCCTTTCGAGGCTTCTGGGTAAGCCTTTAGGCGGGGGAGCGCAGAGGTTTTTGGGGGCAATGGTGTGGGGGGTGCAGGTGGACGAGGAGGAGATGGTGGGGGAGAGGGTTGTGGGCGATACCTTTTCTTGGGATATGCTCCAGTATTTTTGCTGGAGAGCGAGTCAACTGGAACGTCAAGGGTTTCCATTTCCACAACTTCCTCGAGACTTTCGTGTGAGGTGGAATTAAGAGTTTCGTCGTCTGAGATGGAAAGCGACCATCCCCCGCCTTTATCATTTTCATCCATTGCGGTTAAATATCGCCGCAATGGTGTTTTTTGTAAAAAAATTTACAAATAATTGCAGTAATTTCAAATAATATCAAAAAAAAAAAATATATATATATAGTTTCACTCTACTAACGAGTAATACATGCAAAGAAAAAAAAAATCAAAAAAAAAAAATAAAAATAAAAAAAAAATAATGATTATATACTATTTACAGAGTTTTGGATCACCCTAAGTAATACAAAAATAATAATAAAAAAAAATCAAAAAAAAAAAAAAAAAAAATCAAGCGAAAAAAAAAAAATTGGATTTTTGGATCACCCTAATTAAACACCAATCTAATATTGGACCAGGGAAACAAGGAAGATGCTATACTGGCGAGAACAATACAAACGACACGATTTATACCTAACGCACTGAGGCGGCAGCAGACTGGAGAGATATAATTGTTTGATCCAACTGCTGCAGAGTCAATAACCTCGATGCTGGTGTGCCTCGGTCGACTCGGTAGGCAATATGACGCTCTTTCGTTGTTGCTATCGGTGGGGTGATGTACCGATAGTGGTGATGATTTTGCTGATGATGTTGCGATGATGCTGGGTTAAAGCTGGACCGTAATGAAAGCACTCGGCATATCATTAACGGCTTCCTCACTCGCGCACTAGTCGTCTAAACACTATGCCAATTAACTTTGGCGAGAAAAAACCCTCGCGTGGGGAAAAACTCAAAACTAAATGATAGTGTCGTACAACGAGACCGATGCGACTTGATCGGCTCAGCGTGCGAGACGGAATGAGGATAGCAGGGTTAGTCGATAACTTTCCATCTGTCAAATGTTAACCAAAAGTTAAAAAATTCTCCAAATGGTTCAGAGCCTAAGTCGAGCAAATTTTGATCGTAACACCCTTTATCTACAAAATTCGCTAAAGTTCTCCAATTTATCGCAAATTTTCAAAAATGTTTGATAAACTTCGACAAAGTTCTCTCAACTTCTACCATACTTGCTGATGTTCTACAGAGTTCTCTGAAGTTCTATCAACGTTCAATTTACTTCTATTACTTTTGCTATTTTACACAAACTGTCACGAGCTGCATCGAAAAAAATCACTTTCAATTTTTTTCGAAAATTCTTCAGAGTAAATTGAACCTTAAGTGCACTGTTGCTAGTTAATTGAATTTCTCTAAAATTTGCTGCCCTTCAAGAATATTTCAAACACTTTTACGGAGTTCTTTAATTTCATAGTGCTTCAGTTATTCGTCGAAGTTGAAATGCACTCGGAATAGTACAAGGTATTCCGTAGAAGTTCAGCAAACTTCTTAGAACTACAGGACTCTTCGTATGAGTTGAGGGATTTTTGTATCAGTTTGTCAGAGAACTTAATGAACTTTCTGGAAGTTTTAGGAACTCCGTTTCGCTCAGTTTTTCAGGAAAATACGCAGAAAATGTTTAGGGTCTTCCCGGAAGTATAGAGAAATGCATAGATGTTCTGAGATTTTGGTTAAATTAAGAAATAATGGGAAAAAATGGAACTTGGAAGAAGTTTTTTTTATGTTTATCTAGTTTGTTTATTTGGAAAGCTCAATCGCGTTAGCCTTACGGAGCCGATAAATCATTGTTCGTTGTTTGTAACAAAATTCACTTATTTATATGATTAGTAGGAATTGGTCAAAATACTCACGGCTTACCCGAGATTAGAGGGGTACATTGTCGAAGGATAGGATCAAGAGACGAGCTTGGGTGTGGGGTTTCGTTATCTCATCAGAGCGTTTGAAAGATGTTCAGGGATCTTCAAAGAAGTTTATTTTATTTTTCTTGAAGTAAAGGGAACTTTTAGATGATAAGGAAACATTTTATGAGTTATAGAAGAATTGTGCAAGTTCCGCAAACTTGGTAGATATTCAGTTATAAGTTGTATATAGGTTGAACATAAAAAAATCACGACCCGAAAATCTTCATTCATTGTAACAGCTATACATGTCCAGTTACTTTGATAATGCTCGATGAATGTAGAAAAAAATGTGTGAAACTCAGACAATTTAGTTATTGCAATATGAAACTTTGAATGAGTATATAATCAGAAAACATCATAAGTAATAAGAATACAACCTCGAATTTGTGATGGCTACCCAACAAACATTGAATGTTGAATAAGAGCTTATTCAGGCAAAAATAAGCTTCTTCAGCAAAAAAATAGCTTATTCAGCTGTTGATCAACTCAAATTGTTTGTTGGGTATATCGGAAATACATTTCATAAGTGATGGTTTCAGTAGTTTTTCAAACAGACGAAAAACACGAACATTATTTTTTTAATATAATATGTAATACATACTGTATAAAAACTACATACGATATCAGCAGAAATACCCTAAGCTACAATATGGAACCAAACTTTCTAATTCAGAAAAAGCGCAGAGCAGCTTGCCAAGTCCGGCCAGAATAGGCAATCCGGTTCATGCAGGTCCAGAAAAGACAGTAGTCGCTTCCGTAGACACTCCTCCTGGAACATTTGCTGGTTCATGGCCCCAGAAGTAACGAAAGTTTCGCTTTTCAGCCCACAACTGCACAACTCGACTTCCGTTTGATTTTACATTCTTCCGGGCACTCTTCCGGTCAACCGAGGTATAAAAAATTGTCGCGATGCCTGTTGGGTTCTGCTGTTGAGCTTACAATTAAAAATATGCTACGAAAAATAATTGTTGATTTCTATGAGGTAACAATATTTTGCAATGGATAAGAAGAGTAACTACTTTTGTGGCTTCTGACTATTTGGCTCTCGTTTGACAGTTCACGCTTGCTCCCAGTTGACAAGCACATTGAGTGAATCCGCAGTGTCCAGGTCACAATTAGCTATTTTAGCTGTAATGAGTAATCGAGGTGAATGAGTACTATTCGTTATAGCTAATTATTGTGATCGTAGCAACCCAGTAATTCGCGTCGCTATATGCACTTGTTATTAGTTGCTAAGTTTCTGAATAAAATTTTCATTCCACTGTTCAACGTCAACCGATAAAGACGTGTTTCAATTACTCTCTACAATTATGGGCCCAGGATACCTAACCGGAAGACTCTAAAATTTCAAGACCAGAAGAAGTATGTCCACAGGCGGAAGTTTAGGATCCGGACAGCAAGGTCAAGGAGATGGAGGCGCCAACGGAAACGGCAGGACTGAAGCTGGAAGCGTTCGAGTCACCAGAAGTTCCGTGGCACTGCCAGCCATTGACAAGCTAAGAGGCCGGGAGAACTACACGACGTGGGCATTTGCGATGCGGATGATCCTAATCCGTGAAGGAAGCTGGTCTGCCATCGACGGAGACGGAGAAGGTGTTCCTGAGGATTTGAAGTTGCAGGCTCTGGCTACGATTTGCTTAAGCCTCGAGAGCTACAATTACAGTCTGGTGCAGGATGCGGTTACAGCAAAGGAAGCCTGGACGAAGCTGCAATCTGCATTCCAGGACAGTGGACTAACCAGGAAGATTGGACTGCTCAGAAAATTTACGTCGGTACGGCTGATCAACTGTGCTAGCGTTGAGGCGTACGTGGACGAATTAATGAGCACAAGCCACAAGCTTGCATCCGTGGGCTTTAAGGTGGACGATTCCTGGCTCACGGCGATGTTACTGATGGGTCTTCCTGATCAGTACGAGCCCATGATAATGGGACTCGAAGCCTCTGGAGCGGCTTTGACAGCGGATACAGTGAAATCCAAAATTCTACAGGACGTTAAGCTGGATCGTGGTCCGGTCAGCAGCGGCGCGGAAGGTGCCCTGTACAGTAAAGCGAACCGGAAGAAGCCAAGCGAATCCAAGGACGGTAGCAAAGGCGAAAAGTTATGTTACGCCTGCAAGAAGCCGGGTGATTTTGCTGCCAAGTGTCCGGAGAAGCAGCAGCAAGCAAAGGCGAGCAAACACAAGGGTCTCTGTTCCATTTTTGCCATGGGAGACGTCAGCACCAGTGAATGGTATTTCGATTCGGGTGCCACTTGCCACATGGCACGGCCGGATCAGAAATTTCTCGATGAAGTCAAGATGGACCACAACGTCGGAACGGCGAACAATGCCACTATGAAGGTCGTAGCGAAGGGTTCAGTCGTGTTGGACAGCAACGATGGTCGAATCGATGTCAGCGGTGTTCTGAAGATTCCCGACCTAGCCACCAACTTGTTATCCGTAAGTACGATCTGCAAAAAGGGCAAAACTGTTATTTTCACCAAAGACAGATGCGAAGTTCGGGACGAAGACGGTGATCTGGTTGTCACCGGCGTCGAGGAAGGTGGCCTCTACAGAGTCAATTGGCCAGAGAAGTCGTTTTTGGCAAGCGGCATGGAGCTCTGGCATCGACGTCTGGGGCATCTTCACGAAGGTGGTTTGAAGAAGCTCAAGCGAATCGCCAACGGAATAGATTTCCAAGATGGGTCGTTAGAAGGATGTGTTGCCTGTCTGAAGGGCAAGCATACGAGGCGTTCATTCCCAAGCAGCGAGTCAAGAGCTGAAGAACTGTTGGAGTTGGTACACTCCGACCTCTGCGGACCAGTGGAGATTTCGTCGTTGGGTGGAAGCCGTTATTTCATGACGTTCCTGGACGATGCAAGCAAGCGGGTGGTGGTTTACTTCTTGAAGCAGAAAAATCAAGCACTCGAAGCGTTCAAGTCGTTCAAGGCCAAAGCGGAAAGACAGACGGGCAAGAAGCTAAAAATCTTGCGTTCAGACAACGGAAAGGAGTACGTGAATGCAGATTTCCGGAAGGTGTTGGAGTCCGATGGGATTCGACATCAAACCACGTGCCCGTATACGCCTGAGCAGAACGGGGCGGCAGAGCGCATGAACCGCACGCTGGTTGAAAAGGCGCGGTGCATGCTCAACGATGCGAAGCTGGGAAAAGAGTTTTGGGCAGAAGCTATTTCGACCGCGGCTCACGTGGTGAATCGATGTCCTACTCGTTCCCTGGAAGAGAAAACGCCGGAAGAGGCGTGGACCGGAAAGAAGCCGCATTTGAAGCACCTCAAGATTTTTGGCTCGAGCGTGATGACTCTGGTACCGAAAGCGAAAAGGAAGAAGTTTGAACCCAAATCCGAGAAAGGCATTTTCGTCGGCTATTGTGAAGACACGAAAGGTTACCGGGTGTATGATCCAGAGAATGACCGTTTCCACGTTAGCCGAGATGTCATGGTACTGGAAGAAGGCGTCGCTATCTGTATGGCAGAACAACGAGTGCAGCCGGTGGAGTTCATGGAGCTTTGTTCGGATGAAATCCATGATCGTCCTGAGTCCGGTGCAGCTGATACTCCTGAAGATGGTCAACACGCTGTGCTTCCTCTAGGCGAACAACCGAATGGCATCGTCGTACCTGGTGCAGCCGGGCCTGCTGTTGTTATCGATCAACCGGGTGGCAATCCTGGTGAAACCGAAACAACGGAGGAAGACATCGTCGTTGTCGACAGTTCGTCCAGTGAGGCAGACGAATTCGAGGATGCCTGTGCCGATTTTGCGCTCCCACCGCAACTGATTAGACCAGCTGAGTTGCAGCAAGGGTTAAGGCGCAGCGGTCGGGAGCGCCGTAATCCAGGCAAGTATAATGACTTTATTAGTTACGGTTCCTTTTCTGGTGGTGTTCATTACCCTCAGTTATCCTTCAATACGACGAGCGACGCTGATACGATGGATGATCCGACGAGCTACGATGAGGTTCTGCGGCGGCCGGACCGAGATCATTGGATTGCGGCTATGCGTGAGGAAATTGCATCCCTCAGCGAGAATAGCACGTGGGTGCTCACCGATCTGCCTGAAGGGCGGAAAGCGATTCGGAACAAGTGGGTGTACCGAACGAAGCGAGGTCTCGACGGAACCATCCAGAGGTACAAGGCCCGCCTCGTGGTGAAGGGCTGCTCTCAACGACCTGGTCTGGACTACGACGAGGTGTACTCCCCGGTCGTGCGGTACGCGACCGTCCGGTATCTGATGGCACTGCCGGTGCGGTACAACTTGGATATTGACCAAATGGACGCGGTCACTGCATTCCTGCAGAGCGAGCTGAAGGACGAGGAGATCTACATGCTCCAGCCAGAAGGGTTCGATGCGTCGAATGGAAAGGTGTGCAGACTGAAGAAGGCCCTCTACGGTCTCAAGCAGTCCAGCCGCGTATGGAACGCGCAGTTGGATGTGGTGCTGCAGGAGTTCGGACTGAAACGGTCGAGCGTGGATCCCTGTTTGTACTGGTGCATCCGTGGAGGAAAGATGATGTTTGTGACTATCTACGTCGACGATCTCTTGATTTTCACAAACGATCGGAAGCAAAAGAAGAAGCTGAAGGCCCATCTGCACAAGCGGTTCCAAATGAAAGACCTCGGGGAGGCGCAACAATGTCTTGGCATCAGAATCACGAGGAAGCGTGAAGAAGGCAAGCTGTGGTTGGATCAACAAGCCTACATCGAAGACATCGTCAATCGCTTCGGTATGGCCGATGCCCACCCAGTTGCAACACCAGCAGATCCAAGCATCAAGTTGGACAAGTCGATGGCACCAAAGACGAAATCTGAAATGGAAGAAATGAAGTCAGTGCCATACAAGGAAGCAGTCGGGTGTTTGTCGTTTGCAGCTCAAGTCACCCGACCGGATATTGCTTTTGCCGTCAACGTTGTGAGCCAGTACAGTGCCAACCCTGGCCGTCCTCACTGGGAAGCGGTGAAGAGGATAATCCGGTACCTGAAAGGTACAATAACCAAGAAGCTAGAGTACTCGACAAGCGGTCCAGCGGACATAGTTGGGTACAGCGATGCCGATTGGGGAGGAGATGCGGACGACCGGAAATCCACAACCGGTTATGTGTTCATGATGCAGGGAGGTGCGATCTCGTGGAACGTCAAGAAGCAGCCTACCGTAGCCCTTTCGTCCTGTGAAGCGGAATACATGGCCATGTCTCGCACGATCCAGGAAGCTATGTGGTGGAGTAATCTGCAGTCGCAGTTTTGCGAGGCCAAACCGATTTCCGTGTGCTGCGATAATCAATTGGCAATCAGCATCGCCAACAACGGTTCGTATAACCCCCGGACCAAGCACGTCAGTATACGGTACCATTTCGTGCATGATAGCCTGCAGCATGGTGTCGTCCAACTGAGCTACACGTCGACAACGGAACAGCCAGCCAATGGGTTCACGAAGCCGATGACCGTTCAGAAGCAGCAGAAGTTTCGGAAGCTAACTGGCGTCGCGGATTAGGGAGGAGTATTGTGATCGTAGCAACCCAGTAATTCGCGTCGCTATATGCACTTGTTATTAGTTGCTAAGTTTCTGAATAAAATTTTCATTCCACTGTTCAACGTCAACCGATAAAGACGTGTTTCAATTACTCTCTACAATTCTAATCGCTAATTGTGACACTCTGGAAGCGAAATTGTGAGGTTTTATGTGTCATGCACAAACTTTATCTTCTCTTCTTGCAGCTTACTACTATTGTAATATCTCATAGTTTCATAATTTCGAAAAGTAGCATTTTAGCTGTAATGAGTATGTTCAAGCCTGCCTTTATTAGGCTTTATTAATTTTTCCTGGTTCTCCCGTCGAATTCCCGGGTTTTCCAGTTTGTCAGGTTTTTCCGGTTTGCTAGCCCCCCTGAAATACACCTGGCATCCCTGTTCTGAATAATTCCCACTTTACTTTTAGATGAACGTAAACCATACGACAAACACACTTAGATTTTTTGCCGAGATGGGCACTACCGAGCAGCTCGGCATTTTATTTTGCTGGAAATTCAGCAAAAAATATGTTTGTTAGCTGAGATCTCGGCAAAATTCCCGTTTGTTAGCTGAATCTCGGCAAGTTTTTCACTGAGAACCAGCAAAATAAAATGCCGAGCTGCTCGGTGGTGCCCATCTCGGCGAAAAAATCTAAGTGTGAACTACAACCGTTTGTCGTGGAATCGTACGTAGAAGAGTTTGTTGAGCATGTAGAACTTCATTATATGCACTTCTCGACAGTTGCGACGTTGTGAGTGATGTGAAGTTTCACGGATTCATACAGTATATCGGAACATCGTGGAAGACCATGTTACAAGCGTATGTTAAGTGTATAGAACTTCAAGATTTTGTTGTTGTAACTCTTTATTTGTTTCAAATTTAAAATAAACAACCTTTCATTTTAACCTAGGTATTCCAGCTACTTCCTAATTCCTTTAACTTACCAGCCTTGATTGTTATAATATGTATCTAAGTGTTCGTTACATTGTTCCTGTCTTGGCAATTCAGTATTTTAAACAGGTTTTCTAAACCTGCATGTCAGAATAACAATTGACATCTTAAAACTAAAAACTAAGCCTATTTCTCATCTAAGTATAAAGAGAATTAATCGTTGCAATTCAGGATTCTATGTCCCTCGAAAGTACTGTACCAGAGAGGCAACTTCAAAATAATCTTCAGAACTTTGTTCTGAATCCTTTGAAGTGATTTTTTCCTGGTAGTGCAACATCTAGACTATATTGGCACAGCATAAAGCATGGCCGGTGGAAAAACTTGTTTAAATATTAGATGTTTATTTTTTAGGCAAAGTTTGGATTTCGTGTTTATAAGAGGAAGAACTTCAAGATTACTGTTAAATCATGGATAATTTGGAGAACCCGAAATACTTGGGTATTACATCTATACATCCCACGTGATATTATGGGGTCTTCGGAGCTCTAAGAGCGCAAAAATTCACTGGGACATCGTATAATAGCAGGTTAATTCTATAGAACTTTAAGATCTGAACTCCAGTGTGTCAACACGGTGCCAAACAAATGTTAGACAGTCAAAAATTGTGACTTATAAACTGTCTAGATGTGTGTTGTTCAGTCTAATAGTAGATTTAGTTTCTTATTAGTATTTATTAATAAGGCAACAAATGTTATTATAATTTAAGCAAAATGGTCAACACGCTTGGTTAACGACATAAATCAATAAACTAAAAGAACACCAACACGCTACAAATTTCATCACATAACGTTATTAATAACGATGGGAAATAACAACAAACCACAAGAAATCCCCAACGGTCATCTTAAATAACCGCACACGGTACGATGGTAAAGCAGATTTTCGAGCGGAGCAATTTATTTTTAGAAATCCCGTTTTATTTGCAACATGACACTGACGGATACAAGCAGCAGATGTCAGTGTAAACTATACACAGTGAGATCAGTGCTCTCGTCTCGCCTCTTGCACACACAGAGCCAACATCACGCGAGTGAGACATCTGTCAGCGCAGGCAAGTGAACTGTGGTATAGTATTTAAATCATAAAAGAGAACCCGTTGTGTCGTATTAGTTGTACCCATACGGAGACGAGATGATGTCAGATGTAGTATCCGTATAGAAAGTGTTTGCGAAACCTTCCCAGGAAGAAGCACTATATCAACGGGGAAAGGCAAGAGAAAGTACAAGTGGATGGACTCACGGATCAGAGAGAAATTCCTCACCTGTGCCTGTGCTACTGGGAATGCTGTTGCCAATACATGACTAACTATAGTATACTATCATTCCGTCCAGTGTGTTATATGCTTCTCTTGTCTCATATACTCAGTATTAGGAGCATCATATCCACAAACCAATACAAGCGCATATTTTGTGTACAGAATCTCCCGTGCTGCATGATGCTTGGATATCATATCGTGACACGGTGGAACTGACAAGTTGTGCTCGGTATGTGTTCTTATCCAAATGTGAGTTTGTAGAAGAAGAATCTCGTTTCTCCGAGCAAAAAGAGCGCTCAGCTTCTCGCTCTCGAGCATTGGTGCCTGCGTTTTCCTCGGAGCCCGTGTCAGTCAGTCAGTGAAAAAAGGTTTGATGGTGCAGAAATGTATGAGAAGTGAAAAATTCGACTTTTTTCTCCTCTGGTTCGATAGGGAAAAAGCAGAAGGATACACACGGCAAAGGAGGAAAATTTACCAATTCTTGTGATATGCATTAGGTTTTTTGAGTTTTTGTTTTGTGCGGGCGTGATCCATTTTTGTGGTTATCGGTAGTGCTGTTCGGGGGATTTGCAGTGAAGAGGAAATTTTCGTGGGATACAGCCAACGAAGGTCCATCGCGTGAAGAATATAGTGAGCCTGCAGAAAATTAAGAGAAAAAAAGCATAGTCAAAAAGTGGAATGATCCTTCCAACCGAATGAAAAGTGTGTGAAAAAGTGCTGAAAGGAAGGAAGAGAAAGGTGATTCCAGTGCATAGAATATCGATTTCGAGAACCGTCAGCTACATCTCGACTAAGCCTCTAGGATATAGGCACACAACATCATACATCTTCTTCAGCACTGAAAACTGGGATTACCAGGACGGGAAAATGTTTACGGGTACCCTGCGTCTGAAAGTCTGCGAAGCCTGTGGCCTGCGACCGACGGATTTTCAAACGCGACATACGATGACGTTCGGCAGACTCAGCGATCAACTCATCGATCCGTATGTCTCGATAGATGTTGACGAAAAGTTCATAGGTAAATGATCATCACCTTACTCAATATCACTTCATATACCCGTATAGCAGCCTGAAGGACTCCGTAATTGCATAATTGAACCTTCTGGAGGTATCTTCTTATAGTTTAGTCATTGCATTGCCTCGTAGCTGCCATTGCAGATCCAGGGAAGATCTGGACAATCATCGGTGAAAAATCTTGAATCATACCTTTCCGATGGGAGAAGGAAAATGCTGCTCGGAAAAATGTCTTCTTTCGATATTGACATTTGAAAATCACGGTAGTGGTGTGAAATGAAAATGGCTGCCAGCCAGAAGGAAAATGGAAAATTTGCTAGGCAGAATGGTTGTAAGAATTTTGCCGTATTAAGTGCACGATCCGATTCGAGGTTGAAGTTCTACGAAAGCGGAAAGGTCAAAGCTAGAAGTTTGAGTTGACCATATTCGAAGGATCCATCATTGGGGCTGCTGCATTGTGTCCTAAATTACGGCAGTGGCAGGAAAATGCGTTCAGTGATGAGCTCTGAAGGAATCGTATGGTCCTGGATTTCCCCAGTGAGTCTTAGTGGTGTGCGTGTTTGTGGAGGAAAAATTCTCCCTTTTGGAAAAGTCACTGCTATGGCTCTTTGACTTGGGGTGAGCTGGTGTGTGATTGCTGGTGCGGGAGAAAAGTATAACCGTTCACGAGCGGGCGCGTGTGTGTGTGTACGTGCAAATATTGTAGCTCTCTCACGATACGCGCGTATCAGCACGCGTTCCAAAGTTGCCAGCGTATGAATTCCGATTGCACGAATGTTGATAAACAATTGCCTGGTGATGGCAATCGGAAATGTGGTTGGCTGTGGGATCAGCATAACCACGATAATTATTAGTTGAAACAACTATAATATTAGCAAAAAAACTCTCGTGTCGGCTGCAGCATTGTAGCCCAGATAATTGCTTCATTGTTTTTGTTGAAATTGATTTTTTTCAAACTTATAATTTATTAGGGGTTTGGTACATTTGACATAAAGAAGATTGGCATAATGGTTAATAATCGACTTTGCTTTAAACTAAAAGTTAATTTACATCAACTCCTTCCTTTCATTTCTGCTCGTTCTTCAGCATAGAATTGTTGTTTTTGTGCCTATTTTTCATCAAATATTTAATAAAGAATGGGGTAGGGGAACGTGGGATAGTACGCGTCCCCCGATGAAATGGTCGACCAACTTATTTATGAAAATTATACATTCTATTTCAGTGCATTCATTAGCCTTATGAACGTTCTTAATGATACACTAAACATGCATTTATGAAAATATGCGTTTATGTTCGAGGAAATTATTTTACAAAAATTCTTCTCAAAACAGTATTTTAATTTTTTAGCTTCTATAACATTCCCCAGAAAACCATTCCCTAGAACCTCATTCCCCAGAATGCACCATTACCCAGAAAAGCATTCCCCAGAAAAGTATGCCATGCATTAGATTGACTATTTTTGTTTATTATAGTCACTCCTGGAATCTTATTTCGCGTATATAAAAAGAAGAGAAAAACTTCTTAATGCATCAAGGGCTTTTCCCTTCTTTGAAAATATAGCAAAAGGAAATAATTAATTCTTTGGATATACGATAAAGAAGGGAATATTCCCTTCTTTTAATATTTAAAAGAGAACATAATTAATTCGTTAAATATCTGATAAAGAAGGAAATATTTTCTTTCTTTGAAACTATAGCAAAAGGAAATAATTAATTCTTTGGATATACGATAAAGAAGGGAATATTCCCTTCTTTTAATATTTAAAAGAGAACATAATTAATTCGTTAAATATCTGATAAAGAAGGAAATATTTTCTTTCTTTGAAAATATAGCAAAAGGAAATAATTAATTCTTTGGATAAACGGTAGAGAAGGGAATATTCCCATCTTTTAATAAATAAAATAGGACATAATTAATTCGTTAAATATTTGATAAAGAAGAGGATAATCCCTTTCTTTGAAAATATAACAAAAGAAAATAATTAATTCTTTAGATATACGATAAAGAAGAGAATATTCCCTTCGTTTAAAATATAAAAGAGAACATAATTAATTCGTTATATATATGATAAAGAAGGGAATATTTTCTTTCTTTGAAAATATAACAAAAGGAAATAATTAATTCTTTGGATATACGATAAAAAAGGGAATATTCCTTTCTTTTAATATTTAAAAGAAAACATAATTAATTCGTTAAATAAACTATAAAGAAGGGAATATTCCCTTCTTTTAATAAATAAGGAAAATATATAATCAATAGTTTTTCGCAAGGGATTCGGAGTAATGCCCATTCGGGATAATAACGTGTGGAATAACGTTATAAATTAGTAATCGGTAGTTCACGAGAAATTCTTCAACTCAGGTCGAACAATTCTTCGATAAGGTTTAACAGTTTCCGACTGGTTGAATTGGATTGCATAATAGACCCTTTGACTTTTTAAATGATGAACGAAGTGCTCGAAAACTTGAAGGTTGTCATTTTATAAAGAGCTAAAAAATGGTTTGGAATTGATAAATACATAGTTCCATAAAAGTAAACATAGTGTATTATCAATACTAAAAAAAAGTGACAATTACTAATTTCATCATCTTTTATGGGGAATGGTACATTCTGGGGAATGGTAAATTCTGGGGAATGTTTTTCTGGAGAATGGTGCATTCTGGGGAATTTTATAGAATCAATTTTTTATATGGTAATATGCGCCAGGTGTTATGAAAATATAGAAATAAATGCCAACAACAAATTGAAAATCGTATAGTATTAAATTCATTAGCTAAAATGTCTATCGATTTGCATGATTGCTTATCATATTGAGTTGTGTTTTGTTTATTATCAGTACATTTTTGAAATCTCAAATTTGAAAATAATGTTATGGGGTAAAATTGATCAACCCCTCAAATGACTTTCGATTAGAAATTATAATTGTACTTATTAGATTTGAATCCGAATCTGATGCTAAAACCGTGTGCGAAGTGTATTTTCAACAGAAATTACAAAAAAGGTTTCTTGAAATTCATAGTTAAGCCTTAATGTGTTTACTACAAACGATCTACCAATGCCTTGTAGTACTTATTTGCCATACACGCAGGCAAAAGAACGTAAGAATTACATAAGAAACACTTATGAATTTTAGCCATAAGAAATGAAGTTGTGTGAAGTTCATTGATTTACCTTATGGAAAATAATGTTAACAAAAATATAATAAATCGGAGCAGACTGGAACCGAAATATGCACGTTGCGGTTAGGGCGCCCGTGTGTTGACCACTCGTCTTTCAACGCTTTCAAATGAAATGGTTTAAGGCGTATAAGGGCTACCTCATGTTAGCCGAAAATCATTCATCAGTCACGCTTATGAAATTCATATATGTTGTTCATAAGTTGAGCCTTACGAAATTCTTAGGTCTATTTGCCTCAGTGGAGCAACATGTTACGTTGGCAGGTTTCGAAATAGATTGGTAGAGAATCATAAAAAAAACTTAATGTCAATATCAGACTTAAAATTAATATTTTATACAATAGATGAGGAGATGAAAGTTCCGATAGTTTTTGTATATAGAAAGTAGAAAGCGAGCAACGAACAATTTTGAGGAAGGTTCTAATGGGATCGAACATTCCCTTTATCAAACTCATCCGTTGATGAGGGGTGGTGAGAGTGTTTCCCCCCACCACAAAGATAATCACCGATTCGCTCCTGTAGCTCCGATATGCGGAAACAGTTCTATCGATTGTTACACTCTCAATTCGCCATATTACGTAAGCATCTAGTCGATGATTTTGAAATTGCAGTTATTATTTCCCTCTACCAGCTATTGTTTTCCTCAACAACAATTAAAAAAATCAGGACTCTTGGACTTGGACAAGATTTTACGATTCTGACTCCGAAGAATTGTCTAGAATATTTTGATTTGAATGCCAATTAATTCTTGAGGAATAATTTAGAGGAATTATAAAATAATTGGACTAGACGTGTTAGGTAATTTTGAAAAACATTTCAAGAAAATAGTAAGAAGAACTAAAGTTGATGAATTCCATGGTATTTCTGAAGAGACTATGATCAGTACAGCTCCAGGGAATTCTAAATCAAATCTGAAGTGATTTCAGAGAGTATTTTAAAGCAGCGTTTCTCAATCTATGGGTCATGACCCACCGGTGGTTCACGGGCTCTCCTTCGATGGGTCGCAGACATTCAGACAACTTAGTTATACATGTTCCAATTTATATTTTAAAATATTGTCTGGATAATCGAAGGTGAGTAACATTTAAGATATTGGTTTCAATGGTTTGGCAATTGTTTGAACTTCAAGTTATCAAAAAGTTGCTAATGGGGGCGGCTCCTGCATCCATGCTTCTCACACCAGATTCACGAATTCAAATCTCATCAAGTCACGAATGACCCAAGAGTGTTAAAGTGACTATAATAAAAATAATAAAAAAAATATCTTAATGGAATCCTTTTTCCCATACATAGTCCTAAATATGTTAGCATTTCTGAACCATTTTGGAATGTTAATGCCAATTTTGCGTTTTATGGCGTTTCAAAGCTAGTTTAATTAAATTAAACAGAACTATTTTTGTGATTTAAAGGTCATTTTTGCGGGGATTTCAAATACATTTTAGCCATTCTAGCACAGACAAACAGACGTAACTCTTTGAAAAAGTTTTTCTTGAAAACATAGTATCTAAAAACATAGGACCTCAGTAACAACATCCCTCGGGCTTCTGAGACAATTTTTGGATATTTGAAGGTTGTTTTGGTGTTTTATTCTGAGGGTTTCTGCTTTTGATGAGTTTGAAGCCATTTTCCCGTTTTGAGGCCACTTTGAAATGTGTGAGCCGGGTGCGTGTGGTGTGTTTGATGCCATTTTTCAACTTCAGAACATATTTTCTCAATTTGGCATCTCAAAGATAGCCCGAATTTTAGTGCTTAGTTATACAGTTGTTTTTAATGCTATGCTATCGTGTTCAATCAAGCTATCTGTTGACGCTGACAATAATATAACTGGAGCTCCACTCCATGAGCGATGTCTTAATAATACCGAGATTTGTTCTCTAGGACACCTAAAGTGATACTGCATATCAGTCACGGCCATGTTTTAACTCTTCATGGAATCACCTTAAAGCCAATTAGGAGTGTTGGAGGTTATTTTAAGGCTTAAGGAACCGACAACTTCGCTTATACCGTTTATGCAACATCAAACGTTACTTCATGCGTGAAGTCAACGATTTACATAGTTGGAGTTTGTATATGTTTTCCGTCAATCTTGTTTTGCGTACTGAGTACCAATGCTTCCGACGCCAGAGAGGCAACTCTCACACCTGCATCCTGCACACATGGATCGGGGACCATCCGCTTTATTTCATGATCAGAGATTTTATGTCTCAGAAGGCCCTTTGGAGTGAGAGGCACTCACGCTTACCACAATACCACCGGCGCCGCTGACCACTAGACCAGCACTTCCCAACGCGTGGCCCGCGGGCCGGACGTGGTCTCTGGATCTCCGCAAGGATATCATTCTAGCCATTTAAAGAATCAAGTTAATAAAGGCCTGCACTAGACCATATTGGCACAGCGTAAGCATGGCCGGACCGAAACAAAGCAAATTTTTAAAATATTTGTTAATCCGGTTTGGATGTCCTGAATGTGACCTGTGAATGTTAATTTTAGATTAAGTACAAGTACAAGATACTTTTGATATTACATGACCATGGAATAGGAACTCATTTAAAGAGACTAAATGACTACTACTAGGATTCAAAAAAGAACCCAGAGCTATATTATAAGTAATCTTCCATTTTTGTAAGTATTAAGAAAGCATATCTAAACCTTTTTCTAATCTGCCGCAATTAAATAAGTTAAGTTAAGTTTTATTTATTAGGCAGGCTTTCATCTTGGGGCTGGTTTGCCTCCGCCAGCAATTAAATAAAGCAAAGACTTATTCCTTTCAGAAATGCCTGTGGCATTTGCGAACAAAAATTTGTGACAACCCTGCAGCAAACAAGAAGATCCTAAGTGAAAATGTTATACAGTTTTGGTTCAATATGGCTACCCTGTGGAACATCAGCTGTAACAGAAAGTCGATCTGATTTGGAAGTCTGATAATTCACCATCAAAGTTATTTCTGTTAATTAATTTTGAACAAAATTTATAATATTAAATGGAAACTTTTTTTTTCTTCAATTAAGTAATCAAACCTTCGTGCCAAACACTGTCGAATGGTTTTTCTATGTAAGAGCAACTTCAGTTGAGTGGCCCTCAGATTTGTTTGAACTATTCAACTTCGAAAGAATTAGTTAGTAGTTGAATGCCCTTGGCGAAATTCAAACTGATCATCTGCGAAAATTGGGGCCTCCCTTAGCTCAGTCGCACAGCTGTAAAGCAAGACCATGCTGGATATGCAGGGTAACTGTCACTGATTTCACATGTATGCAATTCTTAATGTGTAAAATTAATATATCTTCAAGTAGTCAGCTTGTATTGATAGTAGGATTAGAAATTTCATTCGTTTTCGATTTCAAGCAGCCGTGGACGTAAAAATAGCAAAATAGCTTATCTTATAATTATATACAAATTCGTGTGTTATATTTAAGAATTTAAGCTTTCTCTTCGAGTGAAAGAAACATTTATTTTTCGCAACATTACACAAAGAAACCATGCTTGGAAAATCCTTGCAAGATCAGGGCTTAAACGCATCGCCAGGACACCCAAATGACTGGAACTAAAACGTACGTGGCAACTGTGATTTCAATCGTTATGACCATCTTTTTAAGTGTCATTTACTCCAAATTACCTGTACAATACAATTACTGTAAAACGGGGTAGCTTTGATAGTTTTTTTTAAATTACATTCTATATATTTTTTTATAACAATTCATGTTTTCATATATATTTTTTTTAAACAAGTACTAATGATCCTAGAGTCAATTAGTTAGTAATCTGTTTAACGGAAATTATTGAAATTTTGTCTTGTGACTGAACATAAGTTTTTTTGTTTTGGGGTTACTTTGATAGTACTCGATGAGTGTAGAAAAACATGCGTGAATCTCATACAATTTAGTTCAAGAAATATGGAACTTTGAATGAGTATATAATCAGACAATATTAAATTTGTGATGGCAATATCGGAAATACATTAAATGAGCGATTGTTTGAGTGCCTTTTCAGTCAAGGGAAAAACAAGAAAATGATTTTTTTCAGAAATTTGGAAAATATATAAAATATACTATGTAAAAACTCTATAGAATGTCAAGGGCAATACCCTAAGCTACAAAATCGAACCCGTGTTTCCAATTCGGAAATAGTGCAGAGAGTAAATTTAAACATTATATTCTACTATCAAATTTACCCGCATTATCAAAGATACTCCGTTTTACGGTAAAATAAAACTCATAGGTAGCAGTAAAATATATCATATTTTTATAATTTTTGCTATTAGTTTAAGACTTTAAACGATTCTCTTTATGGACTTTCTCTTTCGTTAATAATTCAGCTACAAACACATTTCATGATTCGTGTGCAAATCTGGAAGCTAGATGAGAACCTCCTTTATCAAACTATGTGGCAGAAATAGCGCAAAATCTGTGTATAAAGTTGTGGCTACCGAAAGAGAAAGTCGATGAAAAGAATCGATCAAAGTCACTTACACCCCTTTCTTTCTAACTCCCTCAATTGATTTTTTTTTGCGAGGAATGTCAAGCAACTGTCAATAACCTGTCAAAGCGGTTTGTGGCCAAGTTCTAAATGCCATCAAACGAACTATCAAACGGAATATCACGTTAATAACTCGATCTTGATTAACAATAGTAAACTCTAGTCGTTAAAATGTATCCAATGTATTTATCTGGCAACCTTGTCAACCTTCTCGCAGAGCTTAAAATTCTACAGGAGAATACCCATGGTTAGAGAAAATAGTACACGCGGGTCATACTCGTATTTCTCTCTGTTTCTCTAGCCACGTACTCACACTGTTACGTTTTCACGGTTTCACAAACTCTGCTGCACGACTTTTCCACTTGTCGTTGTTCTTGTGCGTCCTTCACCCCCTTTTGCCAAATTTCCAAAATATACACAACAGTTTTCCCTAGCCAGCAGCGTGTAGCAGTTGGTACCTATAGTACTCAACCGTGATTGACGCTTGAATGGCCGGGACCCATTCGAAACTTGTTGGATACCTACATATACTTGTCTGTGCCTCATCGTTGTGCTAATAATGCACATTGCCGTTGTTGGTGGCTTAGACCAATTAAAAAGACACGAGTTGGGAGAACGCCACTGTCAAATTAGCACGCTTCTTCAATGATTTTCTCGTACACTGCTAGAATGGCACGTTCCTAGTAGTACACCTATTATAGTAGGTGTACAGTAGAGTGTTGTTGCTGCTGCTGCAATAATTGCGGCCGCCGTGTCTCGTTTGTACAATGGAAATACAGAAGGACTCTCTCTGTTGCTGTTTCTGTTGGCTGATAGCGAATCATCTTTTCTCTATGGGACTCTTCTCGCTAGCAAAGAACATGCATTTTGCACTCTTGTAGGCGTTCAGTTTGTGTGGGGGACGGTGGTATGCTAACCCTTGACCTTTCCAAGACCATTGAGAATGGAGTACACAACGACTCGGGTACATTCCCAGGGTTAAGCGAAATCTCCAACACAGAGTCAACCAACACATCATAATCATGGCTCATGCTTGCTGATAGAGAATTAGCTGCAGCAACGACACGATACCTACTAGCACTTGGGATCGGTTTTCGTTGATTGCAAAGGAAACCTCCTCCCACACATTGCTCCTTCTGGTTTAACAATGAAGCTGTGATCTAGACGAACTTCATCCGGTTTTCACTGTAGGCGACGTGAGCGATGTTTACTAATTTAATGGATTCACATTACCCAAATTATCGGAGTGTCAATGAACTGATGGCTAATCAAAGATAACATCCAGTGTAATTTCTACTCGAGTATGAAATTTTACCAGCTGATATGGGAAACATTCGTTTGTAGAACTTTTAACCCTTTTTTCCCATGGTAGGCGCAGATGATTCGAAAAAATTGCGGTCCGTCTTAAGTTTTTCAATGCAACATAAAATTGTCAGCATTGATGCTCATTATTTTTATCCATACCATATCTATGTTGTTGTTTAAACAGTTATTGGTTTGGATATTATTTTGATGAAAAACGTTTATTAACGAATTTGATCATTTAAGGCTGTATGGAACATGTTTCGTTTAGCGGGAGTTTTCGCTTTGGGGTTGGGATCCTGCTTAGAAATTTCGTCGGGTGAAACAATTTTGTGCTTCCTTCCGCGTTTAGTGGGAGTTTTGGTTTTCGGCTTCGGATCTCGTAGAGGAACATAATCAGGTGAAACACTTTTTTTCTGGTGAAACCTTCATTTTTTTCTTTCGCTGGGACCCACATGAATAGCCAATGACGTCGTTTCGATGCTCCTTCAGGAGTTCCTTGAACGATTCTCCGACCAAATCGATTTTTGCTTCCACAGTAGGCAACTGGCTAATGGGTTCATGACGGAAGTGGCAGATTTACTGAAGTTCCTCAAAAACGTTCACTCAGTTCTTGGTGATCGCGAAGGTTTGTTGTTTACGAAAGCTGGAACATTTCGATTGTGCTTCGTCAAATAGATACGCACAACCTCCCGAAGATCGTCGGTTCCTATGGGAAAGTCCCACTCGAACAAGGTACACAAATGGTCCGAAAATGATGCTTCTTCCGCTACTGTAAATACTTTTCGATGGCCGGAAAGCTTTTGGTGTGATCCCCTCAGCTTGATGTAAATGGATTGCCGGCTACAATTTAGTTTTCTCGCAGCTTTTGTGGGACATTTTTCCATTTCTGACTTTTTGTAGACATTCCTGTAAATCTGCTTCGGAAACTACGGCATATTTGCGAGAATTTTCTGCCTTTCGGTAGTTCAGTACCATTTTTGAACCTATAAAAAAGTAAACAAACATAACTTTGGTATAGGAACGTCCATAAAAATTTTAACACCGCTTACTTTTTGAGATAAAATAACTAATTATAATGAAGAACCAACGCATCTACCGTTTTTTTTTTCTTTGATTTGTTTTCCGTCGATTTTGTTTTCCGCACTGAGTACCAATGCTACCAACGCCAGGGAGGCAGCTCCCACACCTGGAACCTACCTATGGACCGGGGACCAACGACCTTACTCCCTTCCGAAGGAAGGCGTGATCTGAGATTTTATGCCTCATAAAATCACGGCCGCGCCGACTGGGATTAAACCGAAGCCCTTTGGGGCGAGGGTGTGGAATTGTGGGAGACACAATGGGTATTCAACTCTACAGTGGCGTTTCCTTAACCTCAATCTACCTGTACACCAACGCTCAAAACATAAACAATTATCAAAATATTGCTTGCAATGGATAGATCTCGAGTAAACTAGAAGATTAAGTGTATTTTTAAACCGATTCGAACCGAGTTTTGAAAGTTGGTGCACAGGTAAAAAGTGAGGTTACGGGATGCCACTGCAACTCCGCACACCTTAATCTGTGCCAAGAGTTTTGGCAGTGCCGAAAGCTGTGTCAAGCGTTGTGCGTTGCGATCATTCCGAAGTAGGCCGAAATGTATCAATCAAGGTGTCAATGTCCCATGAGTTTGGTAACCCTGAAGTTAGACTTTTGTGATTGTGTTTACATATTCAATTTATCTAATTCATGGCGAACATTAAACTTCTTTCTCATTAGAATGAGAGTGGATTGGGCAGTGGAAGAGGAACTGGAAGCAATACAACCTATGCGATCCGTCCACAAGAAACGGATGGTGGACGAAATTTTCACCAGCTGCCAGTAAAATGCTCCCCGACAAAATCCAACTCAGAACTCAAACGGACGAAAGTTCACTCTTTTTTTTTCCTTTGGTTTGTTTTTTCCGTCGATCTTGTTTTCCGTGCTGAGCACCAATGCTACCGACGTGCCAGGAAGGCAGCTTCCACACCTGGACCCTACCTATCGACCCATCAACTCATGAACCGGGGACCAACGGCTTTACTTCCCATCCGCCTCAGAACATCCCGGCGGCGCCGACTGGGATTGAACCCAGGCCTGCTGGGGTGAGAGGTAATCACGCTTACCACTACACCACCGGCGCCGTTGAAAGTTCACTCCCACCCTAGAAACAACATCCTCGAAACAGTTCTGATCGACTCAGAACTACGCAACCTCGAAGACATCACCCAAACCTATCGTATCGCAGATTGTGATGTCTGCTACCATCACCCAATTACACGCGTTCAAGCCTATCAAGTTCACGATCCTTGGCAGATGTGATACCTTCCACAAGGTACCACCAATCAAAACCAATGGCCAATGTACCACCAGTGAAAACCACGTCCCCCCACTTCATATCTGTCATACCTCGGAAATGGTGCACGATCCAGATGAACTTCGCATCTGCAGTTCAACTGTACCCTGTGGTTGTTGTTGTTCATCTGCACGCCCATGGGATCTTGCCGAGCAGCAAATTACTTAGTGTCGTAATGCGTCATGCACTTTCGAGATTGAGCAAGGCCTTATAATTGATTGATTGGTAGGCCACTCATCGCACCGGATCCTTTTGAGACGAACTAGTGCAACAGAAGAGTGCAGATTGGATCGTTGATGATGGGGCGTACTCACGGATTAGAATGTAATTGTATTTTTGATTGCATTGATCTGTTGCTATAAATCCTATATTGTTTCGCTAAGGCAATCGTGCAGACCTGATGGAATATTTGGGGTTAATACTTATCGACATTCCCCAATAAGTACTGGGACTTGTATGGACATCCCTATAAAGTCCTGTGGATTTCCCATCGAAGTCCATACCAATTGAAACCAATGACTGGCAAGGATACCTAAGGAAAAACGATTATATTTTCATCCCGGAAGTCCCTTGGCAAGACCGGGATTCAAACCTGGCCAAAATACAAAACCCATCACCCACAACCCCTATGATGTGTTTTTTTTTTCTTTAGGGTTAAATACCCGATTTCCGGCTTATTAAGCACAACCCGCACTTAATCTTTCTTAATCTAGCGCAGTTTAGCACCAAACGTAATGTTATTAATACTGATGGCTTCCAAATTTATTTACCTTTCCGTATGTACCGTAATATTTGATAAAAAGAATCCAATCGTTGAGATATTGTCAAAAGTCTAACACTGCTTCTTGACGCCAAACTCGGCCTACTGATTCTAAACTCGGCCTAACGCATTGAAACGCCAATGAATTCACTTCGGCTTATCGGATGAAGAAAAAAAATTGATTCGGTAGGAGCGCTTCTTTTGTTTTTGGGAATAATCGGTGCAAGCCTTCATATCACGCATTCTCATTGACTTCGTTCCGTAGCTTATTAATTAAAGTATCGTACCAAAAGCATAATTGACTTGGTAACTCTGAAATCATGGATTTATTTGAAGTTTTCAGCTCGATAGGCCCAAAATGGGCGATTAGACCGAAGTAGTTTTCTACCCTATCGTTCGTTCTGCAAAACAACCTTTAAAAAAAAGCAAAAATCTTCCGCAGCTTGCACAATATTGTCGTCGTTCAGAGGATTTGTGTCCATTAAGTTCGCCGATCGCATTCCACACCGTACCGTCGTGTTGGACAATCTTACAGATATTTGACCAACCGTTGCTGAAGGGTACCCATTTTGGCCATCTTGAATGTCGTATCGACCCTCTCGACCGACCATGGTGTGGAAGAACTCTGTAGGCGTGAAGCTATTCTGGACGAAACCTCGAGTCGCTGGGATTTTCGCTACGAATCGCATGAGATAAACTTAGTTTCATGGTGCAGACAGGTACAGGCAATACTCACAGCATTTTTCCTTGGAATCCGAACCCAATGTGAAGCCCAATTTAATAAACAAAGAAGTCAACCTTAGCAACGATTGGCGAAACGTCAACTTTCGACAGTGATGCCGTTCTACATTATGTTGATTGTATCCTACTTGCCAACGTTTGGTCTGAAGAGCCGAATAGGGTGCCATGCAGTGTTTCGGCACAGTGTGCAGAGTTGATTACCCCTTGGGAAGACATATAAAAGTAAAGAGGGAAGGGAGGGAGTTGCGAGCACGGGAGGATGCCGCAATCAGGCAGAAAAAACTCAAAATATGTATTTTTGATATTGTCAATGCTCTTGAACTAACGGAATGAATTTTCAAGGGATTATCGATGAGAATTGGGATAGCAACGGTATTTTGAAGAAAACTTCTATGGAATTCTGGAATGTATTCTTAATCCATGCGTACCTATGTTTTTGAGTCGGTTGAGCGTAGCTCTTGCTGAATTTTCAAAATGGAAATAAACGCATGAATCTAAAACCATTACTTTAAAATCATTTTAACCTAATGATACATGTTATATATGCAATTTTTTTATTTGTTTTTGCACCTACTAATGAATCCTTTGACATATGGTTGTCTTAAGCTTGTTTCTAATTACTTAAGAATGTTGGACAACATATCGCATCATGAGATTTGACTCAAGACAGAGCCACCAGGAACATGCCCTCAATGTAGTTCTTGCAACCATGCGATGGTCATGGTTTTGAATTCTCATGTGATTTGATGTGTCGCATGAGAGATTTTTTTTTTATTGGGTATCAAGCTGGAGCTGCGTGACAGCTTAATTTTCAAGACTTGACCCATTTGAATAAATTTTGCTTCTATCTTTGACAATACAGCAGAAGGACTAACCTATGTTGGCCGCTTGAACACTGGATTCCGTATGTATTGTTTCAAGATAGTTATAGAAAAAATGCTGTGACGTGTGCGCGTAGATACATCCGCGTAGTAAACCGATTGAATAAGTAAATCCATTTCGAACGAAATAGGTATCTAAATTATGTTAGTTACGAAAACCGCGCGAATTCCGAAAGCCGTGCGAGACAACCGAAGCGAGAAAAAAGGCTTATTATCATTTAAAGAGTGCCTCCAAAATAAATGTGAAAGCCTATGTTGGCAAGTTGATTAATTTTGGTTTCCTCCCTAAATATTCTACTTATTTTACTGTTGAGCTTTGTTTCAATTCAGTTATTTTACCGCGCGTATCAATCATTTCAAGATTTCCCGACCGTACCGAACAAATTATATACTACAGAAGCTCAAAAAACTTTTGGTGAGCTCTACCGCATTGCGAATCACTTCTGCGTAAGCTCCGTAGACGTAGGCGCGTTGTTTCCGACAGCCGCGAAAAGTTAAACATGCATCAATACCACATAAGGAAAGATCGATTTTACGTATGGTTTAGTTCATAGATTAACATTGACTGCTGTTTACAAATGTAAGTACTTGAAGACTAAGAAATAAGTTAACTCAAATGCTTTAACCGCATATATAAGAGATTTCGCGTATTGAGAGAATTATATAGTAATCGAGTACAACAAACTCAGGGGAATACAATACCTCCAAAAGTTTAAAAGCTATTAATTGTCACATACCTCTACTTTTACTTATTTCCTAAAATATTGGTAATCTTTTTTTTTTTCTTTATTTAAGAGGTTTTCAGCCTAAAGGCTGGTCACTTGTTAATCTGCTAAATGCTATTGGTCTGACTGCGTTTTCTTTTTAAAGTTCAAGACTAAATAAGAAGATTTATTCTACAACTTTAAATGTTAGTTGCCTTCCTAAGCGGACCCCCCGCATCTTAATTTTTTTTGTTAATCTACTTAATGTCATTAGATTTTCTGAAGTTTCTTATTTAAGTTCATTTGATGAATATGATATCTCATTAGTCTAATTTAATAAATTATTAAAAGCTCCAATTCACCTAATCAAGCATAATCCATGCTTTATTAAGTACCTGCACTTGTGCTTGTAATCTAAAATTAAACGTGTTTCAAGTACTTTTGATTTTGACCTATACCTATTTATTATATCTTAGTTCGACCCATGTAACACCTTCAAGTAACTAAAATGCTTCATTTTGAGGTTAGTTTCCTAGCTGATTCTTAAATTATATAGCGTATATGCTCCAACAATGCTCACACGCTTCCACTATGTCGCACCACAAATATACTTATGGGTATATCACAATAGAAGCACGCCACAGTGGAAATCCCGAGCCATATTTCAAACACTTATCCCAAATCAAAATGAAGCACATATAAGATTAGTTACAATACCATGTACAAAAATGATGAAAACAACAATGAATGCTTGTCACGCAAATAGAAGGAGCACCGTTGGGCACTTTCTGAAATATTTCAATAGTATAATTCCCTTGCAAACCCAAATAAATCTATCTGCGTAAAAATAAAAAAAAATCTCTCAATTAAAGGAGTAACAAGTGTGATACTATCACTGCTAGACTAGATCTTTGGTTCTCTCATGCAGTGGTTTATCAGAGAGGGGAAGCTTAGTAATCCCCATTGCCTGCCCATGACGCCATTCTATCGCGACATGAGCCAGCAACGCCGGCCATAAACCTACCGTCTCCAACACTCCACTATAAAGCATGAAATTAAGCACGCCCACCAACAGCAAGGTGCAAAAACTAGCCAAGGGGAGGGATGTGTCGCATGAGAGATTTTGATTTAAAAAGGGTTTCATCATTTTCTCAGGCGTAACATGGTGCTTGTTATTAATTATGACTACTATTGATATTTTTTTAGAATTCTATCAGAAATTGCCTTACACCCCCTTTGAGCGTGAAATAATTAATGGATCACCCCTTAATATCCAACTAAGACAACAAGCTGATGGAGGAAACATTCCTCTACCTGATGACGTTGTTAGTTGGGATGAGTGAATTCACCAGAAATCTACGTTTACTTACGCAGTTTAGCCCTTTTGAAATGTTCTCATTTATTGTCACTATTGACACTAGCGTGCTTCCGATGATTCAATTCAACGTTTAATACTTATGACAGACACGATTGTAGCCCTTGTTGACCAGAATAACTTTCCCCAAGACAGATCTAAAGATAAAGCGTTTACAAAACACTCATTTACACTAGCGCCACTCTGTGATAGAATTCTGACTACATGTATTGAATCGCAAAATTGAGCATACACACAGGATGAGATGAATTTATTCATTGCTTTGTAGAAAAATCAGTTTCATACATAATTATTTTTGATGTTAATTATTTATTCGTTTGTTCTGAAAGTCACAAAAACACACCTCTGTTAAAAAGCAAAATTGAGCGTACACCTTCATATTTCTCACAGTAACTCACCTTGAAATTAAGATCTTTGCAAAATAAAGTCTTTTTTTTTGACAGTGCAAATGTCAACAACCATGAGGTGCTTGGCCGTGGTCACATTTCGTTTTCACTATAAATTGATCGTGTTTTTTTTATCAGAATGGCGAACCAGAGAAAGGAAACGGATATTGCTACACGAACACTAATGTGCAGCCGTGGTAAATTTTTGCGAGCTGTCGTCAGAAGAACACATTCTACAGTGCAGAAAATTATAAACAAATGGAAGAACGAGGGAACTTTGAAAAATCGTGCAGGTAGAGGGTGGAAGCGAATCCTGACACCAACTGATGAACGCAGAATAGTGCGAACTATAAGATAGGTAGAATCCTAAAACAAGTATTCCGAAATTAGCTGCAGAAATTTCTGACAACATCAGAAGATCCTTCAGTGTGGATACTCTTCGGCAAATGGCAAGCCTTTCATCTCTAAATCAAGAAGCGTCTGGAGTTTGCGAAGGAATACGTGGATAAGCCTCAGGAATTCTGGAACAAGGTTATTTTCATCGACGAGACGAAAATAAATCTATTTGGCTCGGATGGAAGTCAGATGGTGTGGAGAAAGCCAAATTCAGAGCTGGATACCCAACATTTGAATCCAAGGCTCGAACATAGTGGAGGCAGCGTAATGCTATGAGGTTCAGTGGCTGCCAATGTAAAAGGTACCATGGAATTTGTTGACACCACCATGGACAAAATGAGCTATTTGAACATCCTGAAATCTACAGCCTTCCGTGCAAAAGTTGAACCTACCACCCGATTATTGGCTTCAACATGATAATGATCCAAAGCTCACCGATCACGTAGTACGCACTCCGGTGGCAGAAACGTCAGCCACCAACATTTTGCTTGAAGCTAAAGTTGTTGGTTCTTTGGCCCGATTATCTGTCAATCTAAGACAGCTGATGCAAACATTACGATATTATGCCACATAAGGGAAATGTATGTAATTTCGGCCTAAGTGTCCCTAATTTGGGCCCATACACAAATTCAGCAATCGACTAAATTTTCAATAGCGAACAAAAATATCCATTAGTACCGTCCAAATGACGCGTTCATCTAGATACAATTGATAAATAGCAGATTTTTAGCGATGGGCCCAATCTTAGATCCATAGGCCAACATTAGAGCCATTTCCCCTAAATGTTTGATTTGTTGCGTATAAAAATAATCGTGATAAATGTTCAACAAGCGCGTACATGTAAGAATTATACATGTATTATAATATTAATTTTTAAATTAGGCAAGCTAATCATGAAAAATTCAAGCTTCACATAAGATTTTTAAACGCATTTGTTGATTTGTTTTCCGTCGATTTTGTTTTCCGTGATGAGCACCAATGCTACCGACGCCAGGGAGGCAGCTACCTATCGACCCATCATCTCATGAACCGGGGACCAACGGCTTTACTTCCCTTCAGAGATGTTATGCCTCAGAACATCCCGGCGGCGCCGACTGGGATTGAACCCAGGCCTGCTGGGGTGAGGGGTAATCACACTTACCACTACACGTCCGTCGCCGCTGAATTAGTGGGTTTGGTTTTGTTTTATTAATTTGATTTGTATACGTTTTTTCTTCTTCCTTTGTCCACTAAACTTGAGTAAAAGGGATGAAAAGGTTGTGTTTATTTATTTAATTTTAGTCCTGAAAAACTGACGATTACTGAATTAATTATACGTGTGCGCTCAATTATGCGATTGACTGTATGTCTACTAGTCTAGTCTAGTCTAGTCTACACATACACAGCCAGTATTTGAAAGAATCCTGGAAAATGATACATCTATCATTTTTCTTGTCATTATTAATGCCTGCTGCACATCAAGAATGTGAAACAAACAATAAAGCGGCCAGGCCTACTGTGTAGCGTTTAGTTATTTTTTGTGGAAAGAAATGTTTACCATGTCTACTTAATAAGTATAGACAGTGGTTAACATTTAATCCACAGGTAATCAAAGAGCGGGGACATACCGTACCAACCGCTCCGTATGCAGGATTTGAAAATAGGCTATATAAATCGTTGGGAGTGACAGAGCTAAGAAAGTTAATGTACACTCCTTGGTTGTCCGATCTCCTGGGATGGAACACAGGTATTTACCCCTTGTGTTCGAGCGTACAGTCCTCCCTCCGTACAAGCGTGGACGGCACCGCCAACCCACTGCGATCCCTCAATCGATCCAGCCGACCTCAGTCGAAGGACAACAGAGAGCGGTGTGCGGACGTAACCTATACGGAGGGAATGCTGTATTCGCCTAGGTTATAGCGCCCTTGCTCGCTACCATTTTCTTCTAGCGGTTGGGACCTGAGCACTAACTCTTGTCCTAGCCCTATATGGCATATGGTTATAGCGCCTTTACTCGCTTTCTGAAAAGAGAAGAAGGGAAGGGAAGGAGAGGAAAAGGACTTGGGAAAAGGAAATGCGGAATTCCTTTCCTCATTAGTATTTGTATCGTCAACTTTTATGAAAACTATATAAATCATTTTTCCTTGGTCAGAGGTATTATTACGACATTTGAATAAGATTGTTTTATCATTTGTTATTCAAAATTTAATGTTATAATGATCAACATAGCTTTGGATTATCCAATATAAATCGGTAACACTGTCCTGCAACCGATGATTTTTCTAATCCGAAAACTAAAAGTTACGAAAAAGCACTGATGCCTTCATTAAGTTCCACTTTCACGCGACGTTCAATGGTTAAACAAGTAAACAAGTTATTAAAATGAAATCACGTTCCCGAAAGCAGTCAACAATGTATCTTAAACCGGATCAAGCGTGCGCCCTATTTTTCTAAACATTCCGACGCGTTCCGCCCAATATCAATCAATTACGTTTTTCTACAATAGTAGCCTGGGATAAATCCTTATTCGACCGACACGTGTTTGTTAAAAAATTATATTCTGCCTAATATCAGTAGTCAGTAGTCATTAGGAAACCTGTTACTATATTACCACATATGTATCCTTCTTTCATGAATTTGTTTTACGAACATGATCTAACACAACCTTTTTCTATGACAAAACTATATTCTGATAAAATTGGATCATTGCCTAGACCAACTAGTGAAACTAAAGAACAAAACAATTGGCCACGTGTCTGGAATAATATTAACTTAAAGAACCTGAACTCAAATGAAAAATCTATTCTTTATTTACTTTATAATAGGAAAATTGATCACAGAGCTCATTTGTATCGCATAGGTATTGCTGACAACCCTAATTGCTTATCATGCGGATTCCTCGAAGATCTTGAGCATATATTTTGTAAACGTTTTTCGGTCAATCAGTCATGGAACTATTTTATTAGACATTTACTAAACAGATTTGATCCTCGTTTAATGCGCTTCTTAACCTTTTCCAGTTTGATAGCTCCAACCTTAGAAGAGTTTAGCAGGGATGACAAAATTATAATTCTAAGAAAATTTGTTCAATTTAGTCAATATATTTTGGAAACAGAACGACATATGATCTCCTTGCCTAGCTTCAAATTCTTCTTAGAAATAAATGCCTGTAATTAGTTTAGAATAGCTTAGCTTGTAAGACATGTTTATATGTTAGGATTAGAATAAAGATTTTATAAAAAAAAACAGACTAATTTTGACACTTTTGACTGATGCAATTTTTCATTCGTTCATTTATTGTATGTACTGTATGTATCTACAATCACACTCCTGTCTGGCAGTGGTATTATGTATAAAATCTACCTGTAACCTTTTCTTTATGACTGCAAAAAGTTATGCGATTGACTGTATGTCTACTATCCAAAAAGTCTTTGTCACCTGGACAACTTTGCCTTAGAACCTAGGTCAGCGCTGCCCAGCGAGTCGGACGTGGGCTCTGGATCTCAGCAATTTTATTCATTATTATGAATTTTAGCCCAGAATTAATGAAAAAAAAAAAACAAAATGTGGCTTGAACATAGATACAACCATTTTAAAAAGCAAGTTTAGAAAGGTTGGGCAGGCCTGACCTAGATGGTCAGCATATACAGAAAGTGGCACTAGCAATAAGAGAGAATATTGAAATAATGTGTCTTCCATTCGGAAGGCCTCAATTACCCGAACAATTTTGCCAAATACAGTAACTTCCTAGATGGTCAGGATCTCAAGATATTTATTTATTTATTGTCGTCAATCAGATGTTGACCATTTTGTACAAGTTGCAAGTCATGTGTGTGCGTGTGTATATTCCCTCTAACCCCCACTGGCCGGCAGTGTTATTATGGAAGAACTCTCTCTACAATGTCGCATTTATGGTCATTGTAGACAGCTTTAGTCCGGGAGTTAGAAGGTGATAGCTCTATTGCAGATCCAGCAACCCATTTCAGAATGTCTGGAGAGTCACGCCCATTCCGAGGTTACTTTCACTCACAATAAGCCCCGCATGTATGCATCACCGTTATCAAATGGATATTGGTGATACATACACACTTCCAGGTTCGAAAATATTCTTTTCAACCCTGGCATGTATTTAGTGTAATTTTGATATTTTTTTTTTTTTTTAATAAATGGAAAGCTCTCACCATGTTCTGCTCTTCCGCCGTCGTTATTGGCTTCTTTTGGAATCCCTTGGACTTTTTCTCTAATGCTTCGTATTTCATTCCGTGCTTCACCGGCAATTTTCTTCCGTAGACCGTCCTTGGTTGGTTGGTTCTAATATGATTCCACCTTTTTTGGTCGGTTTGATGTCCACCATTTTTGTACAAGTTGCAAGTCATGTATTAAAATTACGAATAGAATTAACGTACTGCTTCACTCAAGTCAATAGTTTCACTATATTTGTTGTAAGCATAGCATAAACATTAGGATGGGTCATCATGATCATTTTTTCAGAACAATGTTTTTTTGGGTTCCATTCGGGGTCCCAAACAACTGTGCAAAAGTTGGGGATGATCTAGGGGACGATTGGTTGTAACCAGGCTTTCCGCATTGCGTTTGAAATTTATATGGAAATTAGTATGGGAAAACCTACATTTTTGCATCTTTATTACTAGGGACCACAATTTTGCACACGCATCTAAATACGTCAAAGTATAGCCCAGGAAGTGCCTAAGAACTTTGCTCAAGGATGTATTGTACTAGAATGCCCCTAAACAAAGTTATTGCTGTTCAAAGATTAATGTTTCGAATTAAATGCCAAAAATCCCTTTTCCTGCCAACACTGCCCGTGTACCAATGAAAGTCAGACTCCAAACTGAAATAATTTCGAAGTTAATTATTTTATCGGTTTGGTACGTTCATATGAAATATTCAAAAACAATAGATCTCATGTGCACAGTCGGATGGGCGATGGGGGGGGGGGGGAGGAGGGGGGGGTTTATTCACATATGAGATAGAGCAATTGTTTTTGAATAATCTGAACATACCAAATCGGTAAGATAAGAAACTCCGATATCATTTCAGTTTGGAATCTGACTCGCATTGGTACACCGGCAGTGTTGGCAGAAAAAGGGATTTTTGGTGTTTAATTCAAACCATAAATATTTGAATAGTTATAACTTTTTTTAGATACATTCATTTGGGACTCCAAATGGAACCAAAAAAGGGTTGTTCTCGATTGGTGAGGTAAAGTTTGCGTTTTTTCGATATAACGATGACCCAATCTATTATACATGTAATACACGAAGTTCATATGTACACCAGCGCTGCGTAGAGAGATATTTCTGAACTAATACGTCAAGCTTCCGGAAGGCGTTGATTACTAGAACAAATTTCCCGAAAACAGCAACTTCCTAGAAGGTCAGGATGACGAGATATAGCACATGATAGAAAATCACATGCACACTAGCACCACGTTGTATATGTAATATGTATGAACCATAAACACTTGCCAACCGCCCCCCCTAAATTATCTGCGTAGTTTATGAACAGCCCATTAGAAGTGTACGTTGTTTGTGAATTTTCAAGAAGTGCAGTCACACTGTCATTACGGAACATTCTTGACCATTCAGATCTGACAGTGTCGTGCCTAATTAAATATTCGGCCAATCACTGCCAATACATTGAACGCATGTCAATGGTAATGAACTGATGACGCGGCACAGATATTTTTTTAAAAGACAGCATTGCTTTGGCTGGTTTCCATTGAATGGCATCAGCAAGCCGCCGGTAAATCTGAGACCTGAGCCAATTGCCATACTGCATATTATTATTATTCATCATCTTCGTCAGTCATACCTAGCCCCATGCAGAGCTATATCTATTCCAGAGACTCGTCACTTACTGGAAGATGCATCTCTTTCATCACATGTGACACTAATTGAGCCTCGTCTTTACAGTAAAAATGGCTACAAAAAAATATACATATCGGTGTGGTGAACCGTGCGAGTTGCGTCGTATGCAACTGACGTGTCCCACTAGGGGAGAACGGGGCTCGGACGATTTTTTTTGTCTCAGTTCTCAACAAGGATGTAGTTTGAGCATTAGAACACCCATTTCATGGGGAATGCAAATTTTCAACCAAGTAAATTGATATGAAAATAGCGATCTTGAGATCTTGAAGCATGCAGTTTAATGATGCTGATGGCTGCACGTGTTTCGTAGTGGGAGGGATAAAACGAAAAATGCATCCGTTCCGTTGCTGCCAACTAGAAATTAAAACGCATCCATAATTCCCAAGGAGAGCACGAGAGGGCACTGGCACTGTGTCTATGTATACGGTTCGTCTGACTCATTATGTCCGTTTCCATTCTAATTTGGCATTGAACCGAACTGAAAACATAGTGTTTTCCCCCGCTTTTCTTGAATACCCAAACCATCACCGATTTGCATGCATATGAATGGCAATGGAAGCGCATCGTATTGCATTCTGCGCCGTAGAGGCAAACGAGGAGACAAATCGGAATTATTGCGACATGTTTTATTTTAGCTTGCCTCCTCGGATAAATCATTTTTGATTTGACGTTACGAACGAGAGGCATCTCGCGATCTAACATACATAGCTGGTATGGATCCATTCTTGGTTTGGATTTCGTTTCTTGGAGACACCATTCTAGAACTGACCTATAAACAGAGCAGTGATTTTTAATTTGACTCAAGATGGCCAGAGCGCTGCTGCTTTGTACGAATAATGCGATTACCGGTTTGAATAAATAGCAAATGATTAGATAAAATAAAGATAAGGGAACGCTTCTGTCACGGTTTACAGAGCAATTGCTGTGGATATGACTGTGAAGTACGTGTTTGATTGGCACGGTAATGAAAGCAGATTTCAGCAGGTTGAAACTCCAGACATCCAGACAGTTGATCAATATTAAATTGTTTTTGTTTTAGCACAGGAATGGCCCATTTTATTTGACATAGGTTGTGGATCAGGCCCGCTCCATTACTGTGTAGCTCCATCACTTCCTTCTTTACCATTTTACGAGGATCAGACTAATTTCTCGCATTCAGATTTTCACTGTTTAAAGATCTTATTTCAAAATACCAATCGCTAACAAAACACTGAATCTTTACTGGTAAGTTTTCTAGGTCCGGGATTTATAGAACTTATCCGTATCTTAAACGTAAAAGATTTAAAAAACGAGATCTTGGACGATATAAAGAACGTGCTAGTTCTAGGATTCATAATTTAAAAATATCCTATACTACAGATCACAAACTTGGGAGGCTGTCCATATATCATGTGGACATATAAAGGGAAGGCAAGGTGAGTTGTCGAGCGTCCACGATTTATTCTTTGTTTTTTAAATTTGTTTGTGTGATTGTCTGCGTGGATTGTAGACATCCCCATTTCTAAAGCATACAACTTTGACATTTTGAACACTCAAAATAATATTAACTTTACTTTTTTTGGTAAATTCACATTTACCGACCACAAGATCGGCAGTTTATTTTGCAATTTTTTAAACCCATTTCAGACAAAACTACATAAACGCAGAGTTAATCGCGATTGTGTGAGTTTTTTTTTCAGTAGCGCAGGGACTATTAAAATTATTCGGATAACTACAAACGAAAGATTGTCAAAATCCAGACCATCAGGATTTTCGAATTCAATCAAATTTTTACGATTTGCGGAAAATTGTATATCCGTATTTTTATTAGTACCATAAACGGGGTAACTTTGATAGTTTTTTAAAGTATATTCTAAATATTTTTTACAGCAATTCATGTTTTTCAAATTTAATTTTTTTTAACAAGCACTGATAATCCTAGAGTCAATTCGTTAGTAATATGTTTCACAGAAATTAAGGCATTAGCACTATTTTTAAAGTCTTGTGACCGAACATCAGTATTTTGATTTGGGGTTACTTTGATAATGCTCGATGAATGTAGAAGAAAATGCGTGAAACTCAAATAATTTAGTTCTTGTTAAATGAAACTTGGAATCAGAAAACATCATAAGCAATAAGAATACAACATTGAATTTGTGATGGCTATATGGGAAATCCATTTCATAAGTGATGGTTTGAGTGATTTTTCCAACATGTGAAAAACAACAAAATTGTTTTTAATACGTTTGTAAAATATGTAACACATAGAAAAACTATACATCATCTCAACGGAAATACCCTAAGCTTCAAATTTAGAACCAATGATTCCAATTCGTAAAAAGCACAGAGAGTAAATTCAATCATTATATTCTACTATCATAGTTACTCGCGTTATCAAAGATATCCCGTTTTACGGTACTGTTTAGTGATAACCTGATGGGAAAATATGTTCAGAAATTTATTACCTTTTAATTATATTGATACATCATAAATACAACACAGCGATGAAAATATTTGTGGAAATATTTGCTTAACTTTTCATCACAATTATGATAACCTATGTTTAGATAACTGCTGTCCAGTGGCACAGCGAAGTGGGGAAAGTGTAAGGATCAATCCCACCCCAGAGCCCTGACCAGTGTTCGGAAAAACTCAAAAACTCAAAAACTCAAATTTCATACAGGAGTTTATGCACCTATAAGTTTTGCCTTGCACCGATGAGTTTTCAGGTTCAAAAATTCATTTATTTGTTTGTGCAAAACTAAAACAACATGCATAAGCATTCTATCAATTGACGATTGAGCGGTTTTTATAAATTTAAAGCTGGAATGATTTTTCTCAAGCTTGAATCTTGTTTGCCGCATTCACAAGCAATATTAATCGGTCAGGGAGGCCCAATGAATGAGATTTGAGAATTATTTTCCGAATACTGGCCCTTACTCGATATTCTCTTTAATTAGATGGAATTCTCGGCTGTTTCAACCACTTTTCCTAGTCAAATTTCCAAAGTTTACCTCAGTATCCCTAATTTGATGATCAATAGGGTAACGACCCCATAAAACAACCCTCCCTATATATTTCGCCCATTTTTTGGATCCTTATACAGGCATGATTGTTGTGCCGTTGTACCAATCGGTGGAAACTAATGATTTTAAATTGGCTATTTGTCCCAAGCAAATCGATTAACGTACCCCATTCTAGTCGAAATTCTAGTACTGCACTATGTTTGTATTGATTTGCTATGAAAGTTTGACAGACAAAATGCGGGGTTCGTGGATATTCCTATGTTTCGAGGGGTGCATCGATTAGCTTGGGACCGAAGAGAGTACCAGAGCTGAGCCAACAAGTTGAGCACGTTTCTTCGGGACATTCTGGTCTTAGAGTTACCTCTATGGTTGTACTCCTTAAATCTAGTACGGCGATTGCGAAACTGTATAAAAGGAGTACAACAGTACTACAATCATGTATGTCGATGGTATTATTGTTTTTAGCAAGCAAACCGATGTACGTTTAAGTCCTGGAATAACCTCATTTAGTAAAACATATTTCCAACATTTGGCCTCGACCCCTATTATCACCGTCACTTTACCTGAATGTCACTTCACTGGAGCGATTATGAATATCACTTGAGCCACTTTTATGTCACTTGGTGAAGATTCACGTCACTGGAGCGATTATGAGCGTCACTTTTCTATCACTTTTTTGTAACTCAGTGACGAGTTACGTTACTGAAGCGATTATGAGCCTCATATGTTTGTCACTTGGTGACTGCCCAACTAACATTTTCAGCGTTATAAGCCAACTTTTCCAGTGTTGTGCTGTAAAGTAGCTGAAAAAAGCTGCAGATGCAGCAGGCAGAAGCTAGCAAAATAGTTTTGGTGAGCGTTTACTCAACATTTTCACAGCCATTATTCAATTTGTCAGTCGCACTGAAAAACAGGAGCCAATAAACGCTAATGTCACGTCTACCGTATGCGTGATAATGTTTGCACAATCGTACAAATAAGGCTCCCGTTTCACCTGTGCATACAATGCCTTGGTTTTCTTTGCATGTACGTAACCTATAGCTCATACCGTAGTAGGCTGTGTATAAAAGAAAATTTAATTACTTAGTTTGACAGTTGTACCATGACGAAGTGGCAGCGTATTTGTGATTTGTCCCACGCGCAAATGTCGCAAAAAGACATTTCAATCGCCGTGGGAGTGTTCCGGTGGACCTTCAAAAGGGTTTTCGACCGAGAATAGAAAGAACAACTATCCGCGAAGGTGGCCACAGGTCGTCCGAGGTCAGCTCGGGTTCCAAGGGTTATCGCTGCTATCAAAAGGAAGATTCGGGTGAATCCAGTGCGTTCAATAAGGAAAGGAACACGGGATCAGTGACTTTACGACACGGAAGATCGTAAAGGAACATTGCGGGGCGAAGTCGAGAGCACGGAAAAAAAACTCACATGATTACCAACCGCATCCGGGAGCTACGAGTCGAACGATGCCAGAAAATCTTGAACTTCCTTAAGCGAAAAAATCCGGTAATCCTGTTCACCGACGAGAGCATGTTTACCGTCGATCCCGTATCAAATTCCAGAACCGACCGGTATATTAGTTCTCTTCCGGTAAAAGACGTGGCCGATGAGCACAAGAACCGGTATCTGACCAAGCATCCTACTAGCGTTATGGTGTTTGGATTGGTGGCTTCCGATGGCAAAACAATGGACCCGGTGTTCATTCCAGAAGGCGAAAAGGTCAACAAGGAGGTCTACATCGGGATTTTAAGTAAGTATGTTCTTCCGTGGATCAAAGAACAGTACGGTCCAAAGCCAAATGTTGTATTTCAACAAGATGGGGCTCCATGCCACACCTCGAACCGCACTCAGAAGTGGTTGCAGGAACATCTTCCGTTCTGGGCGAAGGATATGTGTGCCACGATCTTAATCTGCTGGATTACTCAATTTGGCGCGTCATGAAGGCCAAGGCCTGTTCTAAACGCCACCTGAGTACAGCAAGCCTCAGACAAACATTGAACCGTACCTGGAGAAAAATTGATCCAGACTACATTATTACAACCTGCCGTACATCCCGGAAGCGTGTGGAGGCCGTTATTGCAGCAAGTGGAAACTCAATCGATGATTAACATAGATTAAGACTCTGAGAAACATCCCCCTTTAAATAAATAAAAAAAACTCGAAAACGAAATTTTTGAGTATATTTTTAATTTTGACATTGCTAAATGGTGCAAACATTATCACGCATACGGTATACACATACCAATCAACTTTGAACTTGTAGCTGCAAAACAAAGCTAACAAAGTGAATATATTACTCATTTGATGGCTTCTAAATAACCAACCAGTCTTGCTGAATAACATAAACATCAAAAGTGCTTTTTCAACAACTAAACAAACTGTAATCAGTTAATAAACTGTGTTAGCGCTACTTTGGAAGTATTTTTACAGTCAACTAGACTTATTTTTAGACGTGTGCAGTTTTACAGCTTTTACTCCGCTCCTTTACAAAGCTGAACTAACTAGTCGAGAAAAGCTATTCATGTATACTTTTATAAAGCCTCTACTCAGCGATCTTGCTGCAGAAGGGCATGCAGATTCTTTTACATCAGTTCGCACACTTAGAAATTTTTACAGAAATCTGTAAAATTTTACGGAAATCTCAACAGCTGAACGTTCGGTAAACAATTTTGCAGATTTCCTGGAATTTTTCACAAATATCTGTGAATTTTTCACAGCTATCTGTAAATAATTAGAGGAAAACTGTAAAATTGTTTACCGAATGTTCAGCTGTTGAGATTTCGGTAAAATTTTACAGAAACCTTTAAAATAATCTAAGTGTGAGTTGTTAGTGTCAAGGTTTGCCAATGCGGCCGTCTCGAGTTCGATTCCAGGTTCCGGTGCAGGGAAATAAATGGTGGTTTCCGATTCATTTGATTCACAGCAAAATAAACTCAATAAATTCCTCCAACAACAACAAAAATCGTGAACAATATTTTAACCCGGCTTCAAGAGAGAGCTGTGTAGTGATTATTTGATAACCGGGAAAGGTTGAATAAGCGCCTTTCAAGTTACAACTAAACGGCATGATAACAACTTTATAGAAGCGTAAATGGATATGCAATAAGAGCTTGTGCTAACCATCTCCATAGCCATAAGTAGCTAACTAAGTTCACCAGATTTGCTTGTATAGAGGTTGAGTAAAGGTTGCTTCATATCGTACAACGTTTGGAATACAGCTTGAGGCTGTATAAATGAAATGAGTAAAGCGTTTACATTGTGAAAATTGTTAGTTGCTGTTAAGTATTTTGTTGGAGAAATCGAAAAAAATCAACAGACAATTGCACTATTTTAACTCTCCTTTGATAGCGTGGGTGATAGGTGAAGAACTACAGAAAATTGCGATTTTTAGTCTTACCAAAAATATCGACAAAATGACAAGCGATCAACGAGCTAAATGATAACGCATTGTAAGTAACGGTAAGCAATAATGACATCTCAAATGTCGCTCTCAATTCCTTACACGTTGGAAAATGCACAAATCTTGATTGCGATAAATCTTCTTCTGATTTTTAATTTTGATTCCTATGCTCCAACTTTGTTTAGAAAACACAACTAGCTGTTGTACTCGTCTTTGAAAGTGAATTTCGTACATTGCGTGAATGTCTGTGTTAAAATCAAATAGCTAAAAATAATAATTCAAACTGTTAACAGTACAGAAGCTTGATTTTCTGAAATTGTATTTTTGTAATCTAGAATCCAGAGAAAAGTTATAAGGGATGCATCGAATCCATTGGAATTATCGACTGAAATGTAAGCTGAGCCTTTATTCAATATATTAGAATAGCTTGTGAGCAGTTCCACACCAAATGACGAATCTGAAAAATTCGAGCTTCTCCGATTTCAATAACAATTTTAATTTTTTTTTTAAATAATCGGTCATTTTGGATCTTGTTTTTTTTTTCAAAATGGCGTTTTTGTCTTTTTTCAGTAAATTGTAGCACGAAAACGTTACTTCTGATCGAAATGATGCCTGAGACAAAGTTATAGAGAAAAATAAAGTATTTTTGCGAATATTATATATACGTTTTTTTTTTGTAATTTTGAGTAAAAATTCTAGAAATGTTTTAAAAATTACAATTTATCAAAAAGCATTGAGCATTTCCAGCCCAAAACGCTAAAAAAAAGTCAATTTTGTCTCGAACCCTTCTCATTTGAATGAAACATTCCTCACATGTTCGCTGCTACCAATGGTTGCAATTTTCATTTAAATGTGATTTTTTTTTCTTGACAGTAACTTTTGAGAAGAGCGTATTATGGATTATATTTTTTTTTTAAATCATAACACGGAAACCATTGATCTTATCAAATGATATCTGTGAAGAAGTTGTAGGTAGTTAAATTATCTTTGAGGAAAAATACACTGAAAGAAAAAGCTTAGTAAATTTATATTAAAAAAAGTAAAACGTTGATTATCTCAAAACACTCCCCCTTCAATCTTTATAATTTTTGTTTATCAAAAAAACTGAAGAAATGTTCTAAAATTTGGTAAAGAGCGTAGGCTGGCAATTTGCTTAAAACAAATCTATAGTTATTTATTTTTATTTTTTTCAAGTTGATGAAATTGCATATGTTTTACTAAAATAATAATTTATTTTATGTTGCGGAGATGAACCAGCCTGCGGCTGAAAATCTCATAAATAGAGAAAAAAAAATTATTTTATTTCTACGCATAATTTTCGATAAATTGGCACATACACATATATTTTCTAAGTCCAGCCGTTCTCAATTTAATGCGAATTAATAATTATAGTAATAATAATTTTCTACACTTCAGACCATTTTTAAATGTTAGTCGTGATGTACAGCAACGAGATGTTTTTTCCATGATTGTATATTAAAAAAAACAAAGAATTCATTCCCAGAGCTGTCAGACTTACCCGTTTCTATTTAGATACAGCGGAAGAGAAACAAGTTTATATGTGAATACTCTCCAATATATCCAAATAATCAACAAACCCCCTAATGTGACTTTTTTCAGTCCTCTATTAGTTGTATACCTAGGTAGAATTGTGTATGTCATAACAGAGGCAAAAAAAAATAAGCAACAGCAAGCTTTGAGATAGGCGGAGAGGTTTCACTTGGCTTTCGCCAAAATTTAGCCACATCGAAATCTTCTGCTACAAATTCTTCCAATCGAGACACACCAAGTTCAGACCCTGAAAGACATTATAAGATAAAATATTAAAGTTATTTTTCAATTGTTATTCCACAAAAACCTACATGTAAAATGGTGCTTCAGATATCGATCAAGCTCATGTACTGGTTTAGTGTATTCAATTTCACCGTCGCTTGCTGAATCTATATCCTCGTCAGCAATTTTAGCCTTCTTCGGCAACGGCTGTGGTTGGTCAGAAGTAGAGATGGTCGGGTATGGAAATTTTAATACCCGAACCCGACATATATTTTTTTAGATGCCCGTACCCGACCCGAACCCGTCGGGTACGGGTACGGGTCGGGTTTGGGGTATAAATACCCGTACCCGACCATCTCTACTTCTTACACTCACTTAAAAAAGTTTGCTATAATCAATTGTACCTAATGAAGATAGGTATAATGTCAACTTTATATTTATTCTGCTACATATATATTGGGAAGTCCTTCACCTGTTCCATTCAGTTCACTTCTCTAAGCGTTTTACCACCACAGTTTCACTTTTCTCAACAACTTTGTCATACGTCATTTCGATCAAAAGTGACGTTTTCGTGCTACAATTCATTGAAAAATGTCACACGTAATTTTTTTTTAAATACAAAATCCAAAATTGCTGGTTACTTCAAAAATGTGACTGATTGTCTATAACAAACAGTTATGCAATGTTTCATGTAAATCGGAGAAGGTCTAGTCATGTTTTACTATTTGGCGTGGAAATGGTCTAGTCGAATCAATGAATGATTGAAATATTCCAGGTTCTAGACGTTACTTAATGACGTGGATTTAAATTAACGAGAAAATCTACAATTGGGTTCTTTACGGATATATATCCGTAATACGCATTGAAAGAGAACCGCACTGGAACTATTTTAATTAAGTGTGATTACATTAGCAAAAATCACCATCATAGCAACCGTCGGTGGGACATTGTATGGGAGCGAGCTGTCAATTTGAGAGTTTAGCGTCAAAATGCTTTTGACTTAAATCTTGATTTATAAATCGCGATTAAAGTCTATGGGGTCGGAAAAAATATCATTGCTCTCTGCAATTAAAGTTTAAGCAGATACGACTTTTTGAAGGTTCACTCTTGAATTAATAATAGTGTCGATGTTATTTTCATTAATTTTTACGCATTTCACCCCAAACTGGACTAATAAGCGCGTTTTTACTTATTAAAAAGTGTGATAAAAGTGCGAGTTTCCGTCTAATTGTCTTGGTGTCTTCGGTGCACTTATTCTTATGATGCTAGCAATAAGTTCTTCGAACGTACGAAACCGATTTGATGGAAACGTGCATTGTTATTTTTGCATTTGAATATTATATACATAATGTACCTCGTAGTACCCTATGCTCAAAGAATACAAGACATATTTCAACTCGATAAATGCCTTAAGCGAATCAGAAATGGAGTCATGTTATGGTTGGATATGGACATTTGGCCCGCGGTTTAAAAACGTTGGACAGATCTGGGATAGCTGTTCGACATGGAGAGAGAAGTAGTCATAGATCAAAGTATGGATCAGCTCCGTTTATGCGTATGTTTGAATGGCCATGGTAACGTTTCGGTATAGGTGAACATTTAGCTAATGGCGTATTTCAGCAGTTTTTGTATCGCTCGATGAAACTATAAGAAGTGAATTCACGGTAGCATCGAGAAACAATGACTGTGCTATCGATTAGTCATACTTGGATGAGTGGATCTCATCGGCACACCATGATTATGGTAACGTATGAACGATGCCTAAAATCATGCCAACATCAACGCCACCACTATCACTTACGGCAGCTTCAATGGCCGTGCCAGAGGATTGGTCGCTTGGCGTCAAGCGAGCATAAAGTCAATCAAAGTGATCGTAGCGCTACCTAATATTATTTTGAGACGTAATTTAGCAAGGTGCTTAAATAAATTTCTCATGAAAAACAACATTGTGGTTAATCCGCAGACGTAAAAGACATTACCGTAAAACGAGGTAGATTCGATTAGTGGGGTGTAGTTGATCACATAAATTTCTCATTATTTTTGTTCAGTTATGTTATTGTATGTCGAATTCTGTAGAAATAGCATGCAGTCTTATGCCCTAAAACAATGACACTATTTCTCTTTGAAAATAATGATGAGAATTTTTATTGATCAAGTACACCCTACTGATCAACTCCACTCCGTTTTACGGTACTGATATGTTTTTCTGAGGCTACGCTGTCCTAAAACCTTTACAGCCAAACCAACACTGATAAATGTATGTTGGGCAGTAGGTAACATTTGATCTACTAGATCCGTATAAAAAATTATAGAAGCTTAAATAGCAAAGTCCGAGTTCACTTAAAGATTTCCCGGAATCTAATTTTTATAAAGCTGCTTTTGTAAATAATGAATTCAATCGTCAATTTCTGCGGAATAAATTATCATTAGTGGCGTTTCCTTAACCTCAATCTGCCTGTGCACCAACCCACAAAACGCAAACAATTATGAAAATATTGCTTGCAATTGATAGATATCGAGTAAACTAGAAGATTAAGTGTATTTTTCAACCGATTCGAGTATGAATATAGCATTAAATCTGGTTTTGAAAGTTTGTGCACAGGTAAAAAGTGAGGTTACGGGACGCCACTGAATATCATACTTACGAAATAACAACACAATCACTTAGGTACATGATCTCTCTATCAACTGGTATAGTTCGTTTGTAAGGGTGATTTTGGCGGTCAAGAATCATGAAGATAATTATTTTTTTCGTATATGAAGTCAGAGACGAACCAACCAACGGCTGAAAGTCTATATATTAAAGAAATCAATCAATCAATCTTATATTAAGAGGGGGTATTTGACGCCCCCCCCCTCTCCCTGGGCTTTTTCTTTCTTTATTATAAATACTTCTCTTTGGGCTTTTTGGCTTAACTCACGGTTCTAAATATAAATTAATGTTTCCAGTTACATATTAAATGTTCTATATATAAACAACTTGGTGTTATTTTATATGCACTATTTTGTTAAAGGTTTAATATACGATGCTTTTTACAAGTTGACTAGTTTTTGGATCATTCCGTGGAAGCTATTTCTAGTTTTATTACGATTTTTCTTAAGACTTTCACCGGAAGATTACTCCAACTTCTCCTGGCAGTTTCTTCCAACCTGACGTCATCTGTGAGCTTGTCCAGACTGCCACCTGAAGATTCTTACGATTTATCTTGTAAGCTCCTTCCGAATTCCCCCAGGAGCCCTGCTGACCCGAAATTGTCTTCTGACTTGCTCTGAAACTTTCTATCAAAGATCACTTTCCCTGAATGTTTAAATATCTCCCGACAGATTCTTTCAGCTTCTTCCAGTGATTTTTTCTAACTTTCCCCGGAAGTTTCTTCAGACTTCTCTAGCAGTTCTTTCTAACCTCTTAAAAATATGTCCATCAGTGTTACAGTGGAAATTTCTCTTGAGTGTTCTACATACAGAACATTTCTAGGGAATGGTTTCCTATTGATCCAGCCACCTACGTCATGGTCTTGCTTTATAGCAGCGCCTTTACCGACTGAGATCAGGGATGCCCTACCCTAGGGAATACGTATTGGTGACAGTTTTGGTCATTGGAGCCTGGTTCCGAATATTCCGGATTGTATCTGGAACCACCTGAAAGTTCAGATTCAAGGATTTTGAATAATCACAAATGTCTTCTTTTTTAAATTTAATACTATGAGAATGCTTAGTGCGTGTATTTGGGTCACTGGAACCTGGTTCCGAATGATCCGGACTGTATCTAGAATCACCTTAAAAATGTCAGATTTAAAGATTATGAATAGTCACAATAAGGATATTAAATTTCTTTTTCCTAATTTTAGTACCATGGTAATACATCTGGAGAAATTTTGGTAGCTAGAACCTGATACCGGATGTTCCGGATTGTATCCGGAATCACGTAAAAAAAATCTAAGATTCAGTGCAGTGCATCTAGAACACTAAGTTGAGAGCACGCAATAAGCTAATATGCGATAAGCACTAAGCTTGAAATGCGAAGAAGAAGAAGAAGAATAATGTTCCGAATTTATCCGGAACCAGCACTGGAACCAACTGAAAACAAATTATGTTTTGCTTTTGAGCTCTTAGTCCGACGGATGAGGCCAGTTTCTGGCGTAATTCTTCGGAGCACAGGGCAATAAGGGATTTATCAAGAAAATGTGAATTTGTATTGTTCTGTGCACCAAAAAATGTCGGTTTCTTCTGCTTTTTTAATATATTTTTAGCCAGTTACTTGCCTTGGCACCTGGACGTAACTCGACGATGTATTTCCTAGTATTTAACCAACGAAATCTCAAACAGAGGCACCCTTTTTTTTATCGAAAGCGATCTCCCGCTCCAGCTAACAGTTTGGACTGCTCCGATATTTACTTCATCCGTCCAAGATCTGCTTGCGTTGTTCCAGAAAAATGCCTCTCATTATGATAATTTGGATAAAAAAAATGCACTTTCGGGACACAAACGTATTAAGCATTATGTAAACAACAACACACATTGCTGAACAGCTACTACAAATCATTGGGATATAAATAATGCCGTCTTTAAAGTGGGTTAATAGTACCTGCCACACTATGGTGCTTCATTTTGATAAAAGTGATGAATTTCTGATAAGCCACCCTACAGTTCGATTCAAAACCTCAAAATATGAAACTGTGCAAACAATGGTAAAGATTGATGAAGGTTACGCCAATGATTTGATATTTGTATGGGAATTACTATGGAAGAATTTTCAAAAACTCTTATGTCGCTCTAACTTTGCTCATACTTGTCCAAATGTTGAAAAAACTTATATGTATGTTGTTGTTATTTCAATGACCAAAAAGTCTATTGTTGTTACGACCAGCGTTAGAGCATAGATAGAAATTCGAAAACATTACAAAATATAGTAAATTGACAAATATTATGTGCAAGAAAACAACGCCAATTTCATCATAACAACAATAGGCTTTTTGATTATTGTCATTACAACCGCATATTCATATTTTTCAACGTTTGGACAACTACAACCAAAGTAAGAGCAGTGTAAGTGAAAATCAATAATTTCCCATACTGTTGCCAACACTGCCGTCGATTCTGATCGGGCATCGTAGGCGTCCCGACGTCAACTACTGCAACCTGTTACCGTGGTAACCAATAACAAATCTTAGTAGCCAGTTTTGGAGTGATTTTTTTACTCATTCGTTAATTTGTCTCCCAGTTTAAAAGAACATTTCCTGAAATAAAACGACCAGGACTGTCACTCATACTAATCCACCAAAATCACCATACAAACTTCAAACCATAGGCGTGACCTCTAAACCTTCAGCAATCTTTAACATTTTTCGCACAGGCTCCTATTTTGAAGTTTTGAATCGAACTGTGAATGAGGATGGCCTATTAGAAATTCATAACTTTTTTTCAAAATGAAGCACCCTACTTTCACACTTTACACACATAAGCCAGGATTACTTCCCAGCGAACTGTTATTTTTGTCATTGTAATAATATTTTTTTCCATTTGTTTTCCTTTCTTTTAGAACGATCCACGACAAAACCACGCACATTCGATCCAGTGTGGAATGAAAGCTTTATACACGAGGTGGAAAACGCCAACGTACTTGGCATGACGATATTCCACGAAGGTCCGATCACGGACGTATTTGTAGCCAACACGACGATCCCTTTCGACGATCTAGTCTCACGAAACGAGTCCGACCAGCAGGATTTTTGGGTAAGTCTGTATGATTATATTGAGCAGAATAATCAAAGCAGATGTCAGCAGTTCTAAATCCTAATTCTTAATATCTTGGGCGATACATTTATGCTGATAAAACAAATAGAGGCTTTTTACGTTCTAAGGCCGTTCTAGGGAACTAAGAAGGGTACAAGATGTAGATGAAATATGTGTACCAAAAAGATAATCAAAAAGTACACTTTTCCTATAGTCATTCCCATATGTTTAGACTTCAAAGGTTAGTGCAGTATGAGTTCGCATCCAAATAATCTCAAATTTTGGGATTAAGAATCGATTTAGCTAGGTGGAGCAAAATCGATATTTTAAACCACCCTAATAACCACTGCATACGCAATTTGAAAGCATACAATATAAGCTTTCATGAACATCTTCAAACATTGGAAACTATCTATTCAATTTAGAGAAAAATTAGATTGAAATTTATCTATTTATTTCGGTGCGTATATGGCTTAGAAACCTGATTTTCTGGGGTCTTCTCCGTTGAATAGTCTACTACCGATGAACGAACTCGAAGCACGAATTGGAGAAAGTCAATTTCGAATATTGGCCACCTGAATTCTCATAATGCAATGCAATAGCTTGCTGAAGAACACGCACAACATTGTGGATACAGAATCAAAAATAACCTATTTACCAGCCAGCGATGTTGTGATTCCACCCGCACAATTCAACCCACCGGCAGCGATGCAGTCACATATATAGAAGAGGCTGCTATGATGACGATGATGGCGCTGGACAACCGACTACCCTACCTATGGCCTCCAACAGACTGTGGAAACCGCGCGGAAGGTCACACCTCCCTGCGGCTTGCTATAACGTGCTCGCTGGTGGCGTCTTTATCTCGATAAAACTAGGTAGTGTGTATGTACCGTCGGGAACCGAAATCCGTCCACCTAAGAAATGAATCAAAAACCGAATGTTTCATACAAAACGCCTACTTTTTGTATGAGGTGTACGGATTTTTGTCCATAACGGTATACCTACGAGTATTATTTGCTAGTAAACAGAAACCATTCATAGCAACTGAACTGATATCAGACATGTTGTTCAAGTCCTCGGGAGCGGTTTATCGCGATAGTGTGTGTTTTTTTTTTTTTTCTTCTGTACACAAAAGGAAAACAAACGCTAAACATAGAAAATGGAAGCATCGACGGTTTGAAGGGGTGGTAAAAGTGCAAACTTGATAATCCGTTGACCACAACGCAGTTGATGATGGTGATGAATGGGATATATTTAGTAACGACTGCGGTGTCATGTGTTGTATGTTCAATACATTCACTATATTTTGAAACTTCTAATAAGAAATGTGTGGATTTGTCACAAATATGCGATATTTTATCAAAGTCTAGTTGGCTAACACCAATTCTAGAGCAATTTTTAGACTACTACTGTATGGTCTTGCACAAATTAAGGGATTTTCTTGGTACTTAATCCTTTGCTGTAATGTCAAGATAAGCTCTACAGTAAGTAATGCACATATTTATCAGATGACTTTCAACTAATGTACCAGGTTTTTCATTAAGATATTCTGCTTCTTTTGCCAACGCACACATTATATTGTAAATTTTGTGGATTTACCTATTGTCCATAGGGAAATTGACAAGCAATTGATGACCAATAATTGAAATGGTTTTATCAGATTTTATTAAAAAAATCTCGCGGATCAAAATCTTGCTAGAACTTGTATTAAGTAGGGGAATTTACGTATTCTCGGCAACCTAAGCAGCGGCCTTTTTTCTATAGCCTTTTTCTCTCAGGAACGCACACATATGTTGTATTGGTTTGTTTACAATCTTTTGCTGCCAGCTGCTCTAACAATTTCAGCGGAAAGAATTTTCAAAAACTGTTTTGAAATTCTTTTACAAAGCTCCAATCTTCTCTAGTAAGAGCGAGTATTGCCGGCAACCAGTTTTTCTTCGGCAACCGTTCCATTTGACCTGCATGTTAATCTGCTGTTCTATTATCGGCAACTCGAAATCAGCTACAATTTGTAGTGCGTGTGTTGCATATCAAGAAAACCTGCTAGATTGCCTTTTCTCAGTGGTAAAAATATAGTCAAATTGAAGCTGAAAGCATAAAGAATCGTTTGCATGCATTCAGCGAAGTGTTTTCGTAAGAAAATCCAGTAAAAATAGTGTTTCAATTTGTGTTGCCGAAAATAGTCTGTCATGCCGAAGCCGTCATTTCCCCTATAACGCTAAAAAATATAATTCAATGAGTTGGTTGGAAATGCTACCATGAAGCTTTAGTGTGATGATTTATTAGCTAGAGAATGATCTTTAGAAGAGGGTAGGTGGATAGTTCCGTTAGAGTACGGCAGTATGAAAATTGAATAGAAGTTGAAAATGAGCGAAGGGCCATTAATGCGACTCTGAAAATCGTTAACTTCGCGTATGAAGTAACATAAAAACACTTTGAATATAATTCAATATTTGCATTTTTGAGAAGCATTTTCGTAAGAACTATGATGTGGAAATTAATTGAACAATAAAATGGAAATAATAGAAAAATCTACATCTGAACATTTGAGAAATAAACCGACAAACATTTTCAGGAATTAGTATATTAATCAGCATCGTCAATAAAAGCTGCAAATGCTGCTGCAGATAGAAGCTAAAAATATTTTTTTTAAATAAAACACTGGAATCATCCAGTGTTTTATGAGTTACTACCTACTGGTTACTTGTAATGCCTTTCTCGTATACATATTATATATAGGGGAATTTACGTATTCTCGTCAATCTAAGCAGCGTCTGCACTTCTACTAGCATTTTCTCAGCGTCACGCACATATATGATGTGTCTGTTTGTTTACATTCATCTGCTGCTTGCTTCTCTATCCATTCAAATCGACAGAATTTTTCAAAACGTTTTGAAAGCGTTTTTACAACGCTCCAAACTTCTCAGGTGAGTGTGACTATTGTCGGCAGTCTCTTTTTCTTCGGCAACCTTCCCATTAGAATTGCGTGTTAACCACCTGTTCTATTATCGGCAACTCGAAATCAACCTCATTTTGTAGTGCGTATGCTTTATTTGAAGAAAAATGTAGCATTACTGGATTGCTCGATCGTTCAAATATAATCAGATTGAAGCTGAAAGGCTAAACAATCGTTTGGACACATTCAGGGAAGTGCGTTGATGGGAAAACATAGTGAAATTAACGTTTAAATTTTGGTTGCCGAAAACAGTCAATGGTGCCGAAGCCAACATTTACCCTACGTATACATATATTATTAATTTAAATGTTTTGTTCATATCACATTTTAGCCGCTACTTTAATGGCTCCCGGAACTTGTACATGTGCGGCAAATGTGATCCTATTGATGATTCAAACAAGTATGATATCTACTGTAGCGCATCCAAACAAGCACTACTAGGTGGGGTGAAAGTAACCTCATTGACCGCGAGAATGCGCTGCTACTGCAAAAAAGGTTATGGTGCCTTGTAGTTCATTCATATTTAGGCAGACATGCCCAATTTCAGTGCGATACTGTCTTTAGTTTTGTTTTGACAGCTGATTGTTGTTGACGTGTTTGGCATCATGTTGAGTATGGATAAAAACGATTTTCGTTCTCTCATAGAACATTATTTTTTGAGAGGCAAAACGGCGAAGGAAATAAAAGAAAAGTTGAATAAATATTATGGGGCTAATGCTCCGTCAGATTACACCGTCAAATATTGGTTTCGAGAGAATGGTGTTGGCTGACCGGAAAGTGAAGGTGCGCGAGCTAGCAGATACCGCAAAGATTAGTACTGAGCGCACACGCCATATTTTGAGCGAGATTTTGCATATGAAAAAGTTATCCTGCCGCTGGGTGGCGCGCAAGCTCACTCCTGACCAAAAACACGAACGCGAGAGCACTTCGAAAGAGTGTTTGGACTTGCTGATGCGGAATCGGGCGGACTTTTGGCGTCGGTTGGTAACTGTTGATGAAACCTGGATCCACTTTTACACCCCAGAGAACAGAATGAGTGCCCGGCAATGGACTGAAGCCAACACTAGTGCTCCGAAGCGGCTGAGGAAGACTTGATGGGCCGCAAAGGTTACGGCGTCGGTTTTCTGGGATTGTCATGGCATACTCTTCGTGGACTGCCTCGAAAAAGGAAAAACCATCAACAGCGAGTTTTACTGTGCATTATTGGAGCGATTGAAGGCCGAAATCGCTGCAAAACGGCCTCACATGAAGCGAAAAAAAAATTGTTTTTGCAAGACAATGCGCCGGCGCACAAGATCATCGCAACCACAGCTAAAATCAATGACTTACGGCTCCAATTGCTGCCGCATCCACGCCCGATTTGGCTTCCTAAACCTGGCTCATCAATAAAAAATCAGCTCACGTGAGGAAATCATCGACGCTGTGGAGAAGTATTTTGCAGACCTTCCGGAAAATTACTTTTCAGACGGGATCATAAAGTTGGAAAATCGCTGGAATAAGTGTATCGAGCTAAAAGAGGATACTGAATAAAAAAATAAAAAACATTTTACTTTTCACCACAAAATTCGTAGTCTATTACAGGGTGTCGACTCAATGACGAATACCAATCTCTCTGAAATTCCCTGATTTTCCTTTTTTCTTTTGAAAAAAATCTAGGACAGTGCCTATCCGTTTTCGGCAACACGACATCATCAGCTATGACCTTCATCAGATATGTACTAGAGATTTCTGGATATTTTTTTTCATGAAGAGTGGTCCAGTACAAACTAAAATTTAATTCGTTACATTTTATAGATTGCAAAATAGACAGAAATTTCCAAAAACGGACGGAACCGCATTTTTCAAAATTCACATATTTTAAACTTGGTTAGCACCAAGTAAGCCAGTTCAAGCAGTAGCCGGGATGTTAATATACCTGGTAGTATGAACCGGGATGTTAATATACCGAATACGTGAAGGAAACTGCAACCATCTCGACATAAATATACAAAAAGGCTTGCTTAATCGCTCAATGTTCATGATCTGTTTCTTACCTTCTTACATCGATTTGTTCCATGATACGAGAAGAAGTCCTTAGCATGCCAATTTTCTCACGCTTAGAAGTTCTTTTTAACTGTTTTCGAGCTCAACACTAGGAGCTGAAAATCACCCAGTTGTGCATCTTACATATGAAACACTTGTCTTCAATCCCATTATATTTTTTTCCCTCGAGCACATTTTGAGACCCAGCTCCGCAAGAAAATTATTCCGGATAATACACTTAACCAAACGCTAATTCGTAGCTGGATTCCTCCGCTTTCACCTCCAAAATTATGAAAGTTGATTCCATCTTAATTGCAATAGCAGAGACGCTAATTTTCCGAGCTAACCAGGTTTACAATGAAGACCTAGAATACTCAAACTTTACTATTCTTGCATGTACTCTGGTGCTCAAAGAATTGATTTTTGTTGGACACAGCTGGATGTAACAGACGCACCAATCTACTCGAAGGTTACATTTCTTCAGACACAATTAGGTGTAACATCTATTAAGAGACGCACATACCCATTTGATGGTTAAATTTTACAACAACTAACAACGTCTAACTCTACGGAAGTGGATTTTTATCAACCCGCAGGATTTCAGTTCAACTCAGGAATGTACCGAGTGGGAGCTGAATTTAAATTAGGTCCAAGATCATTGAAATATCATTTTATTTCAATAATTTTTGCTCAACATGCAAAAATACAACATCAAGCATTGATCAACCACAAGCTCGCAACTATATTTATACATTTTAATGAACAACCATCCTCGACCTACACAGAGTAATTAAGATGTTTGAAACTAGCGAAGCCAATTATACTTTTAATACGAACTAAGAACTCAGAAATATTTCCCTGAATTTGTATGAAATTCCGGGTCCAAAAATGAACTCCCTGATATTTCATGATTTTCCAGGTAGTCGTCATCCTATATTATCTAGCTTTTAATATGACAAACACGACAAGAAACGGTTCTGTACCCAAGTTATAATCGAAAGAGATGAAGAGAATCGATCAATGTTTCTTAGGACCCAATGCATTGTTCAGGTTGAAATGATGCGGTCTTCATCAAAGTTGTTCAAATGGATAAGGCCTATTGGTTGGTGAACAGCGCAGTTGCTCTAACTTGAAAGCTCAACTAGATAGAAGGTAGCTGTTTTTGGCGAATTTATTCAGATTTATTAGACCTATTGAATGGTGCACAGTTTGGATCAGAATTCTGCCACCAAGGATGACCTGATTAGCTTTTCTTATAAACTGTCACCGTGTGAAATGAAGTCTAAACAAATGTAGCGTTTTGGCTTGTAACGTATTGACTTGTCAGTATACGATATGCAATTTTCATGGCATACAGCAGCAAAATGTTTGCAAATTTAAATACAGTCCTATGCCATGTTATTTTAATTTTAACAGATAAAAAACAAACTCAAATGAGCATTAGTTTATTTGTTAAAATTCTGCAACATCAAAATATAATGTGTCATCAGATTCAGATCATTTTGAATATTTTTAGCAGTTATGTTTTATGAAATGCATTTTAATTAGGGGATCGCCACTCCGGTTGCTGCTAAATCAACATTACACTCAGGTCTTTTTTTACACGGGGGATACGTACCGTGTAAAAAAAACCGTGTAAAAAAAAACCTACGAGATTTTGATTTTTCGCATGCTTAAATGTTTTTAAAAAATCGGATTTTAATGCCATTTGTAATTATAGACATATTTTAAAAATTTCTGTATTTACACCAAAAATTGTGATTTTTTTTTTAAGTATGCCATTCGATTACCTATAGCTTGAAACGGATAATTTGATTGGAATCAAGTCGATAGGTTGTATCGTTGTCGAGAAATCGTTAAAAACGTACCGTGTAAATCGTGGAAAACCGTGTAAAAAACCGTGTAAAAAAACCGCGTAAAAAAACCGTTTAAAAAAAGACTTCAGTGTATTCAGTTACCAAAAGATGTTTATCCATGCTTGGAAACTAGTTTTGAATAAGGATCGGGATAGAATTTTGAATTTTGAAAATTGAATCTTCAATTAGCGATATTGAATACGAGTTCGCTCGTAGCTGTTGACACAAGTAGCTGTGTGTTTTTTCGGTGCGAGTCACGCGATAGTCTGTTTTTTTTATAGCAACTCATTGTTCGAAGTTCATGAAATAAAACTGACGATAAGATTCAGCTTCCAACATAGATTGGCGAAACCATCAATAGAAGGCATAGCGAATTTTGTGAAATCGCTGGATGCAGATCGAACTCACATGATCGCTACATATCGCATAGCGGAGGAAAACTCTATGTTCATGCTACACAAACGTGAACAATTAATTTTCCATTATGCCGATGGGAAGTCAGTCGAGGTACGCATGTCGCCTGCTGAGGGCACCGTTGAGTAAATACGTGAGAGTTTACGACCTACCACCAAAAGTCCCGAATAGCAATCTAGCATTGGTGCTGGGAAAATACGGTGATGTAAAGCGTGTAATACGGGTGAAATTTCCAGCTGCCTTGCGCCTCGATGTGCTTACAGGTGTGCTAGGTCTATATATGGATATAAAAAAGGAGATTCCCAACATGCTGCATTTCCTCAATCGAAAGGGAAACATATTCTACCAAGGAATCAACAACGGAATGAGGACGAAACCAGTTCATACGCTGGTGTAGTGACTGGAGGTGCATCGCCAAACGAGCGGTTGAGATCCTGGGAGAAAAGGTGGTGCTGATGGATGTGTCGTCTCCGGACGCCAACAAGAACAGTGGAAAGGAAGCAAGCGCTGCTGAGAAACAACGGCCACCTGTTTTCAAGTGCAAAAACGAAGCGTATTACTACTACAAATTCGGGATAGTGTACTATACCGAGAAAGAGCGGATGCATGACGAAGAGGAGGCCAAGCGGCTGGGACTGCTGAAGGAAAAACCATTGGCAGAAGCAGGGGAGTTGAGGGCACGGATGAAAGCGGAAGCTAAACTCAAATCGCCTCCAAGGAAGAGTAAGAAGAACGCATAAATTTGTTTTCCCTCTTAATACTTTATTGTAATTATTATATTGACGTAGGACTACGTCTGTGATTTCTATATGGGGGTTAACTTTGTGAAAACCAAAAATGGAACATGAAACAAAATTATGAATGATTTTGAACGTTAATAACTCAGCTGCCCCTGGACCAATTTCAATAATTTTATCACCAATCGATCAGATATATGTCTACGCATCTGTTAAGACTTAATAATTTTGAACGAATATTTAACGGTTGCTTTGATAATTAAAATGACCACCGATTGTCTGCGAATAGCGATTTCGCTAACACAGATTTCAAAGTTGAATTCCAGCCGGTCTCACCAAACGGTATTTATTCAATCACCGCGTGGTGAGTGATGGTGTTCTCCAGTACACAACGAAAGGATCCCCGCAAGCAGCTAGCTACCAAGGCTGGCCTTAACCGCTGATCGGATTCAGTTCCAATCCCCGTGTGTGGTTGTGTCTGGTTGTCGGCATCAGCTGCAGCAGCAGCAGTGCTTTCTCCAGTACACAACGAAAGGCTGCACCGCTATTGATCGGAATCAGTAGCTCTTCGTGAGTCGCTGTAGACTATCTATGCCAAGCGCGTCACCCTCATTCCAAACAACATACAGATCACCAGCCTCATCTGTAAACTATAACTTCTTTCGATGATGTCATGAAAGTCAAGGCTCGCCCACGCAAATCAACATCACCATCAGATAGGGTAAGACTTCTCCTACTCGACAGTAATGCTGGTTTGCGTGGGCGTGTCTTTAATTCGTAAAAATCATCGAGAGAAGTCATTGTTTACAAAAGCTGTTACGCCTAACTCCAGCTCTATATATGTTTAAATCCATCATAACATGTACTTTAAGGCATCATTGGGGGTGTGATTTCAAAAAACAAATGCCGTTAGTCGCGGTCTGATTTTGATACAGAGATGATGGGAATCTTTTCTAGAAATCTGTTAAAATTAAGACTTTTTCATTTTTTTTAATGCCATTGTTGAAAATTGCACGAATGTGCAACTGTTGCTATGATAATTAAAATCATCACCGATTGCCTGCGAAAAGCAATTCCCCTAAAACAGATTTCAAAGTTTAATTCCATCCGATCTCACCAAACGGTGTTTAATCAATCACCGCGTGGTGAGTGGTAGTGTTCTCCAGTACACAACGAAAAGCTGCCTGCAAGCAGTGAGCTGCAGCCCACATGAGCATCCATAGAAAGAGGATTAAACCGCACCACTATTGATCGGAATCAGTAGCTCTTTGTGAGTTTCTGTGGGCCATATATGTCAAGCACATCATTCTAAACAGGGTTACTTCCACTCACTTGCTATAAAAAAATGTTTTTCAGAATTATGAAATCATGAAATAGTATAATGCTAATTAGTACTTGTAAGTTACAAGCAGAGGTCATGAAGTATATGTGCGATACATAAAATCTGTCAATATTGCTTTCAGTGCGTCACAATCAGCGATTTTACGACTCGTGAGCGCTCACTCTGAGTGAACGCTCACGAATCATAAGATCGCTGATTGTGACGCTCTGAAAGCGAAATTGACAGGTTTTATAAATCAAACACATACTTTACACCCTCTTCTTGTTACTTACAAGTACAACATATCATTAAAACATCTAATGTTTGCATAATTCCGAAAAATATTTTTTTATAGCAAGTGAGTGGAAGCAATCCTGATTCTAAAGAGTATAAACAGAGAGAACCCCGCTCAAATTCCTATACCTACACAAAACACAAGCTCCTGCTGTAGTTAACAAATAAGATTTATTATGTAAGACCACGTAGACCTACGTCACCATTGCGTACAATCCCATAGGGCTGTCCCCAGGGTTACTTCAACTCACTTCGCTATAAAAAATGTTTTTCGGAATTATGGAATCATTGGATGCTATTATGAAAGTTTGTACTTGTCAGAAACAAGAAGAGGTTGGAAGGTATGTATTTGACACATAAAACCTGTCAATTGTGCTTTAAGTGCGTCACAATCAGCGAATTTATGACTCGTGGGCGTTCACTCACTGACGCACTGAAAGCAATAATGACAGGTTTTATGTGTCAAACACTTAGTTTACAACCTAAGCTTGTGACTTACAGCTACTTACTATCATTATAATATCTAATGATTTCATAATTCCGAAAAACAATTTTTTATAGCAAGTGAGTAGAAGCAAGCCTGGCTGTCCCTTGTAGTTTTTATTTTATTTTATGGTTCTCGGCTCCGTGAAGTCCTTTTGGACATTTGAACCTAGCAAATAAACTATTGATAAAAAAAACGATATTGAATTTCACCTAATTTTAAAACTTCCAATATTTCTTTGAATGTTTATTGACTTTCTAATTTAATTTATAAACCAACAATTTTAAACTTCTTTATATTTTAGTTTATTACGTCCATACTGGGACTTTATGACTACTCTCAACTTAGTGTTCATTGAGAGCTTTCTAAGCCTATACAGTTTTAGAATTTTTATATTTTGTGTGGCTAGTACATGAGACATTTTCCAACCGGGAATCAAATTCAGCCGCCTCCAACATGGTCTTGCTAAGGGAGGCCCTCAATTATTTTGAAATTATTATTAAATTGAGCAGCAACAACAAAAAACTAGTAGTCCTACGTCATTAATACGGGCGTGCTTCGGACACAACGCTTAACTTTTTAGCACACATTCATATTTATGAATCAAACTGGAGGGTGGCTTATAAAAAATTTAACTCGTTTTTTTTTATGAAGTTTTTTAACTGGTAAAGGCGTTTCAAAGGGTCAGAAAGGGCTACACTACTACTGTTACGATGTGTACTTGAAGTTTTATGTTAAACGACAATCGACCATCTACAACATACACCATTTGAGGGCTCCCGTGAAGTATTTCATACAAATCTCCCATTTTTGGCAGTTATTTCATTTTACCTCGATTGAGAAGCTTTCAAACTTTTACCTTGTTCTCTGAGTAATATTTTTCACTCTTCATTTTCAGGTGGACTTGGAACCGCAGGGTCGGTTACACGTGAAAATCGACCTACGATGGAACCAGGAGTGCAGCAGTGCCGCATCGCAGCAGCAAAACTCATGCCGACGGATGGGCGTCAAGGATCAACCGTTCTTGAACCGACGACGCGGTGCTATGAGGAGGCGCGTCCACCAGGTCAGTTAAAGTGTAGTTTGGAATCTATCATCGGCGTCGTGTGGTCGTTTCTGCTTCCGATCGTGTTGCCTCTCGAAGGACGTTTGAATCAGCGTCATTCAGATGGATCTCTTTCATAAACTCGCTCAACTCAACCATTCTGTAGAAGGAAGATCAAAACCGTTTATGCAAGAATTACGGCTTCATTTCTAGGCCACTGCGTCGAAATTGCTACAACCCATCAGCCTTTCGCTGGCGGGTTGATTACTCTACATAGGAATTGAGGACGCTTTTTCTATCCTTATGTACGTACTGTACTGTTGATCGAACCATTGGCGCGTATTTGGAAATGTAGGTATACATCCATGTGCCTATGTACAGAACTTGTCGCTTCTTCCCGATGACACACTATTGTTGTTTATCAACAAGTGTGTGCTCGGTCGGTTGGTGTAGACTATAGAGTGTCGAGCGGTTCGAATGCAAAAATACTCCAATGGAATTCGCGAGATGTTGTTAGTTGGCTTGTAACTTGCATCGCTGTTCGATGGAGACGCGTGGTGGCTGTGTGCTAGCAGGTACTAGGTAGTGCGGAAAACTTGACTCACTCGCTGCACCAGTGGAGCCTGGTTTGGCCTGGTAGGATTATTGGGATGATTGTTTTGTGTATACAATAAGAACATCATACTCGCCACCCGTATAAGCGTACAACGGACGATGACGACGACGGGAGCGCGATTCTCCGTGAGAGCGCGGCATTACTGACAGGTAGCAGCAGCTACAAGCTGAAGTAGATTGGCAGCCACAAGCAACAGTGTATGTATCTATACAGAAAAAAAGGCAAACAGATAGGGACAGCGCGGAGGACTGAAGAAATTGATTCTATTTTTAGGAGAAAAATATTTTGAATAATGTGTTGAATGATTTATTCGAATATGTTTTGTTCTTGCTGCGATCTCAACTGTCTCTCAGATTTACCGTGCACTGGTGGCCGGCTGACTTTTTGTCTAACTGGTGTGCCCTATTTTCCCTCGTCCCACTCGTTATGGCATGCCACGTTTCTTGAAGATGGTAAATGTTCTTGTTCCTGCAATAACTTCTTAGACCATGATATGTCAGATTATATTTTCACCATCTGACCATTGGTATTTGAAATTATTCAAGAACCCAAGCGAAGAACTTTTACATTTTCAAATGAACTTGACGTAACTAAAAATATTTTTTCCCAATGGCCAATGAACCAAAACAAAATGTGCATCTCTAGTAGGTACAACTAGCTTTTCATTTTTCACTTTTCCTCGCTCTCATCATATTCTACTATGATCGGCTCTGCTTCCCACAACCACACCAACCACAGAGTTCGCAATTAACATCCGTCCATCCATCCATCGACGCGACGCGGCTGACTTATTGGCAAACAGAAACGACCAAAAAGTTTGAACTGAAGCATTTTCTGCTAGCCGTTGCTCATAACCTACATGGGTACTGTTTTACTCACGTTTCTTTCTGTTTCATTCTAGGTTAATGGTCACAAATTTATGGCCACGTTTCTACGTCAGCCAACGTTCTGCTCGCACTGTCGGGAATTCATATGGTAATGTTTTGATGATAAGTTTTTGCAGTCCGTTTACCTCCAGTTTTTTTTAGCTATATCTATGTATGTTTTCCTGGGGAAACTCCTTTTATTCTAAGGCACTGACTGAGAGGGTGGATCACAGGGTCCAACGTTGTATTAGTTAAAGGAAGGACGTTCATATCTGCCCCAGAATGTATCGTATTATCTGCAATATAATCTAGTCATTAGAAACTAGGGTGCCGTATGTATTCGGCAACTTCCTTGCACAATACCATGTGGATGCAAATAATGACATGTTAAGATGCATAAACACTATTTCCACAATTGAGCTGCCTTGAGACCTTATGCGAAATCTATAGAATATATTCTAGCATTCAGAATTGTAAGGGCCCATCTGCGATGATCGATTTTCTTCATAGATTTTCCCTTATGTTTATAATTCGGGTGGATTATCATTTCTCTCGATGCGTTTGGTGCTTTTTTGAACTCTTTATTTGTTCCAAATTTAAAATAAATTACATTTCATTTTATCCTAGGTGCTCCAGTGCTACTACAGAAACTAACCAGCCTTAATTGTTATGATATAAATCTATGTGTTTTTACATTGGTCCTGCCTTGACAATTCACTATTTTAGACAGGTTTTCTATACCTGCATGTCAGTATAACAATTGTAATCTTAAAACTAAAAACTAAAACTAAATCTCATCTAAGTAAAGAGGCAATTAATCATTGCAACTGCAATTATTAATTATTTTGTTGGACATTTGTTCTTAAGTCTCAACATTCGAAATTCTCTGTACCTCGGTAGTGATGTACCAGAGAGGGAACTTCAAAATCATCTTCAGAATTTTTTCTTAATCCTTTGAAGTGGTTTTTCCTGGTACTGCAACAACTAGACCTGGCACAGCATAAAGCATGGCCGGGTAGAAACTTGTTTAAATAGGGTAGATGTACCAGTTAAGGCTATACGCCATAACTGGAACACACCATAATAGGAACTTTTGGCCATAACTGGTACACCTACCCTATTAGAAGTTAGAAGTTTTATTCAGGCTAAGTTTGGATTTCCTGATTATAAAAGCATTCAAACATTTTATATATTTGTTACATTTGGCTTGAATGCCCTCAATGTGATCTTTAAAAGTTAATTTATGGTCAAGTACTGCAAATAACACGAAGACTTCTTCCTTTAGCGGAAATGCCTGTGTCATCAGCGAACAAAGATTTGTGGCAATTCTGAGGCAAATCAGCGACGTCCGAAGTGAAATAGTTATACAATATAGGCCCAAGAATGCTATCATGAGGAACTCCAGCTTTAACAGGTAGTCGTTCAGATTTGGAATTTTGCGAATGCGAATGCTTTTTCTATGTCTAGAAGAGCAACTCCAGTTGAGCAGCCTTCAGATTTTTTTGAACGAATTAAATTGGTAACTCTTAATAGTTGATAAGTAGTTGAATGCCCATGGCGGAATCCAAACTGCTAATCTGCCAGAATGCAGTTCGCATTGATGTGAAGCATCATTATATTCAAAATTATCTTTTCAAAAAGTTTACTTATTGAAGAAAGCAAACTTATTTGACGGTAGCTAGAAGCTTCAGCTGGTTTTTTATCCGGCTTCAAAATTGGAACAACTTTTGCATTTTTCCATTTATCAGGAGAGTATGCCAAATCTGTAAAATAATTTTACCAAGAAATACAAGGTACTCTCTGGGAGTTTTTTTATGAGGATATAGAAAAAATGTGTGTTATAGTCTACCAAATTCTGCCATTTTGGATATTGTAATTTTTCGATGTTTTTCGATAACTTATAGCACGAAATCATCACTTATGATCGATATGACGTCTGAGTCAAAGTTATCTAGAAAAGTAAAGTTTTTCTGGGAAAAATATACACGGTAATTTTTTAAGCAACTTTGAGTAAAAACTCCCAAATAGTGTTAAAAACTGAAATATATCAAAACATATATCTTCAATATTTATAATTTTAAATAAAGCTGATGAAAAATGCAAACTTTTGGAATATTCAAAACCATGGACACCCGAAAAGTGACAAAAATCGTAGAACATGTACTTTTGATCATATCTTTAAACTTCTATATAACTAGCATTTTTTATGTTATATATGCACAGATAACAATTTAGAATGTCTCAAATATTGTTTCCTGTGTAGAAATTACGTAAAAAATGTACTACCAAATATTTCAAAAATTTAACCAAAAGTACTTGTTCTAAGATTTTTGTCAAGTTTCAAGTGTCCATAGTTTTGAATATGCCAAAAGTTTGCATTTATCATGAGCTTTTTTTTTAATTATAAAAATTGAAGAAATACTTTTTTATGATATTTGAGTTTGTAACACTTTTTTTGGAATTTGGTCTCAATTATACTAGAAAAATCCATATAGGGGAAGTTGCACCAGTTTTGGCATTACTTAAAGTTTGCATCTGGTACCATTGCGTGTATAAGATAGTGCTATAACTGGTTCACTTACCCTATATTTTTTCTCTACAACTTTGTCTCAGACGTCATTTTGATCAGAAATATCGTTTTCGTGATACAATTTATTGAAAAAAAACAAAGACTCCATTATAAAAAATACAAGATCCAAAATGTACTAATTTTAGATAAAAAAACGCGAATGATTGGAAATAGGCAACACACAGTTATGCACAATTTAATGCAAATCGGAGAAGGTCGAGTGTTTCCGATTCTTCATGGCCGTGGCAATGCAAAGAGAAAATCGACGAAGAGAATCTGTCCCTGGAACCTAATTTATTGTTCGGCTTGTATTTTCTCTTCGAATAACAGTTCGATTTTTCGATAATTCTTCGAACAATGCAGGGAATCAATCATCGCAGTTATATCCTTTTGATTCTGAATGCTGCATATATATAGAGCACAAATATCAGCTACCAGAAAACATATAATGACAAAACCCCACATTTGTTGCGGTGAAGCAAATTTCATGCGCAAAGTTACAATACTATCCAAGATTCTAGAATATTTCAAGTGTTAGCCATCTTTACGACCAATTGTGGACGCTGCATCGTAAAATTAACTCTTTAGAACATCGGGTCTAAGTAATTTCAACAGTTTCCCAAAAAGCAGGATTTAAGGTTAATCAACAGGGTCAACAAGATTCCTTTCCTTAGTAGCTTTTAGAAATGTTACGTTCCAAACGTTGGTACACTTGCTATTTATTGGCTCATAATCAATTAATGTGACTATGTTCCAACTTTTTTTTGGCGCAGCAAGGAAGTGGGACGAAATTATAAACCATCTATGAAATCAAATAAAAATATTCTGATTTCTAAAATAATGTACCTGTGTGTAGAAATTTTGATTACTACGCATATGAATTAAGGTGGAAACAACGATTTCTTCCACAATTTAAAAAAATAGCGGATTTTTAAGAGATTTGAAAAATTAACAATTAAATAAAGATTTTAAATTATTGACAAAGAAATTTTTAATCCTAATCCATAAATAACATCAGTTTCATTTACATTCTGTGCCGATGAACATTTTGGCACTTTTCACTTCGGTTCCGATAAAAAAAATCGGTTACAGACCAATTAAAAAACCAATTATTTTAAAGGTTCAAACCAATTTCTTTTAAACAACATTATGTTTTTATTAAGAAATTGTGATAAGTTTGGTCAAACATTTTGTCCATATCCGTTCAAAATGGTCATAGGTTGTAGAAAATAAAGTTAGTAAATGCGCTAAATTTCCACTTAAAATGGTGGCTACTTTCATTATAATTATAAGCAGCAAATATATTTGGTCAAATGCCTGCTTATTAGTTTTGACAAATGAGATCATTCAATTACATTGAAAATTGTGGATAATTTTGTTAAATTTTATGATTAATTTTATTCGAAGTTGTGCCCAATTTATTTTGACAATATTTTTAAGGGTTCTCATTAACAGCTTTGGCCAATTTGTTTGAAATGATCGATGTTTATAAAAGCTATGTCTATGTAATTGATGTAATTGATAAAAAAGTTGTGAAAGTCTTTCCTTGAAACCGAGTCAAGTACGATTATCGTTGGAAAATGTGACTTGACAGTTGTGTAACCGATTTCATTTTTTTATATCTTTATTAAGGAGACTTTCAGCCCTGGGCTGGATCGTCTCCGGAAACCAATTTCATTTTTTACGGGTCCGTTAGAAATGATGACGGATTTGATTGAGATCAGTTTAGTTCAAAATTACATATTCAATATAATTTTTTATAATGTTGTTTCAAATTTCATTTAAAAATTACCACTTTTATTTACAACTTTAAAATCAATTAATTAATTTAGCAATTTTTAGTAAGTATTCTTATATGGGTCATTGCAGCTCAAGTGGGTACACCACCTGTGGTCGATGTCACCGATTTGAGCCAAACTTGACCAAAACGCTTATTTTGGCAATCTGAACTTTTTTGATTTTGCTCTGAAGTTCCTAGATCCCTCTCGGCTACAACCCTGGACTTTCGAGATTTTTAAAAATTTCATCTTTCAAAAGAGTTTACTCCACAACCAAATAAGCTATTCGTGATCTTAGAACGTTAAGGTTTTTTAATGTAGATTCTTATAAGTGTACCAAATTTTCAAAAATGCCCTATTTTCACCATGGGTGGGATTTTTATTTCTTAATATTTTGGGCTTACTTAAATAAGAGTATTATTCAAGAAGCAGCTGTCATCCACAATTGAAATTTTATATACCTGCTAATCTATCAGATTTCATCGTACTTCTCAAGCACAACGTTTTGGCTGTATCGAATAGGAAACCTTCTAATTGACGTACTAATGTCACGAATAGCTTATTGGGTTGTGGAGTAATCTTTTCTGGAAGTTTAAATTTTTAAAAATCTCGAAAATTCAGGGTTGTAGCCCAGAAGGATCTAAGCACTTAGTAAAATAAAAAAGGCATTTGTTCAGATTGCCAAAATAAACGTTTTTGTCAAGTTTGGCTCAAATCGGTGACATCGACCACAACTTTTTTAAATTCTGTACCCACTTGAGCTGGAATGACCCATATTCCAAAACTCACAGGATGCATCACAAAATTGATATTCAATTTGTTTATTTTTTTAATACATCTTCATACAGCAAACATTTGAACCTGTAAACAAGGATCTCTTTGATTTTTTTTAAATATCAACAAACGTCCTTGCCATGTCCCATAGAATATTTTTGCTCAAATATACCAAAACTATTTTGGTTTAGAATTTAAGCAACCGGATTTCATTGAGGCATGGTTTTATTGAATTTTGTTTGAATCGGAATTCGAAGTCGGAGTTGGTTATTTCCAAATAAGAGGAGTCAGAGTCGGTCGATTTAGATCCGACTCTACAGCCCTTGTTCCTCGAACCACCCTTTAATGATCGTGTTAAGTTTTAAGGTCAAGGGAAAAAAGTTTAATTATTTATCAAATTATGCCAAAACTACCAACCACGCAGTAACTGGCAGCTAAGCTGCACTGTGCACTCCATACACAGTTTTTTTTTTATATTACTGATGATGTGAACATCTAAGAAATTACAAGTTTAAGACAACATAGTAATCTCAGTTATGATAAACTTAAAATTTATAGATAATTTATTCAACTTAAAAAAATTACATGTTTAACTTCAATTGTTGTTTTTTAAACAAACTTTCTGATGTCAAATTGAATAAAAAAGTTATTAACATTTAAATAAAGGGTGTCCCACATCAAATTGCATCACCAAAAAAAAAAACGCTGTAGAAAATTACCTAGTTGACCGATCTTTTTTAAACTTTCAGACAATAAAATATAACCGATTAGTAAGCTTTTGGCATATTTATTTCATTCAACTTCAATACCATAATCGTACGCTCGCACCTTACGCTTAACTCCACTCATTAGGTTCTGTATAACATCTGGCTGCAGCTGCCTGCTTCATAATAGTCCAGCATTTTTCGATGGGCCTTAGTTCCGGTGCGTTGGCGGGGTCATGTCCTTGGGTACGAAAGTGACCCTGTTGGCTTCGTATCACTCCAGGACAACATTTGAATAGTGGCACGAAGCTAAATCCGCCCAGAAGATCGTAGGGCCCTCATGTTGCTTCAACAGAGGAAGCAGACGCTTCGGTAGACACTCCTTGAGGTAGATCTCCCGTTTACAGTCCCAGTAGTCACGAACGGCGCACTTCGTTTGCCACATGAGCAGATCGCTTGCCAAATCATGTATTTCTTGGAAAACTTTGAAAGTTTCTGCTTCCTTACTTCCTGCGGAACATCGAACTTGTGCTGGGCGGTGAAGAACAGTAGCCCCGGAAACTGCAGGAAGTCTGCCTAGACGTAATTCTCATCATCCATGATGAGACAATGAGGCTTCGTCAGCATCTGGCTGTACAGTTTCCGGGCCCGTGACTTTTCCCCGGTATTATGCCGTTCGTCACGATTTGGAGTCTTCTGCACTTTGGACGTATGCAGTCCCTCCCGGTCCTCTCTGAACGAAAGACTTGGCATTGGGATTCCGCTTAAACGTTTTCACGACACGCTTGTGATCCTGATCAGTAATAGAACATCCATTCTGACCGCATTTCTCCTTCCGTTCGATGCTCAGAGTTTTTGAGTTGTTTTCCGATGTCCCGATGAGAGAGTTGAAGATTTTGCTTTTCGGGTAGCGCCATTTTTTCCAACTTTCGAAAAACTTACAGCGATAAAAATACAGTGTAAACAATACACTCTAAACCACTTCTACCAAAATTTTCAAGAGAAAATACTCAATGGGTAATTTTCTATAGCGTTTTTTCCGTTATGCAATTTGATGTGGGACACCGTTTACTGCATGTTTTTTGAGTAAATTTACCCGTAGTCCTTCAATGTCAAGGTGTATCAACAAACTTTGTTCAGATAAAATGTGCTCCATTATTTGCTTTACAAGTCTTCTCAAGATTATTTTATCGAAGAAACAAAAACAAGAATGTTGTAATAAAATACTGATGTTTTATTTCAATTGACGAAGGCACGGATCATTCTCATTCGAGAAACACTTGATATCATTCTATTGAGTGTAACCTAAAAGCTAAGCCAACCCGACTTCTACCGAACCCCAACTTGATGTTGACCCGGCATTGACCTGAAATAAACCAAAAATTGATCCGACATTAACCCGAAATTAGGTTGACATCGACCTTACATTGAAACGACTTCGAGTCGACATGTCTGTTCGGGACAATTTTTTTGGGTTTCTTCCATACTCCATTAACTTTTCGACGCAAGATCTCACTAATACAACCTAGCTAGTCGCCGTGTAAAATCGATTTCTTTATTATTTTCAACCACAACATCAGCTGTCAAAGTGTTAGACTTGACAGCGATTTGTTTTTTTTTATTTTCAACCAGTAAGACGCATGTATTAGTGAAACTGCTTACTAATACTAACGTTGGTAGAGAACTCTATTGTCGTATATCAAATCATAATGAGTGACTCAATTGGATTTAAAAAAAAAAAGATTGCATGAAGATTTCAACATTTTTTGCAAAAATGGATTGCCCAACTTACTGGTATATCAGACATAGAGGTATACTTCGATATAACGTAACTGCACTTTTCCGTTCCTGTTGACGATTTCTCGTAAACAACAACTCAATCACTCAATTCAACATTACCAATTGATACGGGATTATCTCATCTATCTGATGATGTTGTTACTTTGCGTAATTTAACGGTTTTTTGTAATAAATTGGCGATTAAAGTGAAAAGTCACAGTTACGTCATATCAAGATATAGGTATGGTAAAACGGGGTATCTTTGATAATACGGGTTACTTTGATAGGAGAATGTAATGATTAAATTTACACTCTGCACTATTTCTGAATTGGAAACATTGGTTCTATTTTGTAGCTTAGGATATTACCTTTAATATCGTATAGTGTTTTTTGTAGTATGTTTTACAAATTTTCTAAATACTTGAAAAATTTATTTCTTTTGTTTTTCACCTGATTGTATAGGCACTCACACAATCACTTATTGAATGTACATGTACATTTCCTATAAGGTCATCACGAATTTAATATTGTGTTATTATTGTGTATGATGTTTCTGATTATATATTCATTCAAAGTTTCTTATTTATTGATTAAAATTGTTTGAGATTCACGCATGGTTTTCTAAATTCATCGAGTATTATCAAAGTAACTCCAAAACAAAAACAAAACTGATGTTCGGTCACAGGACAAAAAAAAATAGTACAAATGTAATAATTCCCGTTAAACATATTACTAACTAATTGACTGACTTGTTAAAAAAAATTGAAAAACATTCATTGTTGCGAACAATATTTAGAATATACTTCAAAAAACTATCAAGGGTACCCCGTTTTACGGTACTTGTATTCCATTTCGTGGAATTAGGTATATACCAAATATTTGTGGGTTGGTATTCATGATGTTTGTATGTAACGGAACCTTACTATGTCAATGGGAATTCCTTAAACTGAGAGAAAAAACTCCCTACAAAAAGTCAGACTTAAATCAAAACTCTAGCGGTAGAAAGTTCTTGTCCTCAGATTTGAAAATAAAACATTCAAGATCAATATGATTTTGAGCTCACCGAAATTTCAAGCAATTTGTGATTTCAAGACTCATACGGACTTGGTAAAACTATCATGTTCGTGGACTTAGCAAGAAGGTTGCACTTCTTGGTCATCTAAGCCCTATTGAAAGGTAGTAGTATTATAAAAGTTGATTTCATATGGTTTTGCCTCAGGATATGGAGACGGTAAATGTTCCACAAGCATCTACTTTATTGTATAGAGTTGACAGAAAGCATGAACATATGCTTGACGACATTTTATCGTGTGTTTGCCTATTTTATACTTTGATCTAGAACTGGGATTATCCGGATATCCGGAAACTATCTGAATTCCGGCTCAGACTAATTTCCGGATTAAAATGACAGCAGGCAATACACAAAACCGGTGTGTTGCAGTTAAAATGCAAACAAAAGTACTTAAAATAATGTAATTTGGTGTACTAAAAATGTTAATATGTAGGTACTTTATTTACGAAATTTAGACTGTAATTAATAGACTTAAATTTAATAGACCTCTTTCAGTGTGTAATTAAAGTAGATAAAGAAGGAATTAATGAAATAAATGTAATTACAGCCGTTGTCTGAGTGCTCCTAGAAGTTTTGGGTAGTCGGATATCCGGTTATCTTTATAACATGGGAAATGTTGTTAGGGTCAGGGAAAGGAGGAATTGTTAATAGTGGTAGGCCTTCAGAGCGAACTAACAATCAAAGCAAACGTATCACCAACTAGCATATACAATTTTCATTTCTATTTCAACCACGTTTTTCTTAATCTAGATCTAGATTTTGAAACCAATTTCTTAATTCAATTTTTCACTCTTTATGTTAATATGTAGGTATGTCGGTTGAATGACCCAATAGTGTTCTATCTAGAGACTATTAAAATATTCCATGAATCAGTAGGCTCAGGTTCTGGGGCTTTGCAAACATACGAGGTCTCGAGCTTAGAAAATGGATGCAAATTGATTCTTCTAAGTATCACGATAATATCATTCTGCAGATCAGATACCAAATGAAATCATACTTATTAACATTTAACAGTATGAGACAATTGGTAATTCGTGATCTGTCGGGTGTCAGAATATTCGTCTATCTGTATAAGGATAGATTCCAGGCACTACTTTGATCGTTAGTAAAATATCAAACCAAAGTATTTTTTTAAAATTTACTTCAGGCTAGATCTTGTTCTAACTAATGAGCTATTTTTTTTATAACAGCACTTACATATTTAGGCCATTCGAGAATTTTCCGGATAAGAGACTTGAACTCGTAACCGTAAGCAAGAGAGGCATAAATGAAATGAGCGGAATTTTACACAAAACCTATTGAAATATAAAGAAAGCAAATTTTGGAAACGGAGTAGGTAATCAAATGGACTGTGATCAAATGGATCATCCAAAAGTGCAGTTCATCCGAGTAAAATATTGTTGGAATAGTTCTGGCTCTTAAGGACAACATTGATAGAATGCCAAATCATTTTACATGCCAAATCAGCCATGACAACGGCCATTTTTTGATTCTATAAATCTTGTCCTTAAAAATTGTTATGTAGCGCATATTTTGGTTATTCTCTTAAATTGTATCCCACAAAATCCCTCAAATTGAACACAACCGATAATCTGTCATATTGTTTCTAAATGGACGCAAGACTGAAGATCCTACTACAACTTCAAATTAAATATTTATTCCTTTATTCAGTTACAAATCAGTATATAAAAGATCCTTTCAGTATCTGGTTATGGAGAAGCGTTGACCGTTTATCAACATAGGAAATTCCTAACATGAAAACTTAAACGGAGTAGAATGAACAATTCTAGATAGAGCTGGAATTAGGGTGTAACAACTTTTGTAAACAATGATTTCTCTCGTTGATTTCTAGCAACTCAAGGCACGCCTACACAAACCAACATATCCATCGGGTAGGGGAAGTCTTCCCCTATTCGATGGTAATGTTGATTTGCCGGGAAGGGTCATGCCTTTCGAGAAATCATCGAGAGAAGCCATTGTTTACAAAAGCTGTTACGCCCTAATTCCAGGTCTATCTAGAATTTACTTTTGTAGCAGTGAAAAATTTAGTAAATGCTAACGATGAAAGGGGTAGGTGATGCATCGATTGAAAGGCTTAATTGATTGATAATTTGACGAATGAGCGCTTAAAACGACAAGCGTTCATTTGACTGTGATTCATCACAGTTTAAAATGTGTCCGAATGGAAAGTGTGCGTGGCAGTCGAAACCCCTCCGATAAATAAATTAAATAAAAAGTTCCAAACTGGTCCTCAATACCCATTTCTTGCACATACAAAATTAATAATGGTTCACCTTAAAAAAAATCACTCGATCTAAGTACATAGTACAACTCGAAAAATAACAAACCCGTTGCACTGTTTCTCTCTCTACTTTCTACCTTACAGGGGATTAGGCAAGCAAGGCTATCAATGTCAAGGTAAGAAAGGCACACACGCTAAGCGCCTCTCCTGCGCTTCACGGTGTGTCCTATCGCTGTAGTCAATGTTGTGATCCTCTTTTGCCTCCTATGTTCGAATCTCTTGAAACTGTTCCTAATTTTTCTCTGATTTATTTTAATTTATCATATCTGAGTTTGGAACATATCTCCGGACGGCCTATGTCCACTACTGTTTGGTTTTCTCATTTCTAATTCCATGTACTCGGAGTTGACTGCATCGATTTCCACGTGTACCCTGGTTACTCGTGGCATATTTGTCGATACTCGTCTTCTCTCCAATTTCATCTGCACCCACTTTTCATTAACTGATTTCGTATGCTGCGCAACACACTTCACTGACACTTACTAACTTTTTCAAAGGCTTTGTTTTTCGTTCTATTGTAACAATTGAAACGTTCTGTTGAATCTTAACATCATCGCTTTTTCCTCAATTGTAACTGTGAAATAGAATATGTCTTGGAGCAGGCACTTTAATTTCAATGTAACCTGATCTAATGTAACCTCCGTATTTCAGTTTGCACATGCGTGGTTCACAAACGGTGCCATAGTTCTGTCGTGACCAAGTGTCCCAAGAAAAAGGATGAGGTATTACCAGTTGCTCCAAGTTTGCGCAATCTTTTCAAGTAAATTTTCTTTTCCTACCAACTGATCACCCAGCAGACCAAGCCCGCACCGCAGGATGCGGCCCAGCGCTTCAATGTAAATATACCACATAGATTTGCAGTGCACTCGTTCAAGCGGCTGACATTCTGCGACCACTGCGGTTCGCTCCTGTACGGGATCATCAGACAGGGTCTGAAGTGCGAAGTGTGCAGCATGAACATCCACCGGCGCTGCGAAGGAAATGTGGCCAACAACTGCGGCATCAACACGAAGCAGCTGGCCGAGTTGCTCAACGAGATGGGCATCACCATGGATAAAACACCACCACGTAGATCTAAGGTGAGTGATTTGCACCGAATAGAAGACTATGCTCCACTGTGATCTTGGCTCGGGCTACGCAGTCTTCGGATAGCCTTTCAATAAACTAAATTATTTTTCTTGGTTTTGGTAAGGCTTAGATTGCGCCAAAGATTTCGTCATTTTACCCCCGTATTATGCGAGTCGTGTGACTCTCTGGAGACAAAACTAACGTCGTGTGAGGTAAATCTCCGTGCAAATCTAATCTAATCTAATCTAATCTAATACAAACGCAGCCAGTACGAGAAAGCATCCTGGAAAATGCCTCCAATATTCCCCAAATTCCTAATTTATAGATAAAATTGAATGATCTCACCAAAACTGGTCTGCTTGACTGTGATCATCAACTTTTCCGGACTTCTCTAGTCCACGATTTTCTCCAGTAGCTATAGCCTTTAGCTTTTGTCTGTTGTCCTCCGCCAAACGCTTCGTCTTCATCACACAGCTCGCAACGAACGCCGTACACGGATCTTCGTTCTCTTCTGTTTTCTTCTTACCGCGTTTGCCAATCAACACTAAAGGCCCACGCACATTAGATCCGGATCGGACGCGTTGCGGCAAAGTGACAGCTAAATATTTTGTCTAACTGTCAAATTTACGTCAACGCAACGTAAACGGATCTAATGTGGGTGGCCCTTAACTGTAGTTAAACCATCTCTTCCCATTTGAACCAAAAAATCACTTCGCGGCTTGCAAAACGACCTAAAGGATCAAGGAATTTGTCATCGTAACGATGTTTTTCACAGATCAAACTTTTCACACCGGCCAGAAGGAAAATGTTCGTTTGAACTTTATGCAAAAGATTCTCAAATTGAGAGTCACCTCACACGACTTTACTTTTGTCGCCTCACAAGTGACAGAAATTCGCACGAATCACAGAAAAGGGGGTTAGGCTTAGTTTAACAGATTTTTCATTCTCTCCTTAGCAGAAGGGAAAAGGGATAGACACTCAGTTTTGGAAATTCAAAGGCAGTTGTTTAGTTTAAATTTGAAATTCTGTCAATGAAAATGTGTTCACTGTGTTCCAATAGGCAAGTAGGATGCGATGAGCACATTTTCATGAACGTGCTTTATTTGAACGAAAAAACTGCGTTTGAATTTTGGAAAATTAATCACGTTCCCCTTTCACCTTAATGTATTTGCAAGAATTTATTTCAATGGCACCGAGCATCTCTGCTTTTTACCAATCTTTATGGTTAGATAATTTATTATCAAAAAAAAACTACTCGACGAGGATGGGATTCGAACCCACGCGTGCAGAGCACATTGGATTAGCAGTCCAACGCCTTAACCTCTCGGCCACCTCGTCTGTTAAAATTTTCGCTCTCTACATCCCATCGCACACGGTTCATGTATGCATCGATCGAGTAGTCACGCTTATACATTTTCAATTTCAGTATTTAAATCAAGCGCCTAGTGATAACTCATCCACCTCGGAACGTAGCGAGGACAGTTCGCTGGATTCGCTTTCGACCAAGAGTAGCCTGGATACCGAAAGTCTACATTCGCAACAGGGCGCACAACAGCGGCCCACATCTAGTCAACAGCATAAACTGGCCGGTGCGGCTGGTGCCACATCTCAGGACGACGATAGCAACCGTGCAGCGAGCGGGGGCGTGATGGTTGGCAAGACGTGCCTGAATGATTTCAACTTCATCAAAGTTCTCGGCAAGGGTTCTTTCGGCAAGGTGATGCTGGCCGAACGGAAAGGTACTGACGAGGTGTACGCCATAAAGGTGCTGAAGAAGGACGTAATCCTGCAGGATGACGACGTGGACTGTACGATGACCGAGAAGCGAATTCTGGCACTGGCGGCCAAACATCCGTTCTTGACTGCGCTGCATTCGTGCTTCCAAACACCGGATCGCCTGTTCTTCGTGATGGAGTACGTCAACGGTGGCGATTTGATGTTCCAGATTCAGAGAGCGCGCAAATTCGATGAACCGCGGGCGGCATTCTATGCAGCCGAAGTAACGTTAGCGCTGCAATTCCTGCACCGTAATGGGGTAATTTATAGAGATTTAAAACTGGATAACATCCTTCTGGACGCCGAGGGTCACTGCAAGCTGGCTGACTTTGGAATGTGCAAGGTTAGGATTGTGTTTGAAGCGGTCATTTGGAAGATATGATTTTCGATCGGCCATTTTCATCCATTTCAGGAGGGCATTATCGGTGACAATTTGACCTCGACGTTCTGCGGAACGCCAGACTATATCGCACCGGAAATTCTGCAAGAGTTGGATTACGGCCCGTCCGTCGATTGGTGGGCGCTGGGTGTGCTAATGTACGAAATGATGGCCGGACAACCTCCATTCGAAGCGGACAATGAGGACGATCTGTTCGAAGCGATCCTACGGGACGATGTTCTCTATCCCGTCTGGTTGTCACGTGAAGCGGTGTCGATTTTGAAAGGTGCATAGCGGTGTCGATATGTGTTTTAAATATAACCTTCACTGACTTGATTTCCTATTTACAGGGTTCATGACAAAGAATGCAGCTAAGCGATTAGGTTGCATCGATGGCGAAAACCAGATCCGTACCCATCCCTTTTTCAAGGATATGGATTGGGATGCGCTCGAGCAGCGAAAAGTACGACCACCATTCCGGCCAAGAGTGGTAAGTGTGCTGTTTGGTAGCACTTTTTCAATCTGTATGGAACTTTTACAAACCGTCCACTTTCGTACAATTTCAGCGAAGTGCACGCGATGCCCTCAATTTCGATACCGAGTTCACCAAGGAGGACCCAGTATTAACCCCAGTGCCGAACGATATCATCCGTTGCATCAATCAGGAAGAATTTGCCGGATTTTCGTTCGTAAATTCCGAGTTCGGTCCGGAGCGTAAAATTGTTTGTTAAAAAACGGAAGAATCGCAAACCAGCAGCAGCAGCAACAACAACAACAACAACAACAAGCACACATTTATATACATTGCGCGCTTTACCGCTTATAAGTGATAAAACCAAAGAGTAAACCCAACACAAATAAGCACACAAACAAAACAAACATACACACACAACAAATAGGTGTTGCTCCCATCGTCGGAGCACTAGTAGGAAACTAAACAAAAGAGCAGAGCGGAAATGTTATAGAAGGTTTTATAATTGCAGGAAAGTTCTGATTTTTATTACAAATGCTGCACAAAACACACGGATCGGTATCGAAAGAATGAGTACCGAACATGATTGGAAAAGAGCTAGAAAAGTTACAAAAAACAGACACACACACTCATACACACACATACACACGCGAGATTAATGCTTATTTTTGGAAGGAAGAGGAAGACGACAGAGAGAAAGGTGAGAGCAAAACGAACCAGTCGATTTTAGTAGGATAACTTTTAGTTTTAGCGAGAAGGCAGCATTGCAAATGCACAAAACGTTTCGTTGAAGAATCTGTTACACTTTCGGTATTGCGAATTTAGTTGCCATATAAATCGAACGAATCATCGATTGCAGTGATTTTTTTTTCTGTATCTAAGCTTTCAGTTAATTTTTAGCAAAACAATAGCTTTATTTTCAAGTGTACGCGCGCTAAAAGCAGGGCTTAGGAGTGCAATATTTTGATGTTAACTTTTGTGTTTCTGTTAAGTTTAGAATTGCTGTTTCCGTTCACGGTAATCTCCGATCAGTTAAGTTAAGTTATCTTATTACAAGCATTTTACAAATAGTAAAATTCATTTCCCTACTGTTATGCAAACATAATGTGCTTTGCATACGAACAATATCGCTAGATAATTTTGCACCAACGGAAAACTAGGAAACAATCATCATAATTTGACGTCCAATTTGAGTGTTCAAAGAGAGAATCTATGGGAAGGGTCATCCAGTAGACATTCTGTTCCATTGTCGTTTATCGAAGCAAAATAAATTCCTTAAACAGTCAACAGTCACAGTCATGAGATGGGTCATCCACCAGTTGTTGTAACGGTTGAAATCGCCATTTAAATTGTGCATGCTAGTCATTAGAAAATATGTTACCTTTTAACTTGATTCACAGCGCGAAGACTTGGTTTTAACTTAAGTTTGGGAGATAATGGTTTGTAAGCTGCACTGGGCAAGTTTTGCGCTATATTCATGTTTGGGTGCTATGCAAGATTGGAAAGGGTTCATTTGAGTGGCAGGGATTTGATTGTTTTGAAATTGTACAGAATCGAGCTAAACAAGCGAAAGCAAATAGATCTGATACAATTCGACGATAATCGTAATAAAATTGGTTGAATTCAACTGCAATCTAATTAGAGTCGTTCCAATGTTGGAAACTTTCTGCAATCTTACTGTGATACTTGACTCTTGTCAAACTTTACGTTTATTATGCTATGCTAAATTAGACGCGTTATTCGATGAGTTAAGTAACACAATAGCTTCCACTCCCTCGTTTTGTTGAAGAGGATGATATAATTGCTATGTACCACCAAAGTCAATAAAAATATATGCACTACCGCAATGACGGAAGTTTGTACGAAAATGGCTATGGTAGAATCTCAGTTCATGATAAAACATCGGGCAGCGGTCGAAAGGCAGAATTTGTGATAGGTCGGATTTCAAAAGGCAGAAAAATGAAAACGCATAATTTCAAAAGGGGCCACCCTTAGCTCAGTCGGTAATGACGCTGACCAAGAGATGAACTAGCCTATGGCTAAAAATCTCTCAAATAAAGGGAAAAAAAAAGGTAATGACGCGGCTACAAAGCAAGACCATGCTGGGCTGGGTTCGATTCCAGGTCCGGTCGAGGAACTTTTCGGGTTGGAACATTTCTCGACTTTCCTGGGCATAGAGTATGATTGTACTTGCCACATGATTATACTAATACCTTGTACAGACATACAAAGTTCACTGTTGTACTACCGTTGTACTGCTTTAAGCTAGTACTACAAATTATACTTTTTGAGGTACTAGATTAAAGGAGTTCAACGGTACTAATTTGTATGTCTGTCTGTGGTATAATGCAAACATGGTACAGGCAAGCTCTCAATCAACTGTGCAAGCGTATCTAAAACACTAAGTTGAGAGCACGCAATAAGCTCATACGCGATAAACAATAAGCTTAAAATGCGATGAAAAAAGAATAATTTCAAAAGCGAGAAAATTTTAAAAGGCGGAAGTTGTCAAATGCAAGCATACTGCTTTTTTTAAAGTTCCGCCTTATGTTTTTCTGCCTTTTGAAATTCGGCCTTTCAATAGTTCTGCCTTTCGACGTAAGATACAAAAATCACTGCAAAATTCATCTGATGTTGTCGTGTGCTCAATCTTCGTACAAGCCTTTTTGAAAAGTGTTATGAACATTTTGCTAAAGATAGGAAAATGAGCTAATGAGCGAGAGACAGCAAGACCTTTCATCTTATAAGGCTAATGTCATCAGGAGATATTAATTAGTCATCGAAGTATAAGGATTCTAGATTGAAGTTGTTAAGTTGCATGGTCATTATCGGTTCTGATGCATGGTCATTATCGGTGTTATTGTTTGATTTTGTTGCTAAGGAATCTGTTTTTGACTGCAAAAGGGGCGTGCCTTGTTCGAACACTCCAAAGGGTATAAAGAGCGGGACCTTACAATTATAGTCGGACCCTTGCGGTAAAGGCAAGAATGAACAGTTATCAAAACCGATTACTTCTTCATTTCTCAAAAGTGATGGAGTAATACGACATGCACTAAACTAAGGACACGGGGTAAACCACAATAGATCAAATAACGGGTCGCAGTGGATTTATGTTCCGAACTGAGGAAAAAAAGTATAGGATGGTGAGGAAAAATGCAAGCTGGGGTAAAACTGGCATTTACTTGTATCGTTGTGAAAACGATATATATCACATGCACATCATTTTGATCATGCACCCCTTATTGTTACTTTATTCCATGACACCATTATTTTTACTAAGTCGAACTTCAAAATTATATTGCGCATACTGTATACTTACCGATGGGGTAAAATGAACAGGTATTTATTTATTTATTGTTGTTATTTATCATCTGACATCGTGGTCTTAAAGAAACATTCTTAATCCTAGTTCAATTAAATATATGCAGGGATCGTAAACGTTGTTTAAAAGTTTAAATTAAAAATGTCTGTAGATATATTAAAATCAAAAACATCTTGAAACAGCCTGTTTATAGAGCTCACGGGGTCATTGGAGCCATGTAAAGTATTCCTCAGAGTTGAATTAGTTGTCGTGACCGCAACACTCGCTCTGAGGCATAAATCCCATACGATTCAGTAAGGCTGAACTATCAATCTCTGCGCGAAGTATCTTAGCCCAAAATACAGCTTCATCCATCTTACGACGATTTGCCAGCAGTTCGATACTCAGCAATGCACAACGAAACTCATAAGGCAGTTGGTTTCCTGGATCACGCCAATGTAGACTTCGTAGTGCAGTCCGGACAAATTTACGTTGCACAGATTTGATCCTGGAGATCCACACAGCTTAATACGGTGACCAAACAACCGATGTAAATTCTAGCAATAATAGAGAGCAATAAAGAGCACGTAAGCAAATTGGATCATTGAAGTCTTTCGCGATTTTTAAAATAAATCCTAGTTGACGGTTGGCTTTGGCAATGACAGCTGAATAATGCATCTTGAACGTGAGTTGGTGATTCAACATCACTCCAAGATCCTTCACTTTATCAACGCGCTCGAGTTCCTGTCCATCGATCGTGTAGTTGTACAGAATAGGCTTTTTGCGCCGCCGATACGAGTTGGTGCAACATTTACATAGATACACTCTCTTTCGCTGGAGTTGCACCAATGAGCGAATCGATCCAGTAACTCTTGAAGTTGCCTGCAATCGGCGATAAATTTCCAAATCTTCCGCATAAATGAGCAGTTCCCCATTTGCTAAAAGGATCGTCACTTAGGTAAAAAAAATAATACGAATAACAATGGACCAAGGTTGCTACCTTGAGGCACACCAGAGCACGGAGTAAACGGAGCAGACACTGTTGATCCAATTTTAACAAAGAGTTGCCTGTTGCTTAAGTACGAACAAACCAATTACATACTCTGCTGGAAACGCGTAGTCGCAAATGTAATAATACGAATTGTTATTTCTAATTTCATATGACAAATCTCATCAACTACGATCTTGACCCGATTGAAACTATATCTCTTTCTCGCTCATACCGTTTAATTTAATTGTCACCCTTTAATCTATTTCTGGTGCGATTGATTTTTTTACGAGAGAGAATGGTTCGGATTCGAACCTTGCACTTTACAACGAGACTCACAAACCAGTGAACGTTTCCAGTGGCGGTAAAAAATAATTTTGGAGGCAGCTAGTACGCCGTTTATTTATGCCGTTTTACAATACGTTACGTCATTTTCCACAAAATGAATAAATGTAAATGGTAAATAAATAACATGACCGATAATTAACATTGAAATACAAAAATAGATGGCAAAACAAATAATAAATAAAAAATAATGCTTAGCAATTCTTAAATTATATTAAAATAAAAGTGACCATGCTACAATCTTGTACAGTCGACGTATTGTAGAGCAATTGTGCTGGAAAAAAATATGATTACCTATAAACGGTTATGTTTTACCGCCTTTTCTGTTTAAGACAAGGGGCGATGTTTGAGTTAGTTTTTTTTTAATAACCGGGAAAAACCGGGAATTGAAAAATACGATTTGAATGGACACCCTGAATGATTCAAATGCACGTTTGGTCCGCATCATCACTGATCTGGCAACACTAATGAGTATCTTTCCAATGAGGTAAAGATCCTGATCAACGCTGTGACCTGGTAGTAATCAAGCTATCACAAGGTTTTGCCAATGGCCAGGGAGTCTACTGCACTACCATTAGTCATCCAAATTGCTTTTACTAACCTTATAATTGAGTTATAAGTATTACCCCAACTTTTGACCGTGTTACCCTCACCCGATAAGAAAATTTAGCATTAAGAAAGTATTTTTGGTTTGAAATTCATAATGATGAATACGATATTTTATTAGCAACATCAATTTCCTTAGCCCATTTGCAATGCTGTTGTATTTTATATAGACTGTTTCAATTTAAAACTAGAACAGAACTGCAACCCTCGTTGCAGTTTCATTACTCGAGCACTATTTTTCACCAGATTTGCAACTGTTCGACTATTCGGTTTTATTTCTGAGGGGGTTTGAAACACGAATGGAAATCTGTTGCAAATTTCTTTTGATGTATTTATTGATGTTTCTCGTAAGTTTCCAGAGAACTTCATAAGAGTTGAAAAGATTCAATAGAAATTTGGATATTTTGCGAACTTCTGAGAAGTTTCAGGATATTTTATAGAGATTTGGAGAACTTCATTTAAATAACAAAGAGCTTCACACAAAAAATCGGAGAACTTCATAGAGAACATTAAGCTGCATGGAAATTGTATTTTAAAAAGTTTCAGGGAGTATCATTGAAGTTTAGGTGATTTCAAAGAAGTGAGAGCTATTTCATAAAAGATCGGGAAACTTCAGAGTAGTTCTGAGAATTTCATAATATATTATAGAACTTCATGGAAATCTATGGATCTCCAAAGAATTTCATGAAAGCGCTTGCGTCTTTTTCATCAAGAAGATTTTCTCTCATATGATACCAGGCTGCTAAGAAATTATTCCAATGATCTTCAGGTGTTCTAAAGTTTCCATGAAGTCCTTCAGGTTTTATCAGGTATCATTCTGAAAATATCAAACTATCCAACAATCTAAATCACATCTCTCAGATGATACCAGGCAGCCCAAAAAATATTCCATTTGTTTTAAGATGTCTATAAAGTCCTCTGGATACTTTTCAAGACTTCCGTACTCCGTGGGTGGCGAAGGTGCATTTGCCAGCCAAAACTTCCGGATGTTTGTATGTTACAGAGAGAATTCATTTTCACTTATCAGGTTGCATGTATCTTCAAGATTGTGGAAATCATTTCTCTTCTAAATTCGTTTGGTCAGTAATACAGACAGAAGCATAACAAGTAACGTTCGTCACTTGGGAGCGATGCTTTAGCAATCTAAAATTTATAAACAAATACCTACGTTCGTCCATGAACCAGGATAGGTTGACAAATCTCGTGCAACTTTTTAAATAGGCCAAACTACATTGATAAATTATCTTTTGTTAATAAGTCGGTCACAAAAACGTTTCTTGCCTATTTGACGAATTTGAGTAATAATTTGAGGGGTGAATAATAATTTCAAGCTTCAATTTGACGAAACTACTAGCTTGCCGACGCTAACTCTAAACTGCACCTTAAAATGCATTCTGATTTGATACGATGCGAAAAATTGACAGCTTGCTTGTCACATTTGTGGCAACCGGTCAAATCCTGATTGTGGTGTTAGTTTGTGTGGGTGAGCTTGCTTGTTTCATCAAATTGACGTTTGAAGACAATAATTATAATAGTTCTAACGACTATTTGTTCTATTTAAAAAAATGTTGATTTCATAGAAGGGTAATTGACGGCTTCCAGAATACCCTTACCTATTATCGTCACTATTACCCCCCTGAAATGAAGTCTCAAGTACTCATTTTAAGTATGAGTATACAACATGTTTTAGAGCACCGTTTAGCCAGGGACACTCAATGGCGTTGCTTACCCCCTGACGATAATAGGTAAAGGTATTACCGATGCCATCAATTGTCAATTATGCGAGAAGTTGGTTTATTCAAAGCATATATTTTTTATACATGAAAACTGCCACGACTTTGCCAAGAAAAACAAAATCCTGAGTACGGCTCTGCGGACCACTTTACTCTATGTTCCTGGTGCATGCTCACTATGTCGAGAAATTTGAGTGTAAAGTCATTGTTTACGTTTGGTTGTTCCGCCTATTTCAATTGTTGGTCTGATTCCTGAAGTTCGGAAAGCTGGATTTGATACGTAATGTCACAAGTAAAGCATTTGATAATGTCATTTCAAATAGAATGCAAACTGCTTTAAATTATGTTTCGTCGTGGTGCACTAAAGAAGGGTTGAATATAAACCCTTCTAAGATCATTGTACCGTTCACACGGAAAAGGAAAAATTTCTATAAATAACTTAAAATTGAAAGAAACTTCTTTAGAGCTTTCACGAACAGACAAGTATCTGGGAGTCATTCTTGACAGTAAACTTAACTTGAATTCACATTTAGAGCAGGTTGTTAATAAGGCAATAAATTTTCTTTGGATAAGTAAGAAAACCTTTGGTAGGAAATGGGGCCTAAAGCCAAAAATGATCCACTGGATTTATTTGACGGTTATAAGACCCCGCATCATTGCTTTGGTGGCCGAAAACTAATGAAAAATTGGCTTAGAAGAAGCTGGGGAGACTGCAAAGACTTACTAGTCTCTCAATAAATGGTGCGATGAACAGCACACCGAGTATGGCATAGATTTATCCAATTAGAAGCTGAAAGGAGTACTTTAAGGGTTCAACGAACAAAGTACTTCCTTGAAGGTGATCTTACAGGACACCTTAGTATTATAAAAAATGTTTGATATTGATTCTCTCGTATTAAAAAATGAAGACTGGAGGGAGAAAAAATATAATTTCGATCGTACAATACAGCAGAATTTGATCGTACACACTAAGATTTTGTTTCCGTGTTCAGTAAATTTTACCGAAATCAGAACAGCTGAACGTTCGGTAAAACTTTGACCTTCATTGGCTATTGAATTTGAAAAATCTTGTCATTTTAGTGGAGATTTAGTTTCAAAGTAGCTGAAAAGTAATTGAATTGAATTGCATAAATTTTACCGAAAAGTTCAGCTGTTCAGATTTCGGTAAAATTTACCGAAATCGGCGATAATTTCTAATGTTTGGGAAAGTGGGGGACCAAACATCAGACCAGGTTCAACTGTTTTTTATACAGACGGTTCATGATTGAACAATCGTGTGGGAGCAGGGGTAACTGGTCCAGGGATAGATAGCTCAAATCTATGGGTCACTGGCCAACCGTGTTCCAAGCAGAAATTCAAGCAATTCTTGAATGCTTTGTAATATGCTTGCTCAGAAATTATAAACATTCGAATATCTGCATTATGTCTGATAGTCAGCAACACCCAGACAACCAGAATGCACGTATATTTAAAGTTGTTTTCGTGATATACAATCATATTTACAAGCAAACAAATCGTATAGAATGCAAAGAAATAGCTTTTACGTACAAAAGTGGAGGCCATATACGTGGAATTTAATTTTAATCGAGTTGATTTAACATCCTTTACGATTTAATCTGTAATAACAAATTCACTTTGAAAAGTCTTACGATGTAATCCGATTTGATTTGTGATACAGTACGACGGAAAAATGAGTCATCGCATATAGGTCGAAAATTGGCATTTTATACGATTTAACTTAAACATAATGCGATGCATGCCATTCTTATATGCGATTTTGACTTAAACTGTAGCAATTTACGATACTGTCTGCACATTTTTATACGACTTCTGGTTATCTGGGCATGCAATTCAAAACTCGTTTGGGAATGTGCAATGTCACTTAGAAATTGGCCTGTCAAAACCAAGTAAACCTATATTGGGTTCCTGGCCATTGTGGAATTGAAGGAAATTAAAAAGCCGACACACTAGCTAGGCTTGGAGCCTCTCAACAATTTATAGGACCAGAACCATTATGTGGAGGTTCTGCTGGTTCTCTTAAAATGGAGATCAAGAAATGGAAAAAAATGAAAGTGGAGACCAATTGGAACAACACTTCCATTGCTAGGCAGTCGAAACGGTTCATAATTCCGAACATTTCAATGACTAGCAAAATTCTTGAATTATCAAAGAAAGATCTTAGTGTCTATACTGGTTTGATAATAGGACATTGTCCATGTAAATATCATTTGAAGTTAATAGGAAAACTTCAAGAGGATATGTGTCGATTTTGTGGCATAGAAAAGGAAGACTCTGAACACCTGCTATGCTGTTGTGCAGCAATCTTCAATAAAAAGCGTATTTTCTGGATAAGGGGCTGGCAGAACCCTTTGGTATTTTGAATGCTGGTCCCAGTCAAGTAGTACATTTCATTCGAAATGTAATACCTGGCTAGGAAAATGCTTTTGGTCAGTCTATGTCAGTCGCTTCACAAAATAGTGATACGACATAACTGATAAAGCAATATAAAAACGGGGAATATCACAATAGATCAAAGTAATGGTCTAGAATATACACAACACGAAAAAAAAGTAAAGTATGGACGTATGTTAAAAGTTGTTCCAATCGTTAATTTTTTACTAGAGTGCTTCAGACATGCTGCCTACTGTTAAACTAGATCAAACTCTGTTGTTGGCATAGGCCGTGTCGTCAGCTGAATAATAGAGCAAAACGAAGGTAGGCACATAACCTAGAAACATTTCATTGGCCACACGGTAAGAAAAAACTACCTGAAATTGAGTTCCTTTCACTCAACGCGTGGCTTCCGTGGGCCTAGGTAAAATTAAATTAAAGAAGAAAACTCAATTTTGAGTTTGAATGAAAGCACCTGTATAATTTTCCTTTCTTGGAAATGGAAATCAACCAAAGTTAAATTGAATTTGTTTGAATCAAATGAAAGTAATACATAGTATGTATTAATCACTTCCGCAACCACTCGCCCACCACAAACCACGCAGCAAAACAAATCTCGATGAACATTTCAAATGGTCCTATCTGCTTTGATCGATTCTCTTCATCGACTTTCTCTTTTCATAACCACTGCTATGCAAACAGATTTCGCGCTAATTCGAACATAGTTTGATAAAGGAGGTTCTTATCTAGCGTCCAAAACGTCAAATACAACAGGGAAAGGTTTTGCAGCTGAATTTTTGAGAAAGTCGATGAAGAGAATCGAGCAATGCAGATAGGACGTTTTGAAATGTATATCTAGAAATCCTCATCGTCTGTATTCTAAATTCTGCTTTTTTTTGGGTGCTATGGTTGATACAAACATGCGATAGAAGACCGGTTTTCGTTACAACTTTTCTTGTCAATATGTACCAAACACTAACGAAGACTAATGCGAAGACTAATGGAGCACGAACGGAGGCGATGGAGCACACAAAAAGACAGCATCGACGGTAGCTAAGACGGCGTGTTTTCGTTAAATTAAATATATTGATAAATTTAAAAAAAAAATTAACTTTTAAACAAAAACGGAAAGTACCTGCTATATCAATAGATAATGAAAAATATTACGTTTTGAGTTTAAGAGAAAATAAAAATTAAATTTAAGTTCATCTATTATTACTCAATAGATGAGTAAATTTGAACCAACACCGCTTTTCTGATTCACTCAACGTCGGTCCTCAAATAATAGAACCCAGCGTTGAGATTTTTTAAACATAATTTTGAGTTTTTTTTTTCTTACCGTGCACACAAATATTTCTTCCAGCGTTGCCACGTGGTTTTCCGAAAAATCAGGCTGTTGTAGAACAAAAAGTCTGAATTTGTCTTGATTGTCATTGTTGATGATGACGTTTTTTAATATATACCCCTTTTTCACCAGGTGTTCATATTTATTTTTAACAGTACAAGGTTATACCAACCAGTGGAAACTAACGATTTTAAATTGGCTAACTACTTGACTAGCCCATTGGTCCCAAGCAAATCGATTAACGTACCCCATTCTAGTCGAAATTCTAGTACTAAACTATGTTTGTTTTGATTCGCTATAAAAGTTTGACAGATAAAATGAGGGGTTCGTGGATTTTCCTATGTTACGACGGGGGGTATCGATTAGCTTGGCTTCGGCCCCAAGCTAATCCTAAGAGTACCAGAGCTGAGCCAATAAGTTTCTTCGGTTCTTAAAGTTACCTCTATGGTTATACGTTTGTTATTTTTTGACATAATTTGATTGTCGATGAGACATCATGCACCAAGCCATTATCATTGGTGTTAAGGTTAACATGATTATTTGTAACCAGAATTCCATGTATTGTCGAAAATGTGTGTCTGTTTCTAGATTTCGATCAATTTATGTTGAATTCTCCTTGGAATTCCCCAAAACAGTCGGATGACAAAAGATGATGAGTGTGGCAGGGCCAAAATACTTGGAATAAATTTTCTTAGATGAGGAAATACCTAAATTCAACCACACTACTATAGGTTTATCCAGCAAATTATTAAAAAAGTTAAGATTTATCAGCTCTCTAAATCCTGAATCATTTCCACAGGAATAATATTTGAAAATTTTCCATGAAGAGTAAAATCGTTTACACTCCGACCACGATGTCTCCGGTAAAATGTGTAACGGCCAACTTGCGATGTTTGAAAAATCATAGCTCTGCCATTTATAAATGAATTTCAAATCTGTTGGTGCCATTTGAAACTACAGACTTTATAGATTTTTTTCGGTGTCATTTAATAGATTTTTCAAACGTTGCCAATTTGCCGTTACATTTTACCGGAGACATCATGTTCGGAATGTTAATGTTTCCTTTCTTCCTGGATGGTCTATAAAAATTTAGAAGATTCTAGATAAATCTGCAAGGTTGGCAACGCTGCTTTCTTCCAATCGGAATCAGTGGTGCCACATGGTCAATCTTATCAGCATTTGTACGTATATTTTTTATGAAAGTTAAGTTCAGAATACATGCAGTACCTACCGATTTGATTTTCGAGAACAAAAAATACAGATTTGTACTGATTAGAGCTCAAAATTTAGTTGGAAATTTGGCAACCGGCTGTTCGGAACAGTTTCCATGATTTTAGCATAGCATCGAAACATGCATTGAAAGTGTCGAAAACAAACATCCCTAAACCAAAAAATGTATTACCTATTTTAGTTTAAAACACATGTATGATGAGATATAGAAATCTCATATTGGGGGGCTCACCAACCAAGCAGTCAGCGCCACGGTAGGTAGGGATAAGGAATGTAATAGAGAAAAACGAAACAAAAGGTAAAATCGCGTATGTTTACGAGATACTTACTCGATAGTAGTGCTATTTACAATCGAAACACGTTGTTAGGAAAAAGAAGGTATAGGGTGGAAAACAAAGAGTAGGAAAGGCGATTTATGTCTTCACAGTAAGATGGTTTTATTATTGCTATTTGTGTCGTTAAATGTGTATATCCGGAAATCTATTACAGTAAAACAAATAAAAATAAACAGGCAACAGAAAATGCAACAAACTATAGTAGACAAATCGATTTTTTAATTCTATCAATGTTGCTCGAGGGTCAAATTTGCGTGAAAATCTCATTATGTAGGTATTGGTTAACTTCGGTTGCAATTGTCTGCAACCGGATCTTTAGGACAAATGGTTGTTGTTTGACTCTGTTTCTGATATGTTTTATCACACACACACGGAGAAGAATTTAGGTTTTTCTTTCTTGTTCAGCATTTTTATATGTAGGATTACTTTCTGAGTGGAAACATCAAAACAACACAGATTGGAGGCGAGGTATGGCGTAACTAGTAAAGGTTAGGTAAACGAATGATAAGATTGTTTTACTAGGCATTTACGAAGCGAATTCAGTTCAGCGATGAAGAGAGAAAATGAAATTCCGTCTGATTGTATAGAGCAGAATAAAGTACTGTGCTTAAAAGAAGATGAGAATTAAGAAACTATGAGATTTTAAAATACATAGAATCCAGCGATAGGCAGGTGTAAACAAACGAATTTTTATTAATTTGGAAACTTCGATAAGTGTGTTTAGGAACATGAAGATAGCAGACAGCATGTGCGAGTTATATTTTGTTTTACAAAGTGCATTTGCTATCGGAAACAAGAGGTAAAATAACAGAGCCGGACTCGCACTCCCACCACATGAACTAATGTCTGGCGAATCTAACACAAGAACAGGAAAAAAACATAGAAAGAAGCAAAAATAACACAATTTTCCAACACATACTAAGAAAAATCTTCCCATCAAAGGATAAAGTCGTTCCCTGTGTTACACACATTTCTGAAAGAAAACAAGATGTCGAAACGAGTATTTTTGTTGATAGCTTATTGTTGTTTATCCATATGATAACAGATTTTTGTTCCCGGAACAGAAAAAAATAACCAAATCAGCCGCAGAAGACAAACATACAAAAACAAACAAACAAACATTAAAAGCAGAATACAGAAGAAAAATGGGAAAATCCGTGTACATTAGTTAAATGTTTAGGTAGACTAAAGAACACTATATTACTATTCTAAATCATATTGCAGCAAAAGAGCAGTATCGTGGAATACCTATGACACAAAAAAAAAAGAAATGCGTAACATGTATTACCTAAATATATGCTAAAAGATTTACAAATATGAATGAGAACAAACATTGATGCCCGCAAAAAAGAGTAATAAAGCGAAGAAGTTAAACATAATAAGAAAATATTTAGGAGAAGGAAAAAACAACAAGTGAAAGCACTAAGCAGTATGTATATGAATATATAAATATTTATGATAACATATGATAACTGACAGCAGTAATTAGTGCACTGGATGTTACAGAGAGTGTAAAGATGCAAACAATAAAGTGATGAATAATGTCACCAAAGCGACATTCTGATCACTTTTATACTAGATCCTTATAAAAAAAATCGTGGTTTTAAAATGCAGAGATTAAAAACAAAGTAGTAGACGCAATGTGTAATAAAAAAATCAACTAGGATTAAACAGACGAGCACAAAATCGAGAAAGCAAAACAAAAAAATATTGCATAAAAAAGGAACAGAATACACAAAGTTTAACTGTTGTGCATAATTTATGGATGTTGTATTTAGGAAATTCGTGCTATTTATTTGCGATTTTTGTTGACGATCATTAGCGTACAATCTCTCGTATTTTCAAACAACTAGACAAAGGAAAACACACCGTTCTTGCCAGCTTTATTTGCGGACAATCTTTACGTTCTGTTCCTACTTTACTATAAGAAAATAAAGCTTACCGTTTATCCACGAGAATACAACACAAAGTACAGTAGGGAAACGTCATCAACTGAAAGAACGAATCTGTTTCCATTTTTTGTTCTCCCTTTGAAAGTATCCCACCGTAATTAAGCGATCAAATAATTCCTATCTAAGAAAATCCCAGGACAAAACACATACACACATATGTATTACCATCTACTCAAACGAACACCCGATGAGGATGTCCTCCCGCGTATGTTTCCTCTCTCATATCCCGTTCAACGAATTCAGTTAATGACGTTCGCTGTTCAGAGCAGCCCCAACCCAATTGTATCGAAGAACAGCTCATCAATCAAACGGTCCCGACGACACAACCGAACCGTTCCGACAAGTCAGAAAACCAAACAAAGAATGAAACATGTTTTGGGAGAGAACAGACATTTTTAGTGTCTACTGCCCTGGCAGGAAGGGTGGAAAATCAGGAAACACTCAATGACAAAACACTGACGCAGAGAAAGAAAGAGAAAACAAAAACAGATTTACAATAAAAGTGGACAAAATGGAGCAGTCAAAACCAAGCTAACCTAAAAGTCAGTCAAATAGGAACTACAAACGGAAACAAATAGAATTTTAAAAGCAGTTTCACCATAAACAAAACAGGAAACCGACACGATAGAGAAAAAGCGTTACAAGAGCAAACAAAATGGAAAAACAGAACATGAAAATTAATATATAAATACCAAAAATATTATATAATAATAACAAGAAATAAATATATATAAAATATGTGATTATAACAATATAAAGCTGTGTACAGAAACATTGATGCTTTTATCGAAATTCCTTTCCAACAAGTCTTGAACAAATTTAATTCGCGATAACTTTTTCAAAGAGACTCCCAGGCAAACTAACACCACCATCAGAAGGGATTACTTTGAAAAAGTAATCAAAACTTGGTTAATTAATGAACAGAACAGCCTCTACTGTAGGATTCCTGAAATCTTCGAACAGCAAAATATCTTTTCGACGAGGATGGGATTCGAACCCACGCGTGCAGAGCACATTGGATTAGCAGTCCAACGCCTTAACCTCTCGGCCACCTCGTCGTATGTTGCATGGCGGCCGCAAAGGCAATCAGTTATTAAGGTGCTTTGAGCGGCATCGACTGCAAAAGATCAATGAATGAAAGCATTCATAACGGTTATTTTTCCGATGTAGTGGTGAAGGCCATCCCATTGCGATGACATCACCGTTAGCGGACGGTGATAGGCGGAATGAAAGTATTCTCTCCCGTTCAGTTGTATTGACTACGGCATGAATGTACACCTCCCAATGGAGGTTCATTGATGAAACATCTTTATCGACACAAGCGCATGAATGGAAACACCGCTAATAGCATCAGCTACGGCATCATTTTGGTTTTTATTTGACAGCTGCTGCTGCTGTACACATATAAGCGATGGCGAAGCAGCCGCAAACGTAAACAGCACGTGTAATCAAATAAAACCAAAGTGAAATCTGCTTCAAACAAGCTTGTGGCGAGCAAATTAACGACATGGGGGTTAAGTTGCGATATTTATGGCGTGAAGAAGTCTATAAACTCATTTCTCATCCGATGATACAGCTGTTGTCATCTGCCACTACACGACATTTGTAAGTTCAAGTAAAATGCATTACGTACACTGTGTGCTAGAAATGTTATATTTTAGTAGGTATAATGTTCAACCTATCCCGGGTGCTGTTTACAAACGCCATTCTGTAGAATGCTGGTTGATTGACATTCATGCGAGTAATAGTTAGCTCCCTCCACTCCATCGAACCTTGAAATAGTAGCAATACCATTCATTCATCAAGAAAGGAAAGTGTCGTCGTCGGCCGATCCAGAGTTTTCTGCCGAGTGCTGGTACAGTAAAAAGAAATCCCGACGAGGATGGGATTCGAACCCACGCGTGCAGAGCACATTGGATTAGCAGTCCAACGCCTTAACCTCTCGGCCACCTCGTCAGATTCGTGAAAATTGGTCACCAAAATGCGCTTAAGAACCGGAAACCTTGACGGAAGTCCTTTTGGACATGGAAGATCGGTCGTTCATGGATAGAAAACATGAAAGACGTAACGATTGTTCGGAAGCTATCTTTGTGAAGAACGAAGTTCGTTAGCATGAAGGATGTAGATTTGGATTTTGAAAGGTTCAAAATATGCATGTTTGCGGTTTCACTCACCCAGCGTTAACGTCATTAACCACCCTGCCTAGAGCCAGAAAAAATCTACAATACATACAAATTTGAAAGATGCCATTAATTGAGGCAAATACATGTTGATGACATGTTAAGCTCTTCAAAGTGTAAAGTTTGTCAATTTGAATGTATGTTTCATTTGCATAACTATGTATTGCATGTATGTATTTACAATGCAACTCCCACTGTCTGGCAGTGGCATTACGGATAAAATCTTATCATGTTGTATGACTGCAAGAAGCTTGAATCCGGGAGTTAGAAGGCGACAGCTCTACCGCAGATCCAATAGCCCATCTCAAGAACGCAAGCATTCCGATGCTATTTTCACAAAAGATTAGCCCCGCCCCAATACATTATTGATGCTATTACACCATTGATAATGAATTGAAACATTCAATCAAGCAGTATTTAATGAGCATCAGAATTCTCGCGTAACTTTTCAAAAGGACCAACAACATATCATGTAACATATCTGCCATTTTGAGAAAACCGCGATGAAGTTCGACAGATTATTATTTTGACTGTTTAGAAACAATACATTTTGCAATGCTATTTTTACCGTAGTCAGTGAATAATAACATAGAATATTCAGTAGAAACAATAAAATTACAATTTTACTATGAATTTCATGCTACAATAAAGAAAAAAATCACATAGAACGTTTTCACTAGTCAAGTTGTACATCGGACATGTTACATTGGACGATTTATCTCAATGCCATAATCAATGAGTGTTACATTTTGTTCTACATGGTACTAGTTTCCCTTTCACAGATTTCAGAATAGAGTACCTAACCTTTTAAAAATGAGCACCAATCACGTTAGGCGCAGTCCAAATGTCCGAAGTAACAATCACGAAATTTCAAACTTTACATTGGACAATTTTTGACCTATGATTTTCTGAAATAAATGAAAGTTAATTTGAATGTGTGATTTTGTATTACATACATTGATAGAAGAGCAATAGTTTGTATCGATTAACTCGATTTTTTGACATTTGTTACTTAGGATCTTTTGAAAAGCTACACGAGGATTGCTTTTAATATAACAAAGCTGTGCGTCAACGCCTGCTGGAAAAAAAATAACAGGTTGTATCCAAGGCACGACCGTAGATTTGACGATGTGACAAATGTTCTGAAAATACTCTTTGACAAATTTATGGTGGTCCTGAAAAGGACCGTTTTGTCGTGATGATTGATTAATGCTGAGCTGTTAGGGTGTTCAACACAGATGAGGCTGGCGAGCTACATGTTGTTTGGAACGAGGGTGACGTGCTTGGCATAGATGGCCCACAGCAGCTCACGACGAGCTACTGATTCCGATCAGTAACGGTGCGGCTTCTTCTTCCTTCGGTGAATGGGCGCTCATGTGGGCTGCAGCTCGCTGGCTTTCGTTGTGTATTGGAGAACAATGTTCAACGCTACGCACCGAAAGCACTGCTACTACTGATGACGACCGACCGGTTAACACCACACACGGTGATTGAATAAGCATCGTTCAATGAGACCGGATGGAATTCTATTTTGAAATCTGTGTTAGGGAAAACGGTTTTTTTTAGGCAATCGATGATAATTTTGTTCACTATTGCAACTGTTGGACATTTGTGTAATTTTCAATAGTGACCTATTGAAAATTAATAAAGTGTTGATTTTAGCAGATTCGTAGAAACATTTCCAATCGATATGTTTGTTTAGAATTGAAATTCATCCACTATTGACAGAGTTATATGCGGTCAAAACCTGACCACTTTTCGTAATGCGGTCGATTCTTGTTTTTTTAAATTGCACCCCCAATATGTTGCCGAAAGACGTAATCTTACTTCAAAAACTGCTGTCCTTCGGCACTCCACTATTCGCCAGCGTGGGAATCCATTTTGTCACCGTCACGCTATCAATTTACGATTCCACTACAAAATTTTTACAATTCCTCTTCACTTAATCAAGATTACCATTCAAATCAATTTAAATATTTAAAAAACAACCCATACATCACCGCTGCTTTAAACAAAAAAGGCGTTCAAAAATAACCATTTCTAGATAATCATTAGAGTGATGCAAAATTTGAAATTTTCGCTCCACAATACTTAAACGATTCCAAATCGGATCCTGACTAACCTCTCAAAATTTGAACCCATTTGGTGAGAAACTGAGATGGCACAAACCATTTGAAGTTTGTATGGGAATTACTATGGTAAAACCAAGATTTTTGTTCATGTCTATCTAATAATTCACCATATCCGTCTGCTTCAACTGTTACTGTAGGAAATTTTTCCAGCTACAACTTTGCTGAAGACCACTTTTTAATTAAATGCAAGGATCGAAAGTTATCAATGGTTCAATGCGCTGATGTCTTATGATCATGCTCAATCAACTGCTGAACAGGCAACATTGGTGTTTCTGGGGCGTTGAATATAGGACACAAAAATCATGGCTACTATGTCACACTGCAAAATACAGTGTTGCCTACAGAGCAGCTGCTTGATCATGTCATAAGTTTACCAATCTCTTAACAAATTAATAACTTTTTCCTGTCTCGTTTTACATAGAAACGAAGCAAAGTTGTAGCTGAGAAAATTTTCTATAAGAATGGCTATCGAACTGTTTCGCAGCTCAATATGGAAAAAGACTAGAAGGCAATGAACAAAAAGTTGAGATTTCCCATAGTAATTTACATGTAAACTTCAAATGGCTTGTGCGAAGTCTGTTTCTAGCCAAATGAGTTGGGAGGCTAATCCGGACCCGATTTGAAACCATTTAAGCACTGTGGAGCGAAAAAGTCAAATTTTGCATCAGTCTAATAATCATATATTTATTTCAGCAGAATTATTCTACAATACGTCTACTTTGTAGAAAAAATATGAAATGAAATTTGCATTAACATTTTGATCATCTAGATCTCAAAAACCCCAAGGAATCATGAATTCGTATAAAATCAAAGAGCCTCCTGCAAAAAATAAGCCTAAAAGTAGTTTTGGTATGTTAGAAAAAAATCTTCCTGGAATTAAGATCTTGAAGTTATATAAGCCAAACAACATTTTGTGGGATACAAAGTTGAGTTGCTAAGATATATATAATTGTCCTGAAGATATTTTACAGCTTAATAGAAATCTTGTTCGCTTCGTAACTGCTCGATGTATGATCCTGACAGTGGGACTTTCCTATATTTTCGTAAACATATATTTTTGGAAAGATTTTATGGAATCCATTGATTTTCACCATTTAATTATCAAACAGTTGAAAATTTGGCATGTGACTTAAGTAGCCCAACTGTGTTTTGTTGGCTATATGACGAACATTTTTACAATCAAATTTGGTCGTTTATATTATTCTCATTACACACTATACGCTAAGATCAGATAAGCCATATATAGAGATAAAGTTTACCCAGCTTGGGCATAATGCGGATAAACCTATATATTGGAAAAAAAAAAAATTCATTTTCATTTATATTTTCATTTTCAAGCACAGAAGGGGGTCATAGGGCCAAGTCACCAGCGAAAAATCGCTGTCCATACTGCACCAGGGTAGAGGTATAGATTTGGCATCACAGAATAATAACCACAGGGGTCAAATGAATCCTGTTTACGATACCGGATAGTAAGGAAAACTGTTGAACATAGGGGATAGTCAGAGTAACAGCAATAATAGTGAATGTTAGGAAAATAAGCAGGTAGAGATGGTTGATTTGCAATGGCTATCGACTCTGTTATATGGCCTACCGTATCAGATTCAAATTTAATGTCGTTTAATATTGCGCTTATTACTTTTATCTTTATTCTAAGCAATCTCCTTTCATACTTGTTTGTTTTAAAGTGAACTGGATGAAATTATTGTTTTATCAAAATTATATTAAAGTTAACTACTATTCATATTTGCTAATTAATACCTAAATGTAATTTTTAATTTTATGAAGATAAGTTGCTCAGAATAGCAGCCTGTAATTCCGTACCAGAATCCGCCTCCAATTTAATGTCTTTTGTGGATTCGTAGTAGCAAAGTTGTGCTAAAAGCTAAATAGTTACCTAAAAATACTACCTAAATCGTTCACAATCAGAGCCGGGCCACTGATGAAAACCAAAACTACAACCCTGAAAAAACGAATCGATATTTTCGAAGGCGAACACAACCTATTCTTGCTAGTGATTCTGTCCAATTGTTAGGTATCCAAATTATAGTCATTGGTAACGTTATTATTGAATATATGGATGAATTATCTATTATTGAATAACTATTATTTACGATAATTACATGAAAGAAATAACATATAAACTACAAACAAAACGTGACTACTAAAATCTCAAAAAGATATTCTCACAAGTATATTTCACGCAACCAGGAATCTCAAAACCATTAGACGCTATAATGATACTCTGCACATGTTAGACACAAGAAAAGGCCAAAAAGCAAGCGTCCGACACACAAAACCCGCCAAATCCACTGGCAGTCACAATCAACGATTCTACGAATCGCGAGCGCTCACGAATCATAAAACCGCCGACTGCGACACTCTGAAAGCGAAATTGACAGGCTCTATGCGTCAAACACCCGCCCTCCAATCTCCTCCCGCATCCAACAACACAAACCCCCATTACAACATCTAACGAATTCAAAACTCCGAAAATCACTCATCTATAGAAAGTGAGTGGAAGCAACCCTGCATGCAACTATTCTTCATGATACGCTTTGTCTGTCTATCTTTCTATTAGGCCTGTGGACATGTGTTAGCTTCGAAACTTCTAACCAAACTAGGAAAATGTTGAAATCACAAAAAAAAAATCAAAGGTAATTACAACAAAATACATATTGATTATTTTACGCAAAACCGAGCAAGTAATATTAAATCTCTTGTATTGTATGCTAATGCTAATTGACTGTAACAAAAATAATATGCTTAAATAAAATAAAATATTAATAAAATGATATGCAAAATTTACTAGAAGGTCATTACTTTATTGGTGAGAAGTTTCTAATAAGCCCTCCCAGTTCCTCTGTATACAGAACAAATCTGATACTATAATCAGAATTGCTCAGTCTGCATGAAGCAGCCGATTGCATCAAGGAAGTTCTATTAACAACCAAGAATTAATCGTTTGAGGTATACTGAAGCATTAAGAAGGTGATATGTGTACCTATGGGAAATCATCATCGTTGCAAATATAAAGAAATTAAACATAACCCTTTGCTTCAGTACCGTCAACCTCCATGTCCATGGGGAGGGACCTATATATTGGAAAAAAATTAACCCAAAAATAGATAAATTTAAGTCAAATTTGCATAAAACTATCTCATATATGGACTATTTACCCATATTTGGGATAAAAAAAATTTCATTTTAGCGCTTTTTGCCCAATCTGGGTAAACTTAATATATGTATGGCTTGTATTTTAGCGTGTACATGTAATTATTAACTACTTTATTGATTTCATACGAACATGCTGAAGCCTGCCTGTACCTGAAGTGTCCAAAAGAACACAGATTTCTATTTTTTTTATTACTAGGAAGATGATTAGTTGATCTTGAAATAGAATTGAAACCCGGGTCGCTTAGAACGAAATTTTTATTATTTTTTCTGATTGTATAAACAATGTTTAATGTTTGGTGACTTCTGTTGCGTTAGAAACTTTGACATTATGCGTAAAATTTGCACTAACTAGACTATAAAGTCGAAATGATTTTCCAAATTTTATGGGATTATCCGCCCAATGGACAATGAAAAACCATTAACCATCTCAAATCTTAACTGACCTTGATCTACACAAAACAGGTGCCACCAGACGCGTGTTTTCACGTTCGACTTCGAGCCGACAACATTCATCTAATTAAACAGATGTTCGTGCCAAAACAGTTCATACATTACTTACTTGAATTATACGCTACCCTCCGCCTATCCAACTGCAACGGAAAAGAAAAAAAGAAAACAGGATCAGCACAACTAATAAAAGTTCATAATAACTCTAAATTTAGATACATATAAAGCCACAACAGTGTAGAAAAAGACGAAATTGAACGCCACCGATAAATTCGCACATAAACAAAACATCAACCGACTAGTACAAGTTTTTAAAAATAAACAAACGCCGCCCTGTCTCTGGTTGCCACTGGGAACCAAAATAAAAATAATAAAAACCCAAAAACCCACTCAACCCCGCCAAATGCTCTCCTTACCACCGTTGGCATATTGTACCGAAATTCGCTGAACTCAGATTTATTTTCCAAGAAAGCCAAAAATCGCATCACACGCTCGAATGTCGTCGCTCTGTGCTGTGTCGTGTCGTGTGTCCTGTGTGTGTGGAGTAACGCGCATTTTCAGTTGGCACCCGACAACGGCATTGATCAAACGCGACTTTCTCCGATAGAAGGAAATATTCGAAATAATTCGCGTTCTTACACTTCTCGGTCCTGTGCGCGATACAAGAGATGAAATTCCCCAACACTTTGGATTTCAACACCTACCGTGCGTACTTTTGTTCACGACACTTGTCACGTGACGAGAACCGGCAGGTGGATGGCATCAATCTCGAGTGGGATACGTGCAATCCCGAGCCGCTGAAAACGCTATGTCTGAACACTATCGCGAACAACTGGCTGTCGGTTCCGTTTTTCCGACAGATCCCACTTTGTGAGGATAGACATTTTCTGCTGGATTTGCTGGATCTGAATTTTCCGCTGGAAAATTTGTGCGCTAGGATAAGGAGCGATGCTTTCTGGAAACGTGCTTTCGTGAACAGATGGAGAAACTACTATCCGGTGAATGTGGATGGAAAGCCTTGGATTCGTGTTTATTTGGAACAGCACGTAAAGGAAACGTTGGAACGTATGAAACCGAACGACTACGATCAGGAGAGTGTTCAAAAGTTGGTAGATCTGTGTTCACTGCATGTGAAAGAACTAAAGTTGGATCAGCTGCAGCCTTCGACCAACGACAACACGGATCACATCCCGCTAGATTTAGTACTGTCGAATTTGCGGGAGCTCCGAAAGGTTGATATTACATACGATGTGAAAAACGCTGGTCATAATTTCTACCTCGGATGTGGATCCATCACGGAAAAGGACATCAAATTTATGACGCAAGGCATCGAACGGTGCTACGAGCTTACGGAATTTCGTCTGCATAGTACCAAACTGGAACCGATGATGATGAGACGGCTGGCGGCTGCCATGGACAAGGGATGTCCAAATTTAACTACGATAGCATTTCCACACTGCCGGTGCGGTGATGTGGGTGTTCGGGCATTCTTTGATGCGCTTTCGCCCGAGTCGCTGCCGAACATTAAGGAAGTGGTTCTCACGAACAATTTTCTGTGTGAGTATACTTTGGGAAAAACAATAGCGTGATGCGCCTTTCAAACAACCAATATTTAATTTCGAGAGAAATTTTAGACATTTTCGAAAAGTAGTAAAAGTGTGTCTAAAATTAACAAGTAGGGGAAATGGCTCTAATGTTGGCCTATGGATCTAAGATTGGGCCCATCGCAAAAAATCTACACAGCAAAAAAATAATTTTGATATCACATCAAAGTGGATGCACTACAATCATGTCGAAAATTTCATGTAATTTTTATGACCACATAAATAAACAAATGCAGTAAAAGCAGCGTAATGTCAGTTCATGCATTGTATTAATGATAATTTTGTCCTTTTTAGCAAGTAATATTACACCATATTTTCGACATGATTGTAGTGCATCCATTTTGACGTGATATCAAAATTATTTTTTTGCTGTGTACTATTTATCAATTTTATCTAGATGAACGCGTCATTGGGACGGTACTAATGGATATTTTTGGTCGCTATTGAAAATTTAGTCGATCGTTGAATATATGTATGGGCCCATTTCCCCTACTAATTCAAATCAAATGAGGATTTTTGTGTGGTGTCAAGCTGCGTGACAGCTTATTTTTTCAAAACTTGACCCATGTGAGAATTGTGCTTCTATCTTTCGACAATACTACAGAAGGACTATCCTATGTTGGCAGTTTGAACACTAGTTCTTGTGTATTGTTTCAACATAGTTTTGAAAAAAAAAAATCTGTGACGTGAGTGCGCATTAACGAGACAAAAGATAAATACATCCGCGTAGTAATCCGATTGAATCAGTATTGAGTTGTGAATCCCGTAAGCTCCGTAGACCACGTTAAATCCAACAGCCGCGAAAAGTTTATAATTCACTTGATAAAATAGAATAAACGTATTAACGAGTTAAAGGATTTAAGTATAAAATATCTATACTAAGTGAGTTCTAAAAACCGAGCGAGTTCCGAACGCCGCGCGAAACAGCAAAAAAAACAGCGAATTGCTTAAAGAGTGCCACCAAAAGAAATGTGATAGCCTATGTTGGCAAGTCGATTAATTTTGGTTTCCTACGGTTACGTTACGACTGATGGTTTTGATCTATACAGACCGCCATCTTTTGATTTTAACCGGTTCCATGATGAAGTTGAAAACATATTATCGGTTAAAAACATGCGTCATCGTTTCTTTGTTGGTGATATGAATATTCCCATAAATTTATCAATTAACAATGTTGTCGTTCGCTATAAAACCGTATTAGAATCCTATAATTATGTCTGTTCAAATACATTTGCAACCCGACCAATTAGTAAAAACATCTTGGATCATTTTGTATGTAGTAATGATGATTTGGGAAGCATAAGAAATGATATTATTTATACCGACGTGAGTGATCACTTGCTAGTAGTTTCTTCCCTCAAAATTAATGGACCTAAAGAATGTATTGTTTTGACGAAAAATGGTTGAGAAGTATGTAAAATTTTCAATATTTTTTTCCCCAAGTTGGAACCAACCTTGCTGATAAAATACCGAAAAATAACTGAAATCCTTTGAACAACGTTACTCGATTGGAACGGTCGGTCTTTCTGAGACATGCAAATGTGAATGAAGTGACGGGAATTATAAACGAACTCAATGTAAAAAAAAGCAGTGGACCTGATAATTTCCCTGCTAGTGTCATAAAAAGAATTGCAACTAAGTTTTCAGACATTCTTGTTCACCTTTTCAATCAAATACTAGAACAAAGTACATATCCTGAGTGTCTCAAAATAGCAAAGGTAACTCCCATATTCAAATCCGGTGACGCGTCTGATCCCTGTAATTTTCGACCTATCTATACACTTTTTGTCTTTTACATCTTTAGCCGTGTAACCATGTCGATGTCAGTGGCGAAGCCAAGAAGCTGGATGGACTTCCTGAAGATCGTGACACTCGTGTCTAGCCCTGCTCTTCTGATCACATCTTCTAACGCAATGTTGAATAGCAGACACGAAAGTACATCACCTTGCCGTAACCCCCTTCGAAATTCAAAATGACTCGAGAGTGTCCCCGATACTCGAACAACGCACATCACTCGATCCATCATCGCCTTGACCAATCGCGTCAGTTTATCCGGAAATCCGTACTCGTGCATAATCTGCCATAGCTGATCTCGATCGAATGTGTCGTCTGCGGATTTTAAATCGCTGAACAAATGATGTTTGGGCACGTTGTATTCGCGGCATTTCTGCAGAACCTGCCGAATCGCGAAAATTTGGTCCGTGGTAGCGCGGGCACCCATGAATCCCACCTGGTATAGCCCCACAAACTCTCTTGCAAATGGTGACAGGCGGCGACATTGAATTTGGGAGAGTTCCTTGTAGGCGGCGCTCAGCAGTGTGATCGCGCGGTAGTTGCAGCAATCCAACTTGACGCCCTTTTTGTAGATTGGGTATACGACACCTTCCATCCACTCCTCCGGTAACATCTCCTCCTACCAAATCTACGAGGGGTAGCAAATGACATTATTCAAAGTTATTTAACTAATTGGCAGCAATATGTAGCTATCAAGGATTCAAGAAGCTCTTTACGAACGTTTAAAATTGGTGTCCTTCAAGGCAGTAACATTGGATCTCTTTTATTCCTTATTTACATATACGATCTTGGGAATCTGCCTCTTAAAGGAATACCAAGGTAATTCGCTGATAACACAGCAATCTTCTTTCCAAATCAAGATACTTCTCCCATTATTTCTGGCATGAATGATGATTTGCGATTTGATTCAAATTTATTATCTTTAAATTTGGTGAAAATTAAATATATCCGTCAAATCCGTCTGTCAATTGTCGAAAAAGTGTTCAAATTCAAATACCTTAGTCTAGTTATAGATTCTGTGCTCTCGTGGGGTAGTCATATTGAGCATATTCAAAGTAAAATTTCATCACTCTGTGGTTTAATGTATCGAGTTAGACATTTTGTTCCTGGAGTTTCACTCCGCTTAAATTTTATTTTGGGTGCATAAACTCGCTCATCTGCAATATCTGATCATCGTATGGGGCCATGCCTGTAAATATAAACTTAAAAAAAACTGCAAGTTTTGCAAAATAGATGTTTAAAAATTGTTTATTTACTTCCACGTTTACATTCTACACTTCTTGTCTACACTAACGTCATGCACAATGCTTTACCAGTACGGGGGTTGTGTGAGCTATAATCATGTTTATTTATTTACGATATAATAAAAAATCCAAGCATGCATCATCATTTGGTTTCGCCTATTAGTTCTCATGGTCACAACTAGTGTGTGTGTGTGTGTATTCCCTCTAACCCCCACTGGCCGGCAGTGTTGTTATGGAAGAACTCTCTCTACAATGTCGCATTTATGGTTATTGTAGACAGCTTTAGTCTGGGAGTTAGAAGGTGATAGCTCTATTGCAGATCCATCAACCCATTTCAGAATGTCTGGAGAGTCACGCCCATTTAGAGGTTACTTTCACTTACAGGGCTGTTACAAGATTTTCTAAAATCGATCCGCGAAATCCGCGATTCCTCAAAATAAATCCGCGACTTCAAATACTAATCCGCGACAAAAAAAAAACTGTTTTCATTGCCTAAAAATACCATTTGTATAATACTACATGGTATTTTAAGCTTATTGCTTATAGCATATCAGATTTTTGCCTTCTCTCAACTTAGTACTTCAACTTTCACATTTTAATTGAGAGCTTTCTATACCTGTACCATCCTATCCTCAATTTTCCAACCCCAAAAATTAATAGACCGGACGGGAATCGAACTCAGTCGCCTCCAGCATGGACCTGCTTTGTAGCTGCGTCTTTACCAACTGAGCTAAAGGAGTATCGTTTGTAAACTTAAAAAAAAAATTTATGTATAGTATAAATTCTGAGTAATTATGTAACACCCTTACATTATGAGATTCTATTGAATAATACCGGCCTAGATTTGATGAAACATTATTTAAAAAAATTATGTATTTTCATTTGAAATGCAAATTTTCTTGAAAGTTAACCTTTGCGTCTCTGACGTATTTTGGTGTCCTAAATGTTGTAGTTAATTTGGCTCTAGTTTTCTCAATTTTTGACCGATTCAAACCAAACACCCTGCACATAATCGAGAAATTGCCAGAGTTTCATAAGTCACACTTATTGGCCACGTCGCGGTTCTGTATCTACACGGATATTCCTTGGGGTCTGCCGAATCGTATTCATGTGACTGTGTGGATCATGAACGACTTATTACTATGTATACCGGAAATTATAGGTTTTCCAAATCGTCCAGGACATCAGTTGATCAGTTTGAATGGTTCTACTAAATCAACCAAGACTACAATAATGTCTGTAGTATCAAAAAATGTCCAGTCAGATTCAAAGTGTCTATGTGGATCATGCATGATCTATTTCCGAGTAATCCAGATGTTGTAGGTTCTTCAAATCGTCCTGGAGTTCAGATAATTTGATCTATTAGATCAACCGAGATTGGGACAATGTCTTTAGTATCGAAATATTTCCAGACAAATGCACAGTGTCTATGTGGATCATGCATGAACTATTGCCATGTATACCAGATGTTTTAATTTCTCCAAATTGTTCTGGAGTTCAGATGATTTATTCTACTAGGTCAACCATGACTGGGATAAAGTCTGTAGTATTGAAATATTGTTTGGATTCATAGTCTCTATATGGATAATGTTTAATTATTTTCACGTATACCAGATGACTAGGTTCTCCAAATCGTCCTGCACTTCAGATGATTTGTTTTACTAGATCAACAAAAACTAGGATAATATCTGTAGTATCGAAATATCGATTTGGAAATCCTAGAACATTTGGCATACACGGAAATAGGTTGGCATGATCCACATAGACACTGCAAATTTGTTTGGGCATATTTCGATACTACAGATATTGAATTAGTCTTGGATGATCAAGTAGAAAAATAATCTGATCTCCAGAATGATTTCAGAACCTATAACATCTTGTATACGTAGCAATAGGTTGGGTACAATCCACATAGACACTTTGAATCTGTTTGGACATATTTCGATACTACAGACATTATTGCAGTCTTGGTTGATATAGTAGAACAAATCAACTGAACTCCAGGACGGTTTGGAGAATCTAGAATATCCGGTATACATGGCAATTACTCGCATATATACGATTCGTTTATGATTTGACAACGAAAAATGCTATGTTCATATTGGAAATAAAAAAAAAACATGATAATGTCTCACATTGGACAAACCTCAGGGAATTTCCGTGTAAATCCGGTATGACTTATGGAATTAAGATCATTTCTAGATTATTTGCAGGGTGTTTAGTTTGAACCGGTAAAAAATTGAAAGCCAAATGAACAACAAAATTGATGACAGCTAAATAATACGGGACGGAAAGGTTACAATGAATTCCACAATTTGTGTGACAGTACATCATTCAATTCGCTATTTTCGCGACATCATTTAATGTTTCCGCGATTTTCGCGACTGAAACTTCAAATCCGCGACAAATCCGCGAAAATCGCGAAATCCGCGAAATTCGCGATATCCGCGCCTGTTGCAACAGCCCTGCACTTACAATAAGCCCCGTATGTATGTATTACCTCTATCCATTGGATATTAGTATTACACACTCACACACTTCCAGTTTCAAAATGTTCTTTTGAAGCCTGGCACGTATTTAGTTTGTTCGTTTTTTTATTGTAAAAAGTATTTGGACTGATCTCACCATGTTAATTAATACTTCCTTCGATGAACACAATTTGCCATGCATTGCCATGGTCATCTGGGAGGAGGTTTGCGTCTAGTATTTTCCCCAGGAACCTTTCGCCGCCACCAGCTCCCACCCGTCCAGTCTTGGGCGTATCCAGCGAGGTATCTTTCATATTGCTCGCAATGTCCGGAACCGGCGAGGGACCAGTAGCCGAGCACTTTTGTAAATGGAAAACTTGCTGATTCACGGCAACGTCGCACAATGGGGCAGCGAAGCCATTCGCATGGCCAAAACATCTAGCGCCGTTGTTTTGCTTTCTACAGCGATTCAATGTTCTACAAAGTTGCTCAATATTAAAAGCGCCATCTTTTGAAAGTTTCATATTAGTTCATTTTTATGACACATAGGTGGCGCTCGAATCTATCTTTTGAGCGGAGCATCCTAGCCGAATGGTTTATCCGGCAAAGTTGTGTAATTTGAAGTGTTGAGAAATATTGTTGGAAACATCAAAACTCTATGACTCACATTAAGCGAGATATCGGGCAATTAGGAAAACTAGCCTCTAAAATTGCGTTTTTCCTTTTTTTCACCCATACACGTCAAATAAATGAGTTTTATACTCTACTAATTATGAAAATGGTTTGAATCATCCAATAAATACCAATTATTTCATATATAATGCTTTATTATAAAGTTATTAACATAAATGTCTCAAAAAAGTTATGCATAAAAATGTCAATTACTCAAAATATAGCAAAAAGTAGCAGCTAATTTTTTTCTAGTGATTAGTGTAGACCTTGTTGGGTAAAATTACGACCACAAATCAACAGGCAACTGCAGGAATTTTCATATTACATCATTTGAATATTGCATATGGTAAATTCTTTGAATTTTGTTGAAATGTTGCTTTGTGTGTAAAACATGATAAGATGGCGCTTTTAATATTGAGCAATTTTGTAGAACATTGTATTGCTGTAGAAAGCAAAACAACGGCGTTAGAGGTTTTGGCCATGCAAAACGCTTCGCTGCCCCACTGTGCGTCGGCCAACCAAATCACGCGACGGGCACATTATCAGCACGTTCCCGGGTTAATTCTCTAACCGGACCGGGTTCAAACTCGCCCACGGTGACGAATCTTTCAATAGAACAGCTCCCGGGCTCCCGGGAGGCAATAAAAACCGACCCCGAATAATGAAATTGAAGCTGCGTCTTAGATTTTGGAGCCTAGATTCAAGGACAACCGAGTCACTCAAGGTAAACACAGGAAAAACACGATATATCATTAAATGATAACTTTATGAACACTTGAAACTAAATTTTAGCACACAAATTAACAAATTTAAAGCAAACCATTTTTAATTCGCTGACGAAAAACACGCAGCAAAAGAAACCCACGTCAGCTTTCAAGCGCAGCCTTCTGCGATCCATCCAATTCTCATGGTCACAACAGGTCACAACTACTGTTCGAAAAAACTCAAAAACTCAAGTGTGAGTTTATGCGTCTATGAGTTTTGCCTTCCAAAATTCAATAGCGCAAAAATCACAGATGAGTTTTCAAGATCAAAAATTCATTGCTTTATACTTTGACACTATCCATTGTTGTAACTATTGTAACTAACACAACACACATAAGCATGCTATCAACTGAGTTTTAAGCGGTTTCTCTTTTAAGCTGGAATGATTTTACGGCATTGTGAGTGTGAGTGCGTAAATATGCAAGAGAATCTCAAGCATGAATTTTGCTTGCCAAATTCGAATGCAAGTTTATTCTTTCAGAGAGGCTCAATGAATGGGATTTGAAAATGATTTTCCGAACACTGGTCACAGTACGAGATATGCAAATAATTTAGTGAGAACTAGAGCTTTCGGTAGTCTTGGGCAAATGCGAATATATTTTTACGGCACTTCTGTATATAACATACTGCCAGAGCGATTGAAATTGATAAACAACAGAATATTATTCAAAACCAGTTTAAAACAGTATTACTGATTTAAAAGCAATGCATTTTTGATATAAAATCTTATCAACAGCCAAAAACAATAATAATAAATTGCCAATTAGGGTAGAGCGCTAATTCGTCGTAATCGCCTATTTCCGTTCTATCGATCAGAAAAGATCAGATGCACAAATCAATAATAGGATTGTTCCGATGCGTTAGTTCATTAGCAACAACATAAATCCTGTTAGAGCGCATTGTATGAATATTTACGCTCATTGTTCTCAAAACAGAAGAAGCGCTCCTAGCGAATCCCCTTTTTCTACGTTTATCCGTAGGACGAAGAAAATCTAATGGCGTTTCAATGCGTTAGGACGGAATTGAAACTCGTAGAACGAATATAGAATCAAGAAGCAGCCTTAGATTTTAAACAATATCTCAACAATTTGTCACTCTTTTTCAAATCTAACGATACTTATAAAAAGGTGAATAAATTTAGAAATCATCTTTGACAGAAATATTCCTTTTTTTGTTTAAACTCGTTCAGAAAAAAAAGAGGTAAAGCTTAGTGTGTGCTTAGTAGGACAGAAATTAGATCGAAAACCCTACACTCCATAAATGTTATGCAACGCGTTATTTGAAATATTGTTGAATATTAAATGTAATCATACAAAAAAAATATGTTTTTTCTTTTCGTTTTCCTGGGATCCCTTCAAAGGAACACTGGGCATCCCTTCCTTAGTTAGTTTTTGTTTAGTGTTCATCACTTTTGTGCACACACCAATGAAGTATACACACTCAGAAATACCTAATCTTTGACATAAAGAATGAGACGTAAACAAACATGTCATGTAAAATTAAGTGCTCTGAGACTGAAAAGTTCGAAAGTACGTTTGATTGAGCTGAATTTCGCGTCTTTTATGACTCAATTTAATGTCAAAATTGACGCTCGTATATGTCAGTCTCAGAGCACCTAAATTTACATCGATGTTTTTAAGTGTGTATGTTTATTTGATTGTATTATTTTTTTATGTATACCTTTCTTTTAGTTTTAGATGAGTGCACTACCAGAGGTCTCAAAAGAGCTTTTTGGTATGTGGGTTAGCCAATAAAAAAAGTAAATTTGTATTCTTATTCTTTTTGAAATGTCATTCAATCATCATCATAAGTGTACCCATACATACACATTTTTAATACGAAAATTTACAACATGTAGGGGAATGGCCCTAATGTTGACTACTACTAATGTATCAATTTTAACTAGATGAACGCGTCATTAGGACGGTATTAATGGATATTTTTGGTCGCTATTGAAAATTTAGTCGATTCATAAATTTATGTATGGGCTCAAATTAGGCGCATTTAGGCCGAAATTACATCCATTTCCCCTATGTCATGTTGTTAGAACTAAAATTTCCAGGATAAAACACATTCACTGTATTTACTTACTAGCATTCTTCGAAACATAGCACAATTACACGCAATCGAATACACGAAACTCAAAACAACTGCTTTAAAAAACTCTTGGTGAATAAAATTGATGTTTTGCCTTTAGTAATGAATTTAAGTAATTGTGATGTTTGGCTCATTAGCATGGATTACATGGATGTATTTTTGGGTGAATAAATATTAGAAACTTAATAAATAAATCAAAAACGACCATTTTAGGCATTTTACCGGACCAATTAAAAATGTCACAGAATTGAATCAAACACTGGAATATTTTAAGCATATTAAACTTAACCTATACAATATTCTCCCATTTCAGCTTCCGACAGCATCATCGACTTGGTGCACCTGTTTCGTCGACGACCGATCGAGAAGATAGACCTCCGCCTGAACCCGATTCTCACCGAGGGTGCCATCGGCGTGCTAACGATGATATTCTATCTACCGCTCAAAGAGTAATGAAACCATGTTTTACGACTAACTAAACTAAGCAGAACCATCTATCGTCACGCCGATAAATTGCTTCCTTGCTTTCTTTCTTCCTTCCGCACAGGCTCAATCTAAGTTGCTGCTCAATCGACGAGGAGGTCGAAGAGTATCTGCTGATGATGTTGCGTTTCAATACGAGTATCAAATTTTTGGATTTCTCTTCCAACAAACTGGGACCTGCCATGGGCGAACGGTTGATGGAAAGGATTTACGAAAATAAAACATTGCAACGGTTTGATCTACGTAATACGGAAATATCGGCGGACGTGCGCGCCATAATCGACGAGCTGGTAATGGAGAACCGAGATTCGCATAGTTTGAGTGATTGGTAGACGCGGAGACTCGGTTTTACGGAGTGTTTAAGTGAATGGATTCCATGATCGCTGATGGCATGGTGCGACTATCGATGTCGAGAGAATATATTTTCGCAAGTATTTATTATCTATTTTGATGAATGTATTACGGTGGGAAAAATATAAATAAACTAAATATAAATGAATGGTTGATATTCATATCGTTTAACTTCATGATTTAAACTCCAGGATAATTTGAAAAACGTGAATACTTTAACATTACAAGCATACATCCCACATGATACTGTGGGGCTCCACGAAATAAACTGGTCAACGTAAAGCTTGAGTCATTAAATATCTGGACGCAAAAAATAATATATCTCGGAACCATCTTAATGAACTCAAAATGGTGAGTACTCAAAATTAAGGAATCCTTTACAAAGCTCTATTGTATAGGAAACATCTGGTTAGTTAATTCTATGTTAATTTATAAGAACAATAACAGGAAGCATTCAAATGAAGGAACAAACAAAATAAAATTTTCAAAATAAACTAAATTTCAAAATCATTGAAAGTTTCATTCTCAATCTCCGAATCACTTTCTTCTGGACTGTCCATGTTCAATAAGAACTTTGCATATTGAGACAACGTTTTTCATTTTCATTTTCATTTTGCAGCGTTTGGTAGGAGCGCAAGTCAATCCAAAGCCGAGGATAAAGGAAGGGTAATGGCTGAATAGTCTATGCGGACCACTTGAACGCCATGGGAAAAGGAAGGGATTGAAGAGGTCGGTTATTGGGGGGTTTTGAGGAAATGACACATAGTACTAGATTTGTGTTGCAAAATGTAAAGAAACCGAAAATCCATCTCCCACTGATTCATCCTTTTACATATATACCAAATTGATATTTTAAAGCAACCATCAAAATAAACAGACAATATATGAAAAGGCTAGTTGCCTCCCTAAGCGGACCCCCCGCATCCTAACTCTTTTGTTAATCTACTTAATGTTATTAGGCTGTCTAAATTTTCTTATTTAAGTTCGTTTGATGATTATGATATCTCATTAGTCTAATTTAATAAATAATTGAAATCTCTAATTTAGCTAATCAATCATAACCCATGCTTTAATCAAGTACCTAAACTGCTATGTAATCTAAAATTTAACGTGTTTCAAGTAATTTCGACTTTGATCTATATTTATTATATCTTAGATCGACCCAGGTGACACCTTCAAGTGACTAAAATGCTTCACTTTGAAATTAGTTTCCTAGCTGATTTTTTAAATTATATAAGGTATATGCTCCAACTACACTCACACGTTTCCACTATGTCGTCCCACAAAATTACGTATGGATATATCACAATAGAAGCACGCCACAGTGGAAATCCCGAGCCATAGTTCAAACACTTATCCCAAACCAAAATGAAGCATATATAAGATTAGTTACAATACCATGGTGGTGTTTAATATTGTTCCCTGAGTAATGCTTCAATGAAAACAACAATGAAAGCTTGTCACGCAAATAGAAGGAGCACCGTTGGGCACATTCTGAAATATTTCAATAGTATAATTCCCTTGCAAACCCAAATAAATCTATCTGCGTAAAAATAAATAAAATAAGAGTGATTTGCGGCAAAACCCACCAGTATCGCACCCAACGTCAGTGCCTATACGTAAGCGTACTACAACGCGGCTTTCAAATAAAGGAGTAACAAGTGTGATACTATCACTTCAGGCTAGAACTTTGGTTCTCTTATGCAATGGTTCATCAGAGAGGGGAAGCTCAGTAATCCTCATCGCATGCTCATGACGCTATTCTGTCACGGCATGAACCAACGATGCCGAACCTAAACCAACCGTCTCCAACGCTCCACTATGAAGCATAAGATTAGGCCCGCCTACCAGGTTAAAAACTAGCCAAGGGGAGGGAACTTTGCATATTGAGACAACGTTTTTGTCTCCTTTTTGGGATTTTGTCGCATACTGGAGATTAGTGGGTGATGATACAAGCAAACGACGAATCAAGTCAAGGTTCAAGATCATACTTGAGCATTTTCTTGTATGATCTCGACGATATCGCTTGAGATCTTTATTTCTAGATTCCTGAGCCTCTTCGGAAAGCTGGCCAATTGGAACATTGAAATGATACATACATACATACACTTCTTGACTCATCTTCTTAACTTTGTCTGCCTCAGTCCCTTGGGTTTCCTTCCATATTTTAAACAACCTATGCTTATCAATTTCAACTGAGCAAGTGCGATAAAAAAAAAGTTTGAAGAAATGTTTCACAATTTCCAATCAATATTAAAAAGATAATAATAAATACCTGAAGAGTAATTAGACATTTTCGATTACTTTTTATTGCAATTTAATAATCGGATCTACTTTGGGAACTCTCACTTGTGCTCTGTAAGTTATTAAGCAGCCGAATACAAGCTGTACGATTGTGTTTTTAATTTTAATATAAAATGTGTAGGTTGCTATGATCTTCACTGGTCCTTAAATCAAAGTGATCTACAGTGAACTCTCTACAACTCGATATTGAAGAGACTTTCGTGTTAATTATCAAATTTATAGTGACACAATCCCATAGAAAATCATCATCACAGTAGCCATGAAATTAATTTTTACTATGATTCTATAACATGCAACCGAATTAATGGATTTCGATTTGTGGAGTGTTGACTATATGCTTCTTAGTCTTTGTATATATTAAAACACACTAAGAATAATAAAATAAACATTTAATTTAAAAAGCCGTAACTTCCCTGTGAAAACCAAATCCAGACTCATTGGACATAATATTGGAAACTTTTAAAATATTAAAATGGTTGCTACATACCAATTAATCTTCAAATTGATTGCAATCTTTGACTCTTAATATTTCATAAAATACTGAAATTCATAAATCAAAATTCTTTGTTTACTAAAAACCACCGCATTCCCCAGGATACTAACGGATACATATGATCTTTGCAGAAAAATTAAGATCTGCAGCGGTTTGCAGTTTGCTTAGTTATAGCGTATTGAAAAGGGGTAATTTTTGGCTTATAAATTGCTATAGCTCTCACAAATGTAAACATAACACTTTAGTGTTTTCAGCAAAGTCGCTTATTATACTATTTTCTAAACCTTCGCAGAACATACCTAAGAGATACAACGTGATTAAAGTATATAAAAACTTTAAAAACTAATTTTAATGTACAACTGTCAAAGAATATCCTATATCTCGGCAAATTGAAGTCATGGCAACTTGATGTCTTGAGCAAAGTTTCTTGAAATAATATTTTCTATAACTTTTTTATGTATATCTACTCTCTATTTGTTGTAATGGAAAGTTAGGTTCCTGAAGTACAGTTGCACCTTAACAAAAATTTAAGGTGAATATTCCAAAAGTTGCAGAACAGACAATTATGAAAATCATTGAAACACGTCAAATGACTAAAATGTACACAAACATCAGGATACAATTCACGAATTTTCACTTTTAAACCACTGTGACTCTGTTGGCTAACCTGAGCGGCCGTTTTGTTCCACCATCTCTTCATCTCAGTCACCTTTCAACTCTTCTTCAACTTCTGTTTGACAATTGCTCAATATTTCTGAATTGGGCGGAATTGAGGGCGTTGGGTGGATTGATGTCCTTTTCAAAGAGATCTACCCCGTTGTCTCGAAACCACTGTAGAACTTCTCCGCTGTAGTGGCAGCTTGCCAAATCAGGCCAAAACTTTACAGGACCATTGTGAGCCTTAATGTACGGAAGAATACGTTTTTTCAGACATGTAAATTTTTGAATTCATAGTCTTGTTTGTCACGAAAACTTGGGTTTTTTTTATCCGCTGCTGCAAATGTCTTGCCAGATCATAAGCTTTCTTACAAATTTATCGGCAAAAACGAATTTGAACTTGCTAGGGACATCACCTCGACCAGTGGCTTTATAGAACTTTTGTACGCGAAGTTGCCAATAATCCATCATAATCCACTAGATTCTGCTTCAGGGCCCTGTTTGATTGCTTATTGGCCCAACAAGATCGAAATCCTTCTCGCTGACGAATTTTTCTGACGGTGCTTTGGCTGGCAATGAATTTCTTGGCGATATCATAACCCGACAGCCTTGGGTTTGCCCTAACCGTTCTCAATACCTTCAAATGCAGCTTCCGATCGTTAGTTCCACTACACGAAACGAAAATCAATTATTTTATTCGTGTTTATCACTTATACATTTTTGCCAAAACATCAGCCTTATACATTCCATAAGACAAACCGCATAGGTCCTATAATAATGCATAAAAGGTATGTGTGACCGCTTATACATTTCATTTGACACATGATCTTCATTAACTTTTTGCAAGGCGTCTGCTTATTAGTTGACTCATACATTTTATGAAAAATCAGCAATAGAAATTTGCCAAAAGATATAAAGGAGATTTCTATCCATGTACGACACTTGCGTTGATCCTGCCGATCGATAGCATGCCGGAAACGTTTGAGAACATTGAACACTGTCGATAATTGTCTAAAATTAACTTTTCGGTTCGCGGCTTCCATCAAGTATAACTTCTTTTAAACAAAATGAATCGTGACGAACTTTTCAGCACTAAAGAGGAAACATTTCAAAACAAACTGCTTTCAAAACATTCCAGATCCGACCGCTAGGAGCACTGCAGCAACATAAACAGTGCGTTCAGATATTAAATGACTGAAGCTTTATACCTGGTTGACTCTATAGAACTTCATGATCTGAGCCCCAGACACTTTTATCGCTCGTCTGTACGATGTCAACCAGCAAGCTGTCAAACACGAAGAACAATGTGACAATATGTTACAGTCGCTATAAATTAATGGAGACGCATGGTAGTCTAGTCACATAGGAGTATTGAGCCTCGTATTGAGCAAAAATTCAAAACTTGATAACTTCAAAACAATTTAATTAAAAAAAATAACACATCACTGATTTTTTTTATGTTTTGTGATTAAAACATAATGTTTTTCAATACAAAGTCAAAATTCAATCAAAAGTATGTTTAATACCTTTCATTAAATATTATGATCTTTAATTGGCCCAGTGGTTCAAAAGGTATGAATTTAAAAAGAAGTCATTTCAGGCATAAAATTTGATAACGGCACAAAAGCATTTGTAAACAAACTTTTTAAGGCCCTTTACACGCGAACCAATACCACTTTCGGAAAGGTGATAGTTGCCCCTATCCGGTGATGTTATTGGTTTGCGTAGGCGTACTTTGGTTCACGCGTAAAGAGCCTTAGAATGCCGTTATCAAATGTATGCTTGATTTTAAAAAAATGAAATTTTAGACCATTTTAACATGGAAATGGTCACCCTAATGACAAAATAAAAATATGGGTCTAATATTATGCGATAAGGAACAAAACTAATATTTTTACGAAATTATGAGAACCACTATGTCGTTTTTCTATGGAATGGCTGTATAGACATCATTTAAGGTCGGAACTCCTTGGAGATTTTCATCTATGGGAAATTTCGTGTAATTAAAGCTAGCTTGCAAATGCTCATTACAGCTAAGGCATGTACTCGAAAAAAATGCACCATTTTTATTCGTGTGTAACTTTTTTATCCGTGGGTAAAAATTGATGAAAATCTGGGTATAACTAGTTTGGAGTAAATTGTTTACATGTGCAAAATTTCATAACAATCGGTTCAGTGGTTACTGAGATGTCATCGAAACAAGAAGAAAATCGCCGAAGAATTTTGCGCGCCGTCATGGAAAATCCGACTGCGACCATGAGATGGATCGGAAGACAACTGGGAATCACCCATACACTCAAAAAATTTCACACGTTTGATCGAAGTGTTTAAACACTTGATTTTTTAAATGCAGAATCACATTTACTTTAAGTTAATTATAGTGTTTCAAACTTTGAAATGTTGAAATTTTTTCACTATCTATTCAAGTGTATTGCACATTGAATCACGCTACTGTTCAAAACAGATGGATTTAAAGTGTTTTGCATTTCAATACGATGTGAATTGCTAGCTCAGAAAGGTAAACATCTAAAACAAGAGTTGTGACTTTTTCCTATCAACCCGCCTCATATATGAGAACAACCGTGGCACAGAGAGATCGAACGAAGACTCTGGCAGCTGCACACCCCAACAGTTCATGATCGAATCCAAAATCAGACCCATTAAAAAGATATGTGAAAGCTCTGGCCTCTGGCAGTTTTGTTTATATATTTGTCGATTCATTTTTAGAGTCGGTAAAGTAGAAGTCGATAAAGTAGAATATTGTAGAATATTGAACTATGGTGTGCAAAGCTATTGATATCACCATATGAGGCACATAGAATCCAAGTGTATCACAATTCAAATCCATAGTGTTCAGGCATGGTTCATAGCACAAGATTCACACATGAAATGGATGTGTTTCACAATAAGCGCAAAATTAAGTGTGAGACACATGATGATGGCGTGTGGAATTTTTTGAGTGTACAACCATAGAGGTAACTCTAAGACCACTGGGTCCCGAAGAAAATCATTATTATTTTTGGCTCACTCAGTACCAGAACAACGGTCCCAAGCAGTCCCAAGCTATTTCACTCACCCCTGCATGTTCTGCATGAATCCACACACCCCTGATGTTATCTGTCAAACTTTCATAGCGAATCAAAACAAACATAGTGTAGTAATTGAATTTCAACTAGAATAGGGTACGTTAATCGTTTGCTTGGGACCAATAGGCTACTAAAGTGGTGAGCCAATTTAAAATCGTTAGTTTCGTATTGATTGTTGGTACAACTGTGTCTCGGGTGGTAAAATCGTTTAAGGAGTCCCAGACGACCGAGTGGAAGGCTGGAAGTGAAAGAAAATCGAAGACAGCTGACCCTGTGAAGGCCCGGAAGGTGTTGGATTATTTCAAGCGTAATCCGAACCTTTCGATTTGCGACGCGGCTCTGAAGGCAAAGTGTTCCGCCTGGTTCGTTCAGCAAACCATGAAACGAGCTAGGCATTGTGTATTCAAGGTCCAGAAGGCACCGAACCGGCGTGATCAACAAAACACGGCGGCCAAATCCCGCGCAAGGAAGCTGTATCGAGAGTGGTTAACGAAACTGATGTGTGTGGTTATGGATGACGAAACCTACATCAAGGCAGATGCAAAGCAGATACCGGGGCTGGAGTTCTACGTTGCCAAATCACGGTTTGATGTTCCGGAAGACAGAAGGAAGAAGAAAGTGGACAAATTCGCCAAAAAATACTTGCTCTGGCAGGCCATATGCCAATGCGGTAAACTGAGTAAACCGTACATCACAATGGGTACCATCAACAGCGAAATTTACCGCACCGAGTGCCTCCAGAAGCGTCTGTTGCCCTTCCTGCGGTCCCACGGAGACGAGACATTATTTTGGCCGGACCTGGCATCATGCCATTACGCGCGATCGACGTTGGATTGGTACAGAGACAATAACGTTGTTTTTGTACCAAAAACCACCAACCCCCCAAATTCACCAGAGATTCGTCCGGTGGAAAGATTTTGGGCTATAATGAAGGCCAAAGTTCGAAAATCGTCCAAGGTGTTTAAGAACGAGCTGGAGTTGAAGAAAGAATGGATGAAAGTGACCAAAAAGGTCGGCTCCACCATTGCACAAAATTTAATGAGGGGTCTTAAGGGAAAGGTGCGGGCTTTCAGCGATGCAAAGGAAATTGAATAAAGTAATTATGCCGAAACATAATCCATATGTATTAGTTCATTCCCTGAAAGTTTCAAGAAAATCCGACTTAAAATACATTTTTGGCGAACACTTTTGTCAGGTGCATTTTTTTTTCGAGTACAGGCCTTATAATGCTATTTTTCGGATTTATGGAGCTATGAGATATTTCATTGATAATTCTTATTTACAAGATGCAAGAAAAGAAGGTAGTGTGTATGACACATAAAACCTGTCAATTTAGCTTTCAGAGGGTCGCAATAGCGATTAGCTGTAACGATGAGTGAGCAATCAGCGATCATAAAATCGCTAGTTGTGACCTTCTGAAAGCAAAATTGACAAATTTTATATGTCATACACAAACTTTACCACCTCTTCTTGCTTCTTACAAATAAAAATTATCATTATAGTATCCCATAGTTTCATAATTTCGAAAACTAGTATTTTAGCTGTAATGAGCAATTGCAAGCCTGAATTAAAGTTAATTTTAGAACACTAATGTAATGTTTAAGTGTAAGTACTACTCAAAAGAGCTGAAGAAAACGCAGTAAGCCATCGCATAACAATGTTTTATAATGAGTGAGATCATTAGGACCAACAGACGTTTAGAAATAGCCCTGATGTTAACCTTTGCATACCATACCTTTTTACTCTAAAAAGGAAAGAAATGCTCCTATTTATCATATCTTGATCGATATTGATCAAATAGCTTCAAATCAATCAGGAATTGCTTCTTGCTTTTGATTTCTCGACAGATCAGCATATTTTTTACTGAACTTCTATAGTGGAAAAAGTGTGGGACCTGATTTTTTTTAGAAGCCGTGCTGACCCCACTACATTTTCAAATTAATTAATAATAAGATTAAAATTATAGAAACCTTGGTAAAATCTAAAACTAGAACTTTCAATCAATCAAAAGCTGTTTCATCAATATAGCTCAAGAAATTACGTACCTTACTATTTAGGCGAAATACCCGAGTAGCACACTTAATCGCAGAAAGTTGCAACAGCTTGTTTATGACTGAATGACACAAATAGGCTGGTTGTAGCCATAGAGAGTACGATGAAAGGGCAATGTTGCCAGTCCGGCAATATCTAAGTGAAGAGGTGCGACGCGAACACTGGCGCGGTACGGTGATAGAGGAAATGCTTCATCAAACCCGAGCGTCTGTTCACCATGGAGGTGCGGCTCAAAACGGCGTCTGTTCTCCTTGTTAGGAGCGGCTGATCACCGTCCTAGTGCCAGCGTGGGACTCTAAACAGAGCTGTGCACGATGGTCCCCCGGCGAGACAGGGGGTTGGGGCAGGCCCAACAAGCCGCCCTGAAAAAAAAAAAACATAAAGTTGCAAATACTGAAGAAAGAAATACGGATCGGAACAATCGACACAGACCTACGCGACGAAATAAGGACTACGATTGGAAAATCGGAACATGGAACTGCAAATCGCTCGGCTTCCCGGGTTGCGATAGGTTAATATATGACGAACTTCAACCACGCAACTTTGAAGTCGTAGCACTGCAGGAACTTTGCTAGACGGGACAAAAAGTATGGAAAAGCGGGCATCGAGCGGCTACTGTCTACCAGAGCTGTGGCACCACCAACGAGCTGGGAACCGGCTTTGTAGTGCTGGGTAAGATGCGCCAACGCGTGATTGGTTGGCAGCCGCTCAACGCGAGGATGTGCAAGTTGATGATTAAGGGCCGTTTCTTCAACTACAGCATCATCAAAGTGCACTGCCCACACGAAGGGAGACCCGACGACGAGACTTTCTATGTGCAGCTGGAGCAGGTGTACGACGGTTGTTCGCAACGGGACGTCAAAATCGTCGTCGGCGACATGAACACTCAGGTAAGACGGGAGGCAATGTATAGACCGGCAATCGGGCCAAACAGCCTGCATGCCGTATCGAACGACAACGGCCAACGATGCGTGAATTTTGCAGCCTCTCGGGGTAGTTCGAAGTACCTTTTTCCTCCACAAGGATATCCACGAAGCCATTTGGAGATCACCTGACCAACACACAGAAAACCAAATCAATTCTTCTCCGACATTATCAACGTCCACACGCACCGCAGTGCGAACATAGATTCGGACCACTACCTAGTTGCAGTACGCATGCGCTCAAAACTCTCGACGGTGCTTTATACCCGTCGAAGTCGAACGCCGCGACCCAACATTGAGCAACTACGGAACGCCGGAGTTGCCCAGGACTACGCGCAGCAGCTTGGCGCAGCTTCTCTTGAAGATTGCTGGAGGGATATCCGTTCCGCGTAAACGACACACGGAAGTTCTACGAGAAGCTAAATAGTTCGTGCAAAGGCTACATGCCGCAAGCCGATATGTGCAAGGAATTGGACGGTAACCTTCTCACGAACGAGTGTGAGGCGATTGAGAGGTGGAAGCAGTACTATGACGAGCACCTCAACGGTGAAACAGTATAAAACAAAGGTGGCACGGCAACAGACCTTGGAGCACGCGCAGAAGACGACTGGCTACCGGCCCTTGATTTTCAAGAAGTTGAGGAGGAGATCGGCTGAAGAACAACAAAGCAACAGGTGTAGATCAACTACCAAGTGAGCTATTAAAATACGGTGGTGAAGCATTGGCTAGAGCACTGCACTGGGTAATTGCCAAGATTTGGGAGGAGGAGATATTACCGGAGGAATGGATGGAAATTCTATGCCACTGCCTGTCACCATTTGCAAGAGAGTTCGTGGGGCAATACCAGGCGGTGTTCATGGGTGCCCGCGCTACCACGGACTAAATTTTCGCGATTCGGCAGGTTCTGCATAAATGCCGCGAATACATTTGTTCATCGATTTAAAATCCACGTACGTCACAATCGATCGAGATCAGCTATGACAGATTATGCACGAGTACGGATTTCCGGATAAACTGATGCGATTGGTCAAGGCGACGATGGATCGAGTGATCGGGGACACTCTCCTTTTGAATCTCGAGGGGGTTATGGCAAGGTGATGGACTTTCGTGCCTGCTATTCAACATCGGGTTAGAATGTGTGATCAGAAGAGCTGGGATAGACACGAGTGGCACGATTTTCAGGAAGTCTATCCAGCTTTTTAGCTTCGCCGATGACATTGACATCATGGCACGGAACTTTGAGACGATGGCGGAAACGTACATCAGACTGAAGGTTGAAGCTAGGCGGATTAGACTTACCATGTAATGACGAAATCGAGGTGGTCGATGAGTTCGTGTATTTGGGCTCACTGGTGGCCGCCGAAAATGATACCAGCAGAGAAATTCAAAGACGCATTATGGCAGGGAATCGTGCCTACTTTGGACTCCGGAGGACGCTCCGGTCGAATAAAATTCGCCGCCGCACCAAGTTGACTGTCTACATGACGCTGATTAGACCGGTGGTCTTCTACGGCCACGAGACCTGGACTATGCTCGTGGAGGACCAACGCGCCCTTGGTGTTTTCGAACGGAAGGTGTTGCGTACCATCTACGGTGGAGTGCAGATGGATGACGGAACGTGGAGGAGGCGAATGAATCACGAATTACACCAGCTGCTGGGAGAACCATCCATCGTCCACATTGCGAAAATTGGGCGACTACGGTGGGCTTGGCACGTCGTAAGAATGCCGCACGACGACCCAGTGAAAATGGTTCTAGAAAGCGACCCAACAGGAACAAGAAGAAGAGGCGCGCAACGGGCAAGGTGGATCGACCAAGTAGAAGCCGACCTGCGGATCCTTCGCAGACTACGAGGCTGGCGAAGTGTGGCCATGGATCGAGTAGAGTGGAGACGACTTCTTCGGACAGCAGAGGACAACAAGGCCTTAGCCTGATTGGTAAGGTAAGGAAGGAACCCTGAAATCCTTGGTAATCTTAGAGATGAAGTTGATGATGATGATGATGGTCCCACCTCTTACCCCTACAAAGGTTTGAGCTGGACGAGTTATCTTTAAGATAATTAAATATAAACATTTTAACCAGGTTTGCAAACAAAATCGAGCTGGTTACAATTACAGATATAAATGTCCTGTTAAATATGCTATAGGCATCAACCAAAAACATTCAAAGGTGTAACCAGTTATCAAAAGTCCAAGTATAGTCCTCGACAATACTTCCATTTACACGTGACCTGGGATTTACACGTTTAAGCTTCCACAGTGCCAGGACTATATCCAAGGAAACGAGTTCCAGCCAATCCTTTACTAATTCAAGGCTTTTGCCACAATTTCCACGTATTAGTCATTTATACCTGTATTCCGCGCGCGAGACTCAAACCATTGCAGACTACTCAAAGCTATTTTTACTATTACTACTACAAAATCAAAAAAACTAAAAATCCATCATCACCATCGAGGCAAACAATGTAGTTTTTTGTATAGGTATGCTACACAAATTACTAAAATGTCTTTATGACAGTCTCCATACAAAATAATCCGTTAGTGATAACTTTGTCAAGATACATGATTTATCCATTCATAAAAATGTAACTGCTCAATAAACAGCTTTTACATGTGAAATGCAGCGTCTCTTGAATTCTGTAAGTGTAGTTGCACGCTTGATGTGTCTAGGCATCGAATTGAAAACATTTATACCTTTGAAAAATAATGAATTTTGTGAAGCATTATTCAAAAGATGTGGTGTTCTTACTTCATCCGCGTTTCTAGTGTTATATCTATGAAAATCACTTCCTCTTTCAATCCGATCACACAAATATCGAGGCAGCAAACCGTTAACTACTTTAAAAATGAACACCATAGTCAAAAACACAATTCTTTGCTTCACTGACAGCCATTGCAAAGCGTCCAGCATAAAAGTTGAGGAAGTGAATCTATTACATCTTAAAATCAAACGCATTACTTTATTCTGCAAACGCTGTAATCTCGGTATTTGTGTTTCATTGGCCAAAAATAAAATGGAAGGGCAAAAGGAGAGATGATTGATTTGTATAACTGTATTTTACTACCAATAGTTAAATCGTTTTTCAAGCGACATAGAATTCCATACTTCTTGGCAATTTTCTTGATGACATTGTCAATATGAGAATTGAACTTGAGATTGTCATCAATAATCACGCCAAGATATTTAGTTTCCTGAACGCGATCAATTGTCTCATCATCAATAACAACAAAGACATCATCATCTACACGATTCCGCGAAATTACCATGAATTTAGTTTTACTTATATTCAAATTCAATTGTTTATACTTCAACCATCTACTTAGAGAACGCAACTCTCCATTCAAGCGTGAAACGGCTTCTTCTAAATCTTTAGCTGCAATGAATAACACAGTATCGTCAGCAAAAAGATTAATATCACAAAACCGTAAAACTCGTCGCATGTCATTAATATACATAATAAATAAAAGGGGCCCTAATACACTTCCCTGAGGCATTCCAAGGTCATTGTCAACGGGACAAGATACAAAATCATTAAAAACAGTCCTTTGTGTTCTGTCAGATAAATAGCTTTCAAACCATTTGTATGTAGAACCCGAAATTCCAAAGCGCTTGATTGTTCTCAACAATAAGGGCCTAGAAATTGTCTCAAAAGCGCGTTTTAGATCCAAAAACACAGCAACAATCGTATATTTTATTTTTTTTTTTCTTTACTAAAGAGACTTTCAGCCTTGGGCTGGTTCGTCTCTCACAATCGTATCTTTATGCTCCAAATTTTCTTTCCATTTAGCTAACACTAAGTTTAACGCGGTTTCACAAGAATGGCCTTCCCGGTATCCCGATTGTTCCGGTATCAACAAACAGTTACTATTTAAATATTCTAACAGCTGGCCTTTTACAACAAGTTCTAAAATTTCCTCTAATGTGTGCAACATGTTGATGGGACGAAACTCTTCGGCTTTAATCGTCCCAGTAACTTTTGTATAGGAACAACTAAAGATTCTTTCCAAATATGCGGCACGTGCCCAGATTGCAATGATTGATTTATAAGGTCCCGCAGAGTGTGTCGAATGACATGAAAGCAATCTTGAATAACTCTAGCATTAACATTATCTACTCCAGCCGTTTTTCCTAATGAAAAGCAAATCTTTTTAAGTTCATCTAATGTAATTGGGTGAAAACCATTAAATCTACAATTACTATTAATCGGCTGTTTTATTTAGTCCGGTTCATTGATCAGTTCAATAGATTGATTGATCAGTGAAACGCTCTCGACAAAATAGTCATTAAACTTAGAAGGAATTACTGGTTCTGACTGTTCTAATATGCCATCAAAAGTTATGGTCCGCGATTTACAATTACTAGGCTTCATCAAAGATTTCAACATTTTCCATAACTCTTTGCTGTTGTTTTGATGCTGATCAGTTAAGTTAACGATTAGCCTTGGAAATAATCGACGCATAATGGGAATGTAAGGAAAGTTTCGAGTCTAACACGACACCAAGATCCGTCACTTGATCCACTCTGCTAAGAACAGTATCATCGATGTGGTATTCATAAATTATCGGGTCTTTGAACCGATAGAACGTCATCACATGACATTTCGCGACGCTGATGACAAGCTTGTTCGAGCGGCACCAGTGAACGAATATGGTACGAGTATGGTAAGCAACCTTTGCAGGAGAAAGCAGTCCTCGATGCAGTATACCACCACATAGATTTTTAGATCATTAGCATATACGAGCTTGCACTTGTGGCCAAGGGTAGATGCAGGGTCATTGAAAAATAACACAAACAGTAACGGTCCCAAATTACTTCCTTGCCGGACGTGCTAGCAAATGGCGATGAAACATAAGATCCGTGTTTAACGTTAACGTTTACCAGTTAAGTACGATGACAACCACGACACCAATCGATTTGAAGCTCCCAATCACGATAGCTTGCAGAGCACCTATGTGAAATTCAGATGCTATCTAAATCATAAAATCTGGATAATTGTCTTGGTAGATTTTTCTTATTCCCAACTTTTTCCTGGTGAAATTAAAATTCCTACTTTTCCCGATTTTCTGGTTAACTTGCTACCCTATAAACAATTAAAGTTCATCTGCAAAGTAATTTATTTATACAAAATTCGGAGTACGTGAAATCCTCTGATATACGTAAACATCGTTAGAGTTGGTAGAACTTTATCGGACAACACATAGGGTAAATGATGGCTTCGGCAGCCATCGACTGTTTTCGGCAACCACAATTTAAACGTTAATTTCGATGTATTTTCTCACTAAAACACTTCGCTGAATGTATTTAAACGATTCCTTAGTTTTTCAGCTTCAATCCTAATACATTTTTACGACTGAGCAAACCTGTTATGCCAGGTGTTTCTGCAAAAGAAACATAAGCACATCAAAATACGGCTGATTTCGAGTTGCCGATAATAGAACAGCTGGTTTACACGCAGTTTAAACGAAAAGGTTGCCGAAGTAAAAGAGGCTGCCGACAATAGTCACACTCACCTGAGAAGTTTGTAGCGCTTTAAAAACGTTTTCAAACCGTTTTGGACAGTTTTGTTGATTGGAATGGATAGAATAGCTAGCAGCAGATGAATGTAAGCAAACAGACACATCATATGTGTGCGTGACACTGAGAAAATGCTAATAGAAGTGCGGAAGCTGCTTAGATTGACGAGAATACGTAAATTCCCCTAGCTAAGCTACCTGTTTCCATCAACTCGGAAGGCTCGCAAGTTGTTGCGGTCTGTTTCGAGCCATGTGCCGCGACGAGGATACGATCCCGTGGATACAGATTTTTAGATTTCAGATTGAGATTTCTTTCAGTAATTTATTCAAGTTAAAGGTTTTTGGCGCTATTATACAATCCTGGTTTGAACTATTAGCCCTAAATTTAGTCTGAAATAAGCTTCACCGAATGAGATGATTTTTATTTTTTTTATCAAGTTCTTCTGACTAATGGAAAACAAGGTGAAATTAACCTAAAGTTAATATTCATTTTATCTCTGACAAACTTTTCATTTTAAACAGACACGCTTATAACAATTTGTACTTTAACAGTAACTAAAGCTTACACTTATTTGTACTTCTTAAATTTGCATAACATCGCAAAGAATATGGCCTACTAAATTCGTCTTTCTCGGGTTTCACGATTACCTTCCTGCTAGCCCTCGCAGTTGGCGGATGATACGTTCGCAGCCCTTTGAGCGGATGAAATTTAATTGCTTTCTCGTGAGCCTGTTGATGCTCCTGCATACGTTGGCCATCATCGAAACGTATCCTACAGTATGGGCACAGGAACTGTTCGTTACGCAGCAACATTCCGGAATGTTTTTCCTTTACCAGACGGGGATGCCGCATCTCATGCCTCAGCTGAAGGTATTCATATTCGAAACACTCCGTGCAAAATCGACACTCGTATCGGTCTTGTTTGCTAGTGTGTGTTTGCCGTGAATGAAGTAGTACGTTATCTGATGTTTCGCCGCAACTCAGACATATGCGCTCGCTGATTTCGGATTTTAGAGACTCGAGGAAACTGCAAAACTGAGGACATGTTTTAATAAGTAGCCGTGCTCTTTTTAAACTTTTAAATGCTTCAAATAAATTTATCTTCAACATCTGTATGCTGGCTAGAGTTTCCTCGTTTAAATCCTGGCCGAGTTGAAATTTGAACAGGCATACCAAATGATACTGTTCTACAAACACCATATCGAAAATGTCGTTTATAGGTTTCTTACAGTGTTCACACAGAGTAAAGTTGATTAAGTTTTTAAGCTTTGTCTGCAGGTTCGACTCGAAAAATTTCCGAAGCCAGGACAACAGAGATCCAAATTGTTGGTCATGCGAATGACGTTCTTCGATCCACGCCTCATCTCCATCACCGGTCAGATCCACCACAACGTTAGATTCAATCACCTCACAGTCATCATCACTGCAGCGCTCTTTTACACCTTCCGAATACTGTAGCGTTGATGAAATCTCCGAGGCAATCTTCTCTTCCGCAAACTTATCGTCCGAGGCAAAATCCTTTGAAATACTTTCACCGTCATCCACATCTTCAAACAGTCGAACTTCCATGCCCGGTTACTTGCGGCTCCATATGAGCAACGTGTTGTGATGCTGTTGATGTGCTAATTGATGCGTTTGAAGGGATATTTGAATCTATTTACATTGTTTTGCGACTAAATAAATTTGACAACTCCTATTACGAACGCAGTAGATAAACAACTACCCATACACATCCTACTAGCAGAATAAGCGTATCCTCGTGTTTGTAGGTCACCTCCGTGTAAATGTATGTTCACCTGAGAACTCCAAAATTGCTGCCGACGTGATTCGTTCTGCATATATCTTGGCAAATAGCAATCGTTATTCCGCATTATCTACTATGGTGATGGCGATTGACCATATCATATTGGTACAATTTAAGAAATCTACTTAGAAATCTGCATTTGATCACGCAAGTGATATCTACTAACAATGTTATTGTACGGAAAAGATATTGTGTTATTATTAATATACCTGTCACAACTTAAATAATCCCTTGTCATGGTACCTAGAAAACATTAGAGCACCAGCGGTTTTTTTTTCGTTTAATAAAAAAAAAATAACAAAAAAGTTATCGTAAAGTGGCACAGTGTCATGTACCTAAGTCCTTATTTTGCTCATTTTTAGTAATTCTAAAATAGTTTATAATGTAGTGTATGTGAAAAATATAAATAAAGAAAACATAACAATATACCTACTAGAACATTTTGACAAAATGAGCGAAGTTCGGCGATACGAGAAATTATGGCTCGTCACGGTACAATTTTTCATTAAATTTGGATGCATGGTGATCAGTACTGCTGCTATAATTGTACCTAAAACGAGATATTAAATTGATCTGATACGAAACCCCTTCTCAGAAAGAGAGGGTTAAGCATGCAATACACAATTTTTATTTTCATTTTCATGCATGAAATACACAGTTTTAGGTGAAATATAGTAATATTTGCATCTTTTTAATAGTTGTTACAGTTGTTCAACTTAAGTAAATATTAAAATGAACCTATGATTAATTGATAAAACCGTTTTAATAAGCTTTTAACCTCTATGAACACTTGCTGAAAAAATATGAACACTGTCAAACGGCATACATTAAATCAGATTAAATCCATTTGTACATTGCGCCTAGAGTTAGTTTGTTAGATGCATATTGGTTTGCCTCTATAGCCATATGGCCTACGCACAAGGCATCCGTTCGTGATACATTGCGCTGGCAATTAAATCAATTGTCTAATGCAGCGGATACAGTTGTATGACAAACTATGAGCATGAGCATTATTTACATAACAAATTATGCGTACTATACGATAACTATACTACTGTGACCATGGATAAGCATGAGATTTATTATTCAAATAGTGCTCATGCTCATAGTTTGTCACATTTTCTACAAATTTTACTCACTGATGCCATGTGTTAACTGTATTTCGTGATAAAGTAAAAGGCTAGTGATACACTCGGTTGCTAAACAACGACTCTTATTCATGATACATTCGGTTCTTGTTCGTATCATCGCATTCGTATCAATTTTGCGTTAAACGTATAATGAACACTACAATCCTCCATTCCTAATAGTTAAAACATTCCTATTTTTATAGACTTATTTACTAAAGTTGAACTCAAATACATGGCTAATTTCATTGAAAACTCTGCAGCACGCGTCTAATGGATTATGCTGGCCGTAGTTGGTTCGGTGACTAGGAATCAGTGTTGCCAGGCCATTCTTTAAAAATCTGGACCAGTCTAAATATGAATTCTGGATAAATCTGGAATGCTCCAAAAATCATGTTTTTAATATAATGCAACTGAAATCAAAGTGATGTGCCAATCTCCCGTAAAAATCGGTCAGGATGATCATCTGGAATTTATTCAAAGTCTACCAGAATGTTTATGAAATCCATGTTTAAAAAAGTATATAAAGCCAACTTGTTGGCATTGCTAAAATCATCCAAAAGTTAAGAAAATTATTGACACAGTGTTCCCAAAAAGTTTAAATATCCATTACGCAGCATTTCAAAATTGATTTAAATTAATAAAATACCGCAGAAAATATTTTTAGAATTCTAAAGCAGCAAAGAGTCAAGCAACTTTGATGGGATGATTTTTTTACACTAATAGTCGATTTAGTCCTTACTATTTGATGCAGTACCAGAATATGTCTTAAAGATTTTATTAGTTCTGTATAATTCTAATATTACTCTGAGATTGATCAGATTTCCATTTTCATTCTTGACATCATTCAACTCACAACACTCAGTAGACCAGTAGGCAATTTTATTTCAAACTAAAATTCTTCTGGCTGAAGTGAGAATCAAAGCCTAACATCGTGGTACTCACGCACAGTTTACCTAAACTACGGGTTACTCCACATGACCATTACAAATAATGTTATGTCAAAGAATAATATTATTATATAACTAAAATTCAGACTTTCGTCTGAAAGCGTCATTTTTGAAGTCTCAGGATCTTGACATTTCATTTCATTTTCATTTTCATTTTATGATGTACAAGGGGGTCAGGGGCCATGTCACCGATGTGAATATTCACACCATCGATAATACATCAGGGAAGGGGAGAGGAGTGAACAACACAGCATATTTACCCATGGGGGTTAAAAAAGTTCTGCGAGGTACACTTATGGTGAACCAGCGGCTCAGGGATTGTAGAAAGGAAAAGGGTTGGGTAGGTTTAAAATGCAGAATTAGATGCCGTCCGATTGAATGCGCATGTTTAAACAACGTTGATCCAAGTACCTATCATATAAATTTGCATATAATCTAGTTATGATTATTGTCAATAATACTTACATTTCGATAAAGATGATGCTGCCTACTTTACCTGTTATGTGATACTTATCATCACAGAGTCCAATCTTGAATCGCAGACCAGGTCTACTAAGAAAACACTCGTTCCGAGAAGGGGTTTATGGTCTTCTTCTTCTTCTTCAGGTTCGCTCACCACCCGGAATGAAGGCTCGGTGTGGTTAGTAATATCAAACAGTGTTACATGCAAACGAAAAAGAGATGCAACCAGGATTAGTTTTTTAAAGTAATAGTTTCATCTGAATACCCAACTAACCATATCTCAGTGACATTGTACCACTCTGAACCCACACCTAAAGCTATTTTGTGATTATATGGTTACTTTGGTATTCACATGAAATGTTGTGCAAGTACCAGAAGTTCAACAACGCCCAACTATGGACAGCTCAATGTTAATACCATTTACTCTTTGAATCAGCTTACACCAACATGATAATCTACTAAGAAACATCTAAGAATGTATAGAGATAAAGTTCAAAAATACAGTTTTAACTGATGGTACTTTATAAACGTCAAACTGTCCAATATTGGACCCTGCCAACACACGGCGCCTGCACGGTAATGTGGGCCGTCAGAATGGTTCATCGGTTGCGAAGTGAAGTGCTTCTTAAACTGAAGCGATACATTTCTCAATGTTTCAACGTTATCCTAACGTAAACTTAATATTATCACCCATTGACGAGTGCACGGATGGATTCTTGGTTTGCGTGGGCGTACTTCGGTTCTCGTGAAAAGGACCTAGCAAATTATTTACAAAAGTTGATAGGCCCTTTTCAAATGTTACGCGAGCATTATTCATGTGTTCATTTTTAGTAAACAGGGCCCCGCTGTTGTGTCACTTTTTGTCGAGTGAGTGAACTCAAATCCATCCGTGCACTCGTCAATATGCCTGTCCACGCCCGAAACCCATCTACCACACAAAATCAAATAAAAATGTTTCTGTATGGCAACCCTAATAAAAAATAACCATAAACGAACGATAACCCAAACCATTGAACTATTCCACAAATGGTTTGGATGATACCCAGAACACGTCGTTAAGCAAATTAACCATACAATTTTTATTAGGGAAACAAGTCCAGACATAAACGAGAATATGGGTGTATATCTTCACTGTAACAACTACGGGTAATCATCGAAAATACTTGCATTTTACTCAGGCACTTTTGAGCAAACTGCAATCACTCTCTCATACTCGAAATGTGCCACGACCAAATTGGCACAACGACGCCCTATACGCTCTCTGACCAAAGCGCAGGAGAAGTCTCAGGATCTTGAAATGATTCTAAATTCTGGAATGTATATTTTTCCTGGGTCCCAGATCATGACATTTTTTGTTAGTCTGACTGTACTTCATTTACAGAGTTCAATTTTAATCATCCTAGAATTTCATCATACTACTACTACAATCATCTAGATTTCCCTAAACTAATCTTGATAATATCCAAACTTTTTCAGTAAAATTCTAAGAGTGCTTAGCATTATCTCTTGTAATTTCTTATAAATCGCTCTCTGATTCCATAATTCCTTCAAACTGGTAATAATTTCCAAGAATTGGCATAATTTTGTCTCAATTTTTCTCTATGAAACTTCCTTAGAATATTCTCAATAATTTCCTTGGTACGCTCTTCAGAATGACCATCACATTCTTCTCAGACTTATTCTTTGAACTGCTTTGTAGGTAAGATCAGAATTGTTTTGAAATCCTCTTCAGTATTTCCTAAGTACTCAAGTATTTCGCCAAAAAGGCCTTGAAAATCTCCCATAAATTGCAAGCTTTCTTAAAGTTTGAAAAAAATTAATCTCCATAGAAACATTGCACACAATTCCATTGAAATTATTCTCACGATTCGCATAAGAATTCTCTTAAGTTTCATCTTAAGAATTTTCTATAATTTCTCTTCCGAATTCTAACTATTTCCTTTCTTGACAAAATCTCTATTCAATTGTCATCAGAGTTTGCAAAGATAATTTATACCGTCTTCACTTCAATCAAAGGTTGCACAGACTGCATACTTACACTTCACTGTAAACTATTTTCAGACATAATTCATCAAAAACGTTTCTTCTTACATGGCGTTTTTCCCAGCTGGGTGGCATCCCTATCTTGTTTGCCTTGCCTTGAAAAGAGCTAACATCGCTGCGGGCCCGCGAGTCGTGGGCCCCACTGACAGCTCATAATTTGTAAACAAATAGAAGATTCATGCCAGAATTTCAAAAAAGGCGTGACTGACATTTTAGTTATTCTTAATATTTTTGCTTACATTTTGTGAAAAATAAACTTAGAACTCATAAAATATTGTTTTCTGATTTTCTACCACGAAGTCAACCATGAAAGGGAAAATAATTTCATTTGATAAAAATAAGACTATGCAGTCACGCCATTTTTGCAGTTCACACTTGAATTGTGACGTTTCAGATGTTGGTTTCAATAACATGGCGGCATATCACCCAGCTGGTTTTTCCAACTTTCAACTCTGTGATGCATCTGGTTGTTACGCCTTGCACCAGAACTACAAGTTATATAGTTTTAATATGCCAAACGTTTTGATTCAGTAGTGTAGTATCTAGTCACGCCCGATTCATTTGAAATGCATCCGATTGATAGTTCACTTGTAAACAACGAACAAAAAGAAGACCAAAAAAATCTCCGGGCGTAATTCTAGACAAACATTTGAAAAGGGCGTAATTCCAAAATGACCATATCGAGAAAATCGCTTCTGAATTTTGTTGACCTAAAAATTAATCCTATTTCACGACTTTCCATTTTCTGGTTGATTTTATAAGCTTGACATATAGTTAATAGTGTAATCTATCATCGTGCATCACTAAAAACTCAAAAAAAGTTTTATTTGTCGTGAAATTGAGAAGAAAACATCATACGCCCTGATAATTTCATACATGTTGTTACCCCCCAGATCTTCCACCCTTTGAACTGCCAACACTGGTGATACGCCGTGGAAGTACACCCTCGGGATTGTTTGTTTGTTGTTCTTCGTTCACAAATTTTGTGAGAGTGGAATTACGCCCGGAGATTTTTTGGTCTTCTTTTTGTTCGTTGTTTACACGTGAACTATCAATCGGATCAGCGCTGCCATTTATACAGATTTATCTGTATTATACAGATTTTTTAATCTTAATACAGACCCGATACAGAATACAGATTTATAACAGATTTTTTAATTACAATACAGATTTATACAGATTTTTATAAAATGATGCATATGGAGCTGGTAGTAAACGATTTGAGATTGTATGGGGATTTACAGTATTAATTGAATAGTTCCAAAATAAGCATGTATGTTAAATACAAGAAAAGTGCCCGAGCACATTAAAATGGTACAAATACAAGTACTCGTAAACATTTTACTTGCATTGAAAATGTATTTCGTAAGAAATTGCGGATTTTCTGATATTCTCCATACTACAAAAATGATTTTACCAGCACTGGCGGGGCGACATCTCTCGACTTTTCGGTGTAACTACCACACAAATGATGTAATTAATTGTATTCATCTATATTAAAAATATCAAATAGTAATGAACTCGTGCACTTTTTTGCATTTAAAACTGCTTATCAGGAAGATAATGAATAGAAACTAAAATCTCCATACATTTTCAAACGGCTTCATATCACTCTTATAAATAAGTACGGACGATATCACAAATGGCGCAATTATATCCCGTATGGTTAGTACGATAGCCCGAATAGGTGGTTAAGCACTTTTTATGGTTATTTTGTATGCACTGTATTTGTAAAACAACAAAACATGATTAATTAAGAAAAAAATCGTCAATACAGAAAATACAGATTTTTTAATAGAGTGGATACAGATTTTTTATAAAACCACCTGGCAGCTCTGCCTACTAGTCTTATAGTACGTTCAGACTACAGAGTTATAACATGTTATAGCGCTATCTTGATGGTGGTTTCTGTGTTGCAATTATTTGACAACCGTTATAACATGTTATAACTCTCCAGTCTGGACAGCGTTTTAGAGTTACCTCTATGGTACTTCCACGGCGTATCACCAGTGTTGGCAGTTCAAAGGGTGGAAGATCTGGGGGGTAATAACAACAATCAATACGAAACTAACGATTTTAAATTGGCTCACCACTTTAGTAGCCTATTGGTACCAAGCAAACGATTAACGTACCCTATTCTAGTTGAAATTCTATTACTACACTATGTTTGTTTTGATTCGCTATGAAAGTTTGACAGATAACATCAGGGGTGTGTGGATTCATGCAGAACATGCAGGGGTGAGTGAAATAGCTTGGGACTGCTTGGGACCGTTGTTCTGGTACTAAGTGAGCCAAAAATAATAATGATTTTCTTCGGGACCCAGTGGTCTTAGAGTTACCTCTATGGTAATAACATGTATGAAATTATCGCGGCGTATGATGTTTTCTTCTCAATTTCACGACAAAGAAAACTTTTTTTGAGTTTTTAGTGATGCACGATGATAGATTACACTATTAACTATATGTCAAGCTTATGGAATCATCCAGAAAATGGAAAGTCGTGAAATAGGATTAATTGTTAGGGTCATCAAAATTCAGAAGCGATTTGCTCGATATGGTCATTTTGGAATTACGCCCTTTTCAAATGTTAGTCTAGAACTTTCCATCTGTCAAATTTTAACCAAAAGTTAAAATAATCCACCAAATGGTTCAGAGCCTAAGTTGAAAACACGCGAAAGCTAATATGCGATAAGCAATAAGTTTGGAAAGCGAAGAAAAAAAAAGGCATGTGTGTGTACAGTGTGCGCTCCCAAACCCTCAAGATAAGCCCCCTTATTCTGCGAGTCACGTGACTCTCTGTCACCGGTGAGGTGACTCTCCATGTAAATCAAATGGAGACTCACCTCACACGAGGTGACTATTGTCACCTCACCGGTGAGAGAGAGTCACGTGACTCGCAAAATAGGGGGGAAGGCCTCCCTAGAGATTCACCTTACATTTTGCTGTTCATAAGGAATAAGTGCGCCGTAGACACCAACAATATGTACCGTAAAGCCGTAGTTTTATAAGCGTTAGCACACAACTTATAAATGAAAATTGTTTTACAATGTGCAATAATGAAATGTCATTAAAAGAACACGGCGAATGAGAACAACCCAAATTTGAGTTTAGTTCACTCATAATCGCCAAAAGTGCATAACCGAATTTGAGAAAAGTAAAGATTGGATTCACTCAGTTTATTGGTACAACTCCGAGACTGAATAAAATTTTCGTCAATTTCCTCATTTTTCGGCAGATTTTTTAGGTTTTCCACAAGAAACCATGAGATAAATTTAACTCATCGCTGCGTTCCTGCACTTTTGGCGATTATGAGTGAACTAAACTCAAATTTGAGTCGTTCTCATTCGCCGTGAAGTAAATACATATCCCCAAAAAAAAAAAAAAAAAAAATCGGTACTTACCGGGTACATGATGGCTTTCTCACTTTTTAACGATGTGATCTGTTCACTTTATTCTTTCAAACAACTTCATTAATTAGATGGCACACCGAAACACAAACATTTAAGCCTTTTAATTGACAGATTCTGATAGACTTTATGTTTGATAGGCTTTGATTTTATTATTTCGTTAGTAAACAAAATTCTTCATATTGCGCACGTAAAATTTCTCTCACTTCCGACCAACCGACCGAACATTTTTTGAATATCTAATCTACTACCTCTCTCGTGACACTGTTCCCAAACCCTTAACTTCAATGCGCATTTGCTTCATCCGTCGTCCCATGCAGCAGAATGTGTCAGTGAAACGTCAACCATCCGACCAATCAGCATCGACCACATCCAAGCGGCTGTCAAAACTGCTCGAATGATCCGCTATCTGCATTCTGAATATCTCTCCCCAAAACACGTCAGTCGTTCAAAAACTATCGCCAATTGGACAAAATCATCACAAAAAGCAACGGAGACGGACAGAAATTGGTTAACTCTTGGGTGATAGCAATAGGTTCCAGTGAAAATATGAACGTTTAGTATTCGGATGTCCATCGGGAGAAAAAAAGTGTGTGCTTTAATAGTTTGTGTGTGTGAAAATCAAGGAAAAGATCCAATCACGGAAGGATGCTGTCAAACATCTACGAAATGTCGCAACTTAGCGATAGTCGAAGGCTGACCACGGTGCTGATGTTTCTATTATTAGAACTGTTTTTCGACCGTAAGTCCTGTTAAAGTAATTAAGAATCAGATTATGCCACCGAAGTGCGATGAAGCCAAACGAGAGTTTTGGGACTGCATTTGGATTGGGTAAAAAAAAAAGAGCGATAATATATTTTGCCTTCGTCTTCGATCCCCGCAATCGGCTACGAACATCACAGACAACTAAACACTGACGTGTCCCAAATACAGTCTTAGCGCAGTGCGGCACGCAGACCCGTTTGAGAGACATTGTCAACATTCAGAACTTAGACAATTGAGCGGGTGTTTAAAAGTTTTTCAAATGTTCAATTTCAGGTGCCGATTCGGCTGCATCACAAGCAGAGATCAATCGTCATCTAGAAATGGGAAGAGATCTGCTCACAAAAGGACAGCTGTCGGATGCGCTTACGCACTATCATGCCGCTGTTGGTAAGTCCGAAAAGATAAAAAAAAAATAGAATCATTGATGGTGCTCCAACTCCGGTACCTACGCTATTTGTTTTCACTATGAATTGACCGCTACGATATGTTCTTAATAATTTTAATCGCTAGAATAATTATAATCAAGTATCTACCATATGAATACGCGAGGCAGAAGGAAGTTTGGAAGACTTCCATAGAGATTCTCTAAAGTTCCCTGAAGTCTTCAGCATTCTCTAAGATAATCTATACTACCGGTAAACGCATTGTAAATGTAGGGTTGCGGCCATTTGTTTACTAAAAAAAATGTTTTTCGATATTATGAAATAATTAACTGTTATGATATTTTCCACTTGCTTAAGTAACGTCCACTGGGTGAAAGTTACTCTAATGAAGGAAAAAAAGAAGAGATCGTAATGTGTTGGACACATGAAATCTGACAATTTCGCTATCAGAGAATCATAATTTGATGATCAATGAATATTCACTCTTAATGTAGAGTGAATATTCACCGATTATAAGATTGCTAATTGTGAAATTGTGACTCTCTAAATGCGAAATCGACAGGTATTGTGTGTAAAACACATAGATTACAACCATAGATACTATAGAGTCCATAGATAAGCGGAGGCGAAGTAGAATGAAGCCAAACGAGCATGACGTCATCATGGTGCTTTTAACGAAGGAAGCATTATAATATTATGAGCAAAATTATTATTTATTTGCATTACGTTATAATTTTTATCTCGAGTGATAAATTAAGTGATTAAATTAAAAATCGAAAGGATGCATCAGTAGACTGATGCAAAATTTGAAATTTTCGCTCCAAAATTAAACCCTATTTTGTGAGAAACTGACTTGGCACAAACCATTTGAATTTTATATGGGAATTACTATAGAGAAACCATAATTTCGGTTCATATTTATTTCAAAATTCACCAGTTCACTGTACTTTAGAAAATGATAGCTGAGCTTGTTGAAAATTTTCTCAGCTACAACTTAGTTGAAGACCACTTTTCGATCAAATGTAAGGAACAACAAAATATTAATGATTCAAGTCACTGATGTCTTATGATTATGCTCCATCGACTGTTCAGCAGGCAACATTGGTGTTTATGGCACGTAGAATAGAGGACAAAAATCATGGCTACTATGTCACACTGCAGAATACAGTGTTGCCCACAATACAGTTGCTTAAGGCCTAAACGCAATGTGGGCGGAAGCGGAACGGAAACGGAAAGTTTGACAGTTGTCACTAATGACATCAAGCTGCCTAACCGAAGTCGATTTGATTCTAACTTGCTTTCAATCCGACAAGTAGGCTTACTCTGATCGGGCTTTTCCGTTGCCGCTGCCGTTCCGCTTCCGCTGCCATTGCGCTTGGGCCTTTAATCTTGCCATAAGATTATCAATGTCTTAAACAATTAATAACTATTTAATTTGACGTTTGGCTGAAAAACGATTTTCTGCAAAGTTGTAGCTGATAAAAATTCCCATAAGAATAGCAATAGAATTTTTTAACAGTACAATATGTAAAAGGCTAGAAGACAATGAACAAAAAGTTTTGTTTTCCCATAGTAATTTCCATATAAACTTGAAATGGTTTGTGCCAAGTCAGTTTCTTATCAAATGAATTTAAACTTTCGGAGGCTAGTCAGGACCCGATTTGAAACCGTTTGAACACTGTGGAGCGAAAATTTCAAATTTTGCATCAGTCTAATGCATCACCATACCAGACAATCTTACGCTGCAAATACGGTGCTGCCCGGTTGTATGGAAGTCTGCTGGTAGACCACAAAACGTTTTCCACACTCCACATTCCGATTTATTTCGCGGAAACGGAATATTTCCATCCTGGATGGTTGCTTGCTTTTGCTTTAACTTGACCCTATGTCAACTTCGTATTCTTCTGCACATTCCAACTTATTGCTTTTCGTATATTAGCTTATTTCGTGCTCTCAACTTAGTGTTCTAGATGCACCTCCACAGTTATTAATTGAGAGCTTTCGATGCCTGTACAATCATACTTCTATGCCCAGGGAAGTCGAGAAATTTTCCAACCCGAAAAATTCCTAGACCGGACCGGGAATCGAACCCAGCCACCTTCAGCATGATCTTGGTTTGTAGCTGCACCATTACCGACTGAGCTAAGGGAGGCCCTATGTCAAATTCCTATCAAATTCCTTAATTTCCTTGTTGAGGCCCCACTCGACATTTCATTCATTCCTCAAGACTGGTTACCAACCAATAATGTTTAGTTCAGTGATTCTCAAACTGTTGTCGAATGTGACCTCCTGAGTATGAGAAACTTCATTAGCTCGTGACCCACTAATATTAAATAAAGATGTTGTAAGGTCAATATGACCTTAAAATCTCCAAAATTGCATTCAAATGAAAAAAAAAAACTTGAGTCTGCATAATGGTATGAAGCTCAAAACCGAAAAAAAAAAATCTAGGGCCAATGTGCCAAATGTATACAATGACTATAAATGATGATTTCGAACGAATCAAAACCCATCCACGCAACACCAAATATTGCGTCACAAGCTTTAGGCCGTTCGCAATGCTGTTGTAGTTTATGGGGGTTATTCCGAGAGTCGAAGTGACTTTTGTCACTAGTGAAGTGAGAAAGGTCACGTCGTGGTGACGTGCCTCTCTGTGCAAATCAAATGGAGAGTCACGTCACCACGATGTGACTTTTCTCACTTCACTAGTGATAAAAGTCACTTCGACTCTCGGAATGACCCCCTATATAACCTGTTTCACTAGAACAGAAACGCATCCCTCACAATGCAGAGTTGCAGTTTCATTATTCGAGCACTTTTTTGCACCAGATTTGCAACTGTTCGACTATTCGGTTTTATTTCTGAGTGGGTTTGAAACACGAATGGAATTCTGTTTTAAATTTATTTGGATGTATTTATTGATGCTTCTCGTAAATGTTCAAAGAACTTGGTGGAGAAGATTCAATAGAAATATGGAAATTTTACAGAAATGTTGGGAAGTTCTGAGAAGTTTGAGAATATTGAAGTGAGTGGCATTTCATAAAAGATCGGTAGTAGTTCTGAGAATTTCATAGTATATTATAGAACTTCATGAAAATCCATGGTTCTTCAAAGAATTTCATGAAAGCGCTTGCGTCTTTTACATCAAGAAAATATTCTCTCATATGATACCAGTCTGCTCAGTAATTATTCCAATGATCTGCAGGTGTTCTAAGATCTCCATGAAGTCCTTTAGATATTCTTTCAAGACTTCGGATTGATAAGGTATCATTCTGAAAAAATCCAAATATCCAACAATCTAAATCACATCTCCTCTCCATATGATACAAGGCAGCTTATAAATTATTCCATGTGTTTTAAGATGTCTATAAAGTCCTCTGGATACTTTTTAAAGAATTCTATTCTGATGAAGATCTCAACCTATTTAACAATTCATCTCATGATACCAGGTGTCTCAGAAAATATTCCAAAGGCCTTCAGGTGATTTTCTCAGGATGTTCTCCTATCTTCAGGTTGATTTTGTATAACTCTGAAGATCTTCAACTGTTCAAAAATTTAATTCACGTCTCTCAGATATTCACCCACGATACCAAGTTTCTCAGCAATTGTTTCAAAGACCAGCAATCTCTATAAATAATGAAGTGCAGTTTTAGAGCAAATTGTAAACAAACTCGGTCGCTACCTTTTAAAGTAGTTTTGATTGTTTCTTCTTCTTCTTCATTTTTATATATGGGTGTTGGATTTTAGTGTTCGTGAAATTGCGCATGGAGATCTCTATACAAAAATCCAACATGACTGAATCATAAATTTGACACATTAGAACACCTATATGTAGTCACCTTGGGCTCACCCACGCAAATCAACATCATGATCGGGTAGGGAAAAACGGTTGTTCCAGACCTTGTATGATTGACATCGGGGAAAGACTTGCACTACCCGATGGTTATGTTCGTTTGCGTGAGCGTACCTTGAATTCCTAGAAATCATCGAGTGAAGCCATTGGTTACAAAAGCTGTTACGCCCTAATGACATATCTATCTATAAAAGTCATCAGATCCTGTTTTCTCGAGGTTCTAGAAGATTTTTTTTTAATATTGACCCACGGCAAACTTCGAGTGGTGTGTGGAAATGTAATTTTAAACTGCTCGAATGATGTGACCTATTAATCATATTTCCGGATGGATTTGAGATTTGGGCGTAATTGCATTTGTAAACAAACACGTCAATTGCCGATTTCTCTTGAATAAAAGCTCAATCTCATAAGCAAAATATACCAAATGACAAAGGAATCATTCCTCTACCTCATAGTGTTATTAGTTTTCGAGACAGAGCGTTTATTCGCGAGAAATCGGCGATTGGCGTGTTTGTTTACAAATGCAATTATGCCCAAATCTCAAATCACTCCGGATTTCCAAGCAGTTTTGGAATAACACGGCCAATGAGATCGACCCAAATTTGAGTTTAGTTGACTCTTAAATTGCAAAAAAGTGCAGGAGGTCAGCGATGAGTAAATTTGCCTCATGCTTTCTTGTGGAAAACCACAAAAATCTGCCGGAAAATGAGGAAAATTGACGAGAATTTTACTCAGTCTACAATGGACTGATTTTTTTTTTCCTTGATTTGTTTTCCGTGCTGAGCACCAATGCTACCGACGCCACGGAGCCAGCTCCCACACCTGGACCCTACCTATGGATCCATCAACTCATGAACCGGGGACCAACGGCTTTACTTCTCTTCCGAACGAAGGCGTGATCAGCGATGCTATGCCTCAGAACATCCCCGCGGCGCCGACTGGGATTGAGCCCAGGCCTGCTGGGGTGAAAGGTAATCACGCTAACCACTACACCACCGGCGCCGCTAGGGACTGAGATAATCCAATCTTTACTTTTCACAAATTTGGGGTTTTGTTTTATCCTGGAAAACACTGGAAAAACATGAGGCAAATTTACCATCACTGAGTTCCTGCACTTTTTGCGATTTATGTGTAAAATGAACTCAAATTTGGGGTAATCTCATTGACCATGTGCCAGCGATTTTAAGAAAATGAAAGTTCAAGTTTCTATAGAAGCAAAAATATCAAAATATTGATCCACGGCAAAGTTCGAGTATAGTCGCTATATTCATAGTCTGGCGCAAGGTGGCTACATATAGGTGTTCTAATGTGTCAAATTCATGATTCAGCAATGTTGGATTTTTGTATGGGACAGCGACCGCGTTTGTTTACAATTTGCTTTAAAACCGCACTTTCCCCCCCGCGACCTCCTCGCCTATATAGTGACAAAGCTGTACCACCATTTATATACCCACCTGGCGGATAGAATTTCGGGAACCAATTAGGCTGTCAAAAAGCGGAACCCATCGAGCAAATCATGACCAACAACTGAAAAGAGCACATCAGCTATTGCGAACAAAACTTCGGAAACCCTTTTCTCGTGACTCAAGGCTCGCCTACGCAAACTAACGCCATCTTTGGGTTGAGGAGAGTTTCCCCTATCCGATGATACTGGTAATTTGCGTTCGATTGGTGAGGAAAGAATAATCATCGTTTTGTTTATAACAGTTGATAGTGCCTTTTCAATTGTTTGTCTACAATATATTGAATTGGTTCCGCTTTTTGATAGATCGAAATTCTATCCGCCAGATTATGAATATAGCGACTATAAGTTCGAGTGGTAGGAAACGTCATTTTAAACTGCTCGAATCAGTGATCCATTGGTTGAACCAAAACTGATACCATTGCACACATGGTACATGGCACAACTGGCTCGCTAACCCTGTTCATGACCATGTGAGTCAAATATTTTCATTTGCTGTTAGTTCAACGCTTATCAATAGTTTCGCTTTACATGGCCTTACGAAGATCATCCTGCGTCCTGATGAATCTTCCAGCGCCAATCGTTTTCCAAGATAATTGTACACTAGATTTCCGACAAGATTACTATGCTGAAATTAGTTCTGCTATCTCCTGGTGGCCGTTAGTATCAGCTGGGTGTTGACGATGCCGTTCAATATTTCAATCAAATGATTTGGGACATCATGCTGTATTTGTGCCTATTGCTCGCCGTGGTCCGATGGTCACTTGCCTTTACTGAAATGGTACAGGACAAAAGCGCTGCGAGGATACTGTCGGAATCGTTCTTACATTATAAAAACAGGAGTTCAATCACACAAGTAATGACTATAGGGAATTCAACATCATATCGACGATATGTATTCCGTACGCAGTCATCGTATATCAATATCATGCACCCAGGGTGAAATTGCTGAATCATGACAACTACTAATGGGAAATTTCTAATCAAAAAGGCAATGAACTTGCTTCAGTTTCATTTGCTTATCAGGCCCACTAATCATGAAATACGGCTGTTTTTCATACACTGAACTCTAAGCTTTGTTGCAACTAGAAAAAGAAGCTAGAAGAAAGCTTTCTATTAGAACACTCAGACTCTTGTTGAAATTTGATTTTCAGTAATACAACCTTTGCGCCACTCCATGCTGTTTATTGTACATATATCATAACTATGCTAGAAATCATTCCACTCACCATCCACGGAAATAACCCTTATCGCTTCGGCGATAGTAATAAACCAATTGCATTCAATTTTCTAATTGCACGTTTATTGCTCTCATTCGTTATCTTCCCCAGAGGGTGACCCGAACAACTATCTGACGTACTTCAAACGTGGCACGGTATACCTGGCTTTGGGTAAAGCTAAATTCGCCATCAACGATTTCTCCCGGGTGTTGGAGTTGAAGCCGGACTTCATGGCGGCCCGCGCCCAACGTGGTCAAGTGTACTTGAAAATGGGCGATTTCGACAACGCAGAAATAGACCTGATGAACGTGCTGCGAATGGATCCGCACAACCACGAAGTCAACTTCCAGTACGCTAGGATCGATCCCGCACGGGAGCAATGGGTTCTCTGTTTGGATGTTATTTCACGAGGTGACTATACAACGGCCATAGCCCTGTTGACACAGTTGCTGGAAATCTGTCCTTGGTCTGTGGAAATCCGGGAAGCCCGAGCTCAGTCCTATATTCGAATCGGAGACCGCCTGGCCGCCGTCAGTGACTTCCGGTCGGTGAATCGGTTATCTCATGATAGTACCGAAGGCTACTACACCCTGTCGAAGATTCTCTACGACTTGGGCGATTCAGGGACGGCTCTGAAAGAGATTCGCGAATGCTTAAAGCTAGATCCTGAGCACAAAGACTGTTTTCCATTGTATAAGAAAATCAAGAAGGTGGACAAGGTTTACGTAGATGCTCAGCAAGCCTTAGAAGAACAGCGGTACGCTGATTGCACACAACAGGCCGAAAAAATCATCAAGCTGGAACCGAACGTTCCAATGATTGTCTACAACGGCAAACAATTGCTCTGCTCCTGTTTGGTCAAAGATGAACAGTTCACAGCCGCCGTTGGCAGATGCCGGGAGGCACTGGACATCTATCAGGATCCAGAAGTCATGTGTGATCGTGCAGAAGCTCTCATCGGCGCAGAAATGTACGACGATGCCATCCACCAGTATCGCGAGGCACTGGAAGTAAACGATGGCTTCCAGCGCGCAAAGGAAGGTATCGAACGAGCTCAGAGGCTACAGAAGCAATCGGAACGAAGGGATTACTATAAAATCCTTAACGTGAAACGATCCGCTGATGACAAGGAAATCAAGAAAGCTTACCGAAAAGCTGCCCAAAAGTGGCATCCGGACAACTTCCAGGGCGATGAAAAGAAGGTTGCAGAGAAGAAGTTCATCGATATTGCCGCCGCAAAGGAAGTGCTCACCGATCCGGAAAAGAGGCGACAATTCGATGCCGGTGAAGATCCGCTAGATCCGGAAGCCAACCGCAACGGTTTCGGTGGGGGAAATCCGTTCCATCACTTCCAGCACGGGTCACCGTTCCAGTTCAAGTTCCACTTCACGTAGAGTACATCATAGGATTATTTTTTTTTTCGGCGCCCCAGGATGGGTGAGTTGTTCTCTAGATCCCCCTTCCTACATTATTCCCCAACTGTCCACCTGTTGATGCCGTGTAGTGCCAGCTTTAATTTATTGTCCTTATTAATTTTTTTTATTCGTAAAGTGAACGAAATTTCATTATTTTTTTTCATCAGTATAATGAGCACAGTCGAATTTAGCAAGCAATGGTCGTTTTTGTTTTTAACTGTGGAGAAGTATGAGAAACTCTACAAAAATCAACAGAAAAGCAAAGTGATGTGAGAAAATGTGAAAAGATACGGAGGAAACGTGATTTGATTCAGGGCCACATACTCAAAATTGCTAGTTTCCTTATTTTTTCACCTTTTCCAAACGATTAATTTAAAGAACTGATTAAGAGAGTAAAATAAAAAAAAAACCTAGTGTAAATAAACGCTTGATCACAACTAATGATTAGTAAAATGAAGTTGTATAGAATCTTAATTTATTTTTTTCTAATATCCGAAAATCCTGTCTCTATTTTTTTTTAACCGAATCGATATTTTTTAACAATTATTTTTTATTCAACAATGTTTATATCAGTGGTTCTCAAACATTCGTCGATTGCGAGCCACCAATTATTAAGACGTAGGTATTTATATTATAAAGTCACTATATTAATGGTCTTGTGGAGACAATTGCGAGAGCCAATATAGTGCAGGACTGTTTCTTGTAAGATCAATGTGGTGGAAGTATTGCGATTCATTGGATCCATTTCCAACGCGTTTCTGAATGCTATTTTTAAGTTTTTTTTTTACGATGAACATCCTACCTTCCGTAAAAAAATGGTCAACATTGATATTGATACTACAATTCAGTGCCAACATTTCAAAGGGGCGTAATTGCATTTGTAAACAATGGCTTTAGCCGTCGATTTCTCGCGAATAAAAGCTCACTCATGAAAAATAATGACACCAGCAGGTAGAGGAATGTTTCCTCTACCAGCTAGCATTGTAATTTTGGAGAGGTAAGATGTCATTCGCGAGAAATTGACGGCTAAAGTCATTTTTTACAAAAGCAATTACGCCCCTTTGAAATGTTGGCACTGAATTGTTTGAATTGAAAAAAGTGAAAACCTACCTAACTACGAGTATAACTTAACCTAACGTGCTAGATCACGTATGATCTGATGATTTCAGTACCAACATTTCAAAGGGGCGTAATTGCTTTTGTAAACAATGGCTTGAGCTATCGATTTCTCGCAAATAAAAGCCCAACCCTTCAAATTAACAATGCTAGCTGGTAAAGGAAACATTCATCTACCTGCTGGTGTCTTTAATCTTGATGAGTATACTTTTATTCGCGAGAAATCGATGGCTAAAGTCATTCTGGATCAACAATAGAAAAGGGCCCATCAGCATTTGTAAACAAACCGTTCCAAAGCCAATTAATCACAAATCGAAGGCTGCCCACACAAACCAACACCATCATCGTGTAGGTGGAAGTTTCCCCTATCCGATGATGGTGTTGGTTTGCGTGGGTGGCCTTCGCTTTGTGAGTAATGGGCTTAGGAACGGTTTGTTTACAAATGCTGATGGGCCCTTTTCTATTGTTCATCCAGCATTGTTTACAAATGCAATTACGCCCTTTTGAAATGTTGACACTGATTTGATCTCAGACAGGTGTCTCTGAACCTTTCCAGGATGAATACTCTCCGTTCTTCTAATGTCTGAATTCCAGCCTGGCGGTGGATCTCAGAAGTTCTAGTCCGCGGGGGACTGTTTAGGACCATCCGAAGGATCTTGTTCTGGATCCTTTGGAGTTTAAGGTGATTGCATTTGGCGCAACTCTCCCAGATTGGCATCTCGTATTCTATTACGGGAAGGATGATTTTTTGTTTGTAGACAGCACACGGCGAATGAGAACGACCCAAATTTGAATTTAGTTCACTCATAATCGCCAAAAGTGAAGGAACTCAGCGATGAGTAAATTTGTCTCATGTTTTCCCAGGATTTTCCAGGAAAAAAATCACGAATTTGAGAAAAGTAAAGATTGGATTCACTCAGTCTATTGGTACTACCACAAACGAAGTGACAGACGGAGCGGCTCAAAAACTTTGGAGACTCTCCTGCTATTGCAATTTTTCAGTGTACCACATGGCAACACCACTACTACTGGATTGTACCATAGAGGTAACTCTAAGACCACTGGGTCCCGAAGAAAATCATTATTATTTTTGGCTCACTCAGTACCAGAACAACGGTCCCAAGCAATCCCAAGCTATTTCACTCACCCCTGCATGTTCTGCATGAATCCACACACCCCTGATGTTATCTGTCAAACTTTCATAGCGGATCAAAACAAACATAGTGTAGTAATAGAATTTCAACTAGAATAGGGTACGTTAATCGTTTGCTTGGGACCAATGGTTCGAGTGGTAGTAAACGTCATTTTAAGTACTCGAATAAAGTGGTTAATTAACTACTTCATTCGAGCACTTAAAATGACGTTTACTACCACTCGAACTTTTAAATAAAACATTATTTTGAGATTTTTTCTTCTAGAACCTCGAGAAAAGTAGCCAACATTTGTGCGTTTCATAAAAAAATAAAAATTAGTTGGTCCAGTTTTGTGAAATCCCTGGTAGAAAGTCACGCCAAAACTGCTTGACAAAGTGGTCAATTGTTTTGATCAAGTCATTTAATTTCGTTACAAATTTATAGCTAATAAAAAAAATCTGCACATGTTCGTCACTGACAGCATTGTCACTGACAATTGACATGGTTTGCCTTGACCATGACTGTTAGCTAAAATGAGTGGCTAAAGCAGAATTTTAAATATCGCCGTGTCGAGATTTTGCAGCACTGCTATAGATCAGTGCACGGTCCCTAACCTCACTTTTTGCTCCCTATCATTTTGCTTCTGAGTAAAAGAGATACCAACGAATGGGAGCCAAAACAAACCACCCAAAACTGTCAAAACTTACGGGTAAGAGAAGAGTGCGGCAAATCTTCGTGAACTGATCAATACACGAGGGGGGCGACACATCTAAATCTCAAGTCTAGATGCTCAACAAATCTCACACTAGCGAATCAATCTTCGAAAAATCTTCTTTCATTCTCGCATCTACTTGCATCGCGCATCATCTTTTTGCAGGAAATCTTCAGAATCGTCATCAATCTTCTTTCTATCTACTCAGCGTGCGCGCAGCTAGCCACAGCAAAACACAATCTTTTCTGCATCGTAGATAGAGTCGTCCCCCTCGTCAATACACTAAATTAAAAAAAATCCTTCATTTTTGATCGGGCCATCTGGTGCCAATGACGTTTATATAAGGTCTGGGCCAAAGGGCTTATTGATGTTAGTGAAATGTGCAAATGTTTAGTGGTGTTCGTATTTTATTGCAATGTTTATCTTTTTACACGAAACAGCTGTTGGCAGTGACGTATTTCTATCTGTTCGGAGATGTTCAGCAATGTTTACAACATTTTTGCTTCTAACACCAGCAAGCTGCCTGTTGGCCCAGACCTTATATAAATGTCATTGATCTGGTGCTTGGCTTTTTCAATGCCCTTGCAGCATATTTGAACGCGTTGTATAAATTGCAGTACTAGATCGCTGCTGACAGCTTCTCGCAACGGAAGTGACTGAAACAGATATGGAATCTGACAGTTCGAACCTTTTCTCTCTCTTTTTCCGGCATCGTGTATGCTAGTAGACACATTTCATCCGAGGTACTGCGAAAAATTTTGCGTAAATTTAGTGAAATATAGCAATTTTATGCAAAAAAATATCTTTGGAAACAATCGAAAGTTGTAGCAAGTGAAGTGCGATAAAAAATTCTGTAAAAATGCTTCAAAATCGTGAGAAATAGAGTGCAACTTAGATTGTTGATAGTGCCGATCGTCGTTCTATGGGTTGAGAGACGAAGCAAAATCTGTCGAACTGTCAAACTGTGTTGTTTTCTTAAAGAAAACGATGTGAATTCGTGTTTTTAGTGCAATCACTAAATTTATGCTATTAATTTACGGTCTCATAAGTGCTTCAAAACCTTGTGCTGTTTTATTTGTTAATTACCCTTGCTAAATAGCAGATTCCTGCTTTGTTGACATTCAACTGGATGTCTGGCATAACCTCGAAACATGGATCGCTCCATCACCGTCCTCGTCCACTTGCTCACTATTTTGAACCATTCTGGAATTTTGGATCTTACACTCGCTTCGTTCACGTTAACGTTGAACCGATCTCAGTGCAACTATTTTCCTTTACTTCCAGCTAGACTACAATGGCCGATACAGCAAAGAAGCCAGCCGTCAAGAAGGTCGGTAAGGCCGCCAAGGCGGCCGCCGTTGCCGCTCCTGCCCCAGCTGGCCCCAAGGGTGTGAAAAAGTCGCAAACCAAGGCAGCCATTCTGGCCCGTACCCACAAGCCCAAGGGACAACGCACCGCCAAGGCTGCTCTGCCCTACCAAAAGAAGAGCTACGGCCGTCTATGGGCCAAGTCCGTCTTCACCGGATATAAGCGTGGCCTGCGTAACCAGCACGAGAACCATGCTATCCTGAAGGTTGAGGGATGCCGTAACCGTAAGAATGCCCTGTTCTACATCGGCAAACGGTGCGTGTATGTGTACCGTGGCAAGGCGAAGCTCAACGCACCAGGAGCCGCCGAGAAGAAGTCCAACATCCGCGCTATCTGGGGAAAGATCACCCGCTCGCACGGTAACAGCGGTAGCGTGAGGGCTCGCTTCACGACCAACCTGCCCGGACACGCCATGGGACATCGCATCCGTATCGTAAGTTGAAGCTTGTAATATAGATGTTTTTATTTTGGGGTGAATCCTAAATCGTTTTTATTTTGTTTTCCTTTTAGATGCTGTACCCATCCAGAGTTTAAGCTTAAGTCGAACTTACTGTGTAAATTTGCAACAAAAAATACAAGAAGTGAGGGGATAATCCTAACGAAAATCTAGCTTTATATCCGTGTTGACTTGTGATTGATCGATAATCAAAGTAGAGAAATCCAAATAGTAGGTATCTTGACTGTGCATTTGAAAAGATTTCCAGGTAAGTATTAGATGTTCTGAGATCTTTTCAATAGATATAGCTCAAGAACCAAGTTCAGAACAGTGCGTTTTGAATCAATTGTGAAATAGTTTACTATACGAAGGAAAATTATTATTTTAAAAGTAAAAGGTAAGACTTAAGGTAAATTTTGACAGTGTTTTTTAATAAGGGCTAAATGCTATGCTCAGAGACTGCAGAGTTCCAATATTTAATAATAATTGTAATAACTTATTACAAAAAAAAATTCAAGGAGCCTTATGCCACCAGTATGAATATAGCATAAACGGCTTATTATGTAAATCTCACGTAAAGCAAGTCTGTTCATGGAAGCCAACAATTTCATCGGAACTAGATGCAGTTGGTTAGCTGGGACGAGTTTTCATTCTCAGAGAAATTTTCGATAAAGGTTTTGGTTCCGTTTGCTACTTCTTCACTTGAGCTTGAGCAACATTAGAGACACATAATTCCATATGCTAAACGGCCAGTGTTCACTGGGCGAGTCACCGAGAAAACAAATCTAAATAACAATTTTCACTATTTTTTGTAATATCTTCGGAAATTTTTAAATGGATTTCTGATATTTTTATCTTGTTGACAAAGATATTAATTCCTTTTCTTTTGATTGAATTGGTTAAGTCATATGGCGGTTGGTTTGATTGGTATTTTAATTTTCATCTAGTTGGTAGACGTGCAAGTTAAAACTGATTGATCTCTTCTTACATATTTTTCACTGAAAGCTTTTTTTTTACAATATCTAGTAGAATGCTACATAGTCGCATTTTCAATTGCACTTCTGGAAGAGTACTGGCACACTGGTACTGCACGCCCATATTAGTGTCAAAACTGTATCACCATGTATACCCACCATGATAAAAACATTAGAAGACGGATAAATAGAATGCAAAAGTGTCGAGTTTATTTTCACTGTAGTGCTCGAAGAGGATCTCTTGCAAAAGAGATTTTCACGTAGGGTTGGTGCTATATGGCTATATGTAAGAGCGTGCTCAGTGTTGGAAAGTTCATTTTCAAAAAAAAAGATCTTTCGCAGTTCTCCAGAGAATCATTTTGCTGAAGAAATAGCTATGCGAAAATCGCGAAAGAAATGAGAATAAAAGTTCCCGAATGAGATGTGCAAACAGTTCAGTAAACGATTCCGAAAGAAAATTTCGATTTCGCTCTCTCATGGCGGTAAGCTCCAACTCGGATTAACTTTTAATATCGTCCCTAATTTTTCAATAGCGACCAAAAATATACATAAGTACCGTCCCAATGACGCGTTTATCTAGGTAAAATGGATAAATAGCAGATTTTTAGCGATGGGCCCAATCTTAGATCCATAGGTCAACATTAGAGCCATTTCCCCTATATCATGTTTCGTCGCGGAGTAGAATGAAATTATCTTCACGGCGAATGAGAACGACCCAAATTTGAGTTTAGTTCACTCATAATCGCCAAAAGTGCAGGAACTCAGCGATGAGTAAATTTGTCTCATGGTTTCCTGTGGAAAACCTAAAAAATCTCCCGGAAAATGATTAAATTGACGAAAATTTTATTCAGTCTCGGAGTAGTACCAATAGACTGAGTGCATCCAATCTTTACTTTTCTCAAATTCGGGAAATTTTCCCTGCAAAATCCTGGGAAAACATGAGACAAATTTCATTAATCGCTGAGTTCCTGCACTTTTGGCGATTATGAGTGAACTAAACTCAAATTTGAGTCGTTCTCATTCGCCGTGTTGCTTAATATCTGCCATCTGCTAAAGTTTTCTTATTCTAGATTAGGTGTTATGCTTTATGCATGATGATATTTAGGTTGCATACATGTTGGAGCTACCCGTGCCTTATAATTGGTGGAAGTATACATTTAGGATGTATTTAATACACATTTGTATAAGCTTTTCACTTTCTGTAACTCTAGTTTTACGTTACGCGTAATAGAGTCGGTGTATAATGAGTCACGCCAAGAGTGAAGTCAAGTCTATACCTAATGACCTGTCAAACCGGCTACCTGTCGTGCAAAGTAAACAAACATTACGATGCTATGAAAGGTTCACGAAAGGTATTGTCTGTTGCAGTGGTGACTGGATTTTGAGTCGCACTTTGATGGTACGCTGACGAAAAACAACGAACTTTTTGGTTATTTCACGCCTAGAACGCTATTGAGTTTAACACATTTGGAAACAAAAAAGGTGTACCATTTGAATTTAAACACGTCTCATGTTCAATCTAATTCATACTTGGAAAACCATATAATTGTTCACAAATAAGTAATTTAGAATTGTTTGGAAAATTGCAAATAATTTGCAAAATTATTTTTACACGTGTTTCAAGTAGAATGCAATGAGAGTGTAAGATCTTGAAATCAAAACAACAACAAAAACCAAAACAGACACTCACTTCTGATAAGCATAACTGTCACTTTGACAACTCTATCTGTCATACGCATGGCCCACACTTATTTCATCCCCGCACTTTCAAAGTGCGGAGTCCAGTAAGTAAAGAGCCTGAATTTATAAAGAGGCGACATCTTATATATTTGACAGGTCTTCTGCTCGATTGGAATGACTTTTCCAATGACTTTGACAGACAATCGATTGTTCCAATTTTGACATGTCGTCTCTTTATAAATTCAGGCTCTTTACCAGTAAGGTGCAAAATGCGCAATATTGCAATAAAATCCCGAATAGAAATTTACATTAGCCCAACGTTTGATTTTGATGTCTACATCAGCATCGAAATCAAATGTATGCCTGATGTCAAACATTAGAAAACATTATGATTTAGTTGTATTTAAGCAACGTAACATGGTGTATACATCAGAAATTTTGGAACAAAATTTTACCATTCTAATGTCGGTCTGACGTCAAAAATTTCAATCTACATTAGAACCAAACGTTTTAAGGATGTTTTCAGGTGTACAAAACGTTAGAACTAAACGTTGTTCGGATGTTTTTAAATGTAAACGTTTTCTGATGTTTTCTAATGTAGATGTTTCCTGATGTTAGAAACAAACGTTTTTGGATGTTTTCAGATGTAAAAAACGTTAGAACTAAACGTTTTTCGGATGTTTTTATATGTAAACGTTTTCTGATGTTTTCTAATGTAGAGGTTTCCTGATGTTAGAATCAAACGTTTTTCGGTTGTTTTCGGATGTAAAAAACGTTAGAACTAAACGTTGTTCGGATGTTTTTATATGTAAATGTATTCTGATGTTTTCTAACGTAGATGCCTCCCGATGCTGGAACCAAACTTTTTTTGGATGTTTTCGGATGTACACAACGTTAGAACTAAACGTTGTTCGGATGTTTTCAATTGTACTTCGTGTTTGATGTTCTCTGATGTTTTCAGATGTACAAAACGTTTAAAGTAAACGTTGTTTGAATGTTTTCAAATGTAGATGTTTACTAATGTTTTTAGATATACAAAACACTAGAATCTTACTTTTCAAATGCTTTCAATTATATTTACAACACATTAGAACTAGAAACATGATCGTGTAAACACTACACACGATTGTTGTTAGATTACATCATAAAAATGCGTGCATAACAGTCAATGCTGAAGCTCCCGTTTCCCACCAGTCAGTTAACTGACCTTAGCTAACCTAATATCATTGCGGCAACTCTCTATGCGGCAGGGGAACTATGCCATTAGCGCGCTAAGAGTTGTTAGACCACTGACATAGGCGCCAATTTGTAGGTGACGAGGCACATGGTGACATTACAGCGAGCTTGACGATTTTTGCAGCATTTTTTTTAGCAAACTACCAGTTAAGGTGTGTAGTGTTTACAAGATCTTGTTTCTAGCTCTAATGCTTTGTACAATTGAAAGTATTGAAAAAGTTAATTCTCATGTTTTGCACAACCGAAACCATCAGAAAACATAAAATTGTACAAAAAAAGTCATCCATTCTGGTAGACTATCTCTTAAATGCATAAAGAATAGCCATTGCTTAAGCTCCCGTTTCCCACCAGTCAGTTAACTGACCTTAGCTAACCTAATATCATTGCGGCAACTCTCTATGCGGCAGGGGAACTATGCCATTAGCGCGCTAAGAGTTGTTAGACCACTGACATAGGCGCCAATTTGTAGGTGACGAGGCACTTGGTGACATTACAGCGAGCTTGGCGATTGTTATAGCATTTTTGAGTGAACTACCAGACAATCATGACAATGTGATCGCTGCGCCTCCAGATCTCCCTTTAAATCGACCCACTGTGCCAATTTGTCAATAATGCATGACACTTTGGACGGGGTTGCTGGCTTGTTTGGTCCACTGTTCGGATATACAAGTGGCAAGCCTTCCCCTTCACGGATCGCTCCAAAAATTGCTGCAAACGAACTGCAAATATATAATAAACAAAATTATTGTGCATGAAAAATATGACAATGGACAATGCTCGAGGAGCACTGGGAGTTTTCGAACGACGCGTGCTTAGGACCATCTTTGGCAGAGGGTATATGAAAATGGTGAATGGAGTAGAAGAATCAAGATAGAGCTGGAATTAGGGCGTAACAGCCTTTGTAAACAATGACTTCTCTTGTTGATTTCTCGGAATTCAAGACACGCCTACACAAACCAACATATCCATCGGGTAGTAGAAGTCTTTCTCTAATCGATGGTGATGTCGATTCGCCTTGGAGAGCCATGACTTCCGCGAAATCATCGAGAGAAGTCATTGATTACAAAAGCTGTTACGCCCTAGTTCCAGCTCTATTTAGGAATGAACCACGAACTGGCGTAACTTTATGGCGAACCCAATATCCAGAAAGTCGCTAAAAGTGGAAGATTGTACCCTTCCACGGGCGGGACACGTTGTAAGAATGCCGGACAACAATCCCGCAAAAATGGTGTTTTCCTCAAATCCGGCCGGTACAAGACGCAGAAAAGCACAGCGTGCTATGTGGTTAGACCAAGTGGAGTAAGATGTAGGAAGTGTGGGACGCTCGAGAAATTGGAGACAAGCAACCAGGGACCGAGTTAGTTGGCGCAACTTGTTATACAGGTTAGGTTCCGAGGGATGTCGGATCAGCAAAAGTAAAGTAAGTATACAGACAAACAGACATAAAACTCGCAAGATGTTCATCGAACAAGCATTTATCGGTCAATTTAAAAGTATCTTAGTTGGTAGTACCGCCACCTGTGGCGCGCATAGTCAATTCCCTTGCGTTTGACGTTTCCACACTACCGCCATCTGTTCAGCGTACTACCCACCACAGTGTACTCAACAGAGGGCGGTAATGTTTTAACGACGATGTTTTACAGTGAGAAATATTCAATGTGTTATGTCTATTTGTCTGTGGTAAGTATCTTATACGTTGGCTAAATTGTTATCCAAACTGCCTAAAAGTTCGAAGAATAGTTATTAGATAGTACAGAATTCTAAATTGGCATTATTTATGAAAAATTTACATTAGAATTCTTAAATCTCAGTCTTTCCCTGATTGCGAACCACACTTTAAATTTTATATAAACTTGCGACCCATCTTGTGTACCATCATAAGGCTTGATGAAACTTATTCCGCCCGGAAACATGTTTTTTTTCGAAATTATGAAGTCATTATAGGGTTAACTACCAAATTTTCGGCCTATTAAGCACAACCCGCACTTAGTCCTTCTTTATCTAGCGTAGTTTAGCACCAAACGGAATGTTATTATTACTGATGGCTTCCAAATTTATTTACCTTTCCGTATGTACCGTAAGATTTGATAAAGAGAAACCAATCGTTGAGATATTGTCAAATGTCTAACACTGCTTCTTGACACCAAACTCGGCCTACGGATTCTAAACTCGTCCTAGCGCATTGAAACGCCATTGAAACGCCAATGAATTCACTTCGGCCTATCGGATGAAGATTAAACATTGTAATAATCATTGTATGTAGTCTACACTGGCTTGACGAAATGGAAATAAAGAATAAAGAATGAAGATAAAAATTGATTCGGTTGGAGCGCTTCTTTTGTTTTTGGGAATAATGGGTGCAAACCTTCATATCACGTGTTCGCATTGACTTCGTTCCGTAGCTTATTAACTAAATTATCGTACCAAATGCATAATTGAATTGACGAACTCTGAAATAATGGATTTCTATTGAAGTTTTCTGCTCGATAGGCCCAAAACGGGCGATTAGGCCGAAGTAGTTCTCTACCCTACGTTATTATGACATTTTGTATTTTTAAGTTACAAGAGGACGTTGCAAAGGATGAGTTTGACGTATGAAACCTGTGCATTTAGTTTTCAGAGAGTCGCAATCAGCGAATTATTCATTAAATCACTTATGGCTGTAAGCTTCAATCGGTATTATCCTCGGATTATATCCCGATCAAGAATGTCCGGCTGCTTTGATGTCGACATCAGAGTTATTCAACACGATGCTATGCAAACAATACGCAGATCATCCAAACAGGGACGGTATTAAAAGTTAATCCGAGTTGGAGCTTACCGCCATAATTGCGGCTCTCTGAATCCAATATTAATAGGTTGAAAAAATGGTTTAAAAATGGAACCTAAATCCAAAATTTCATAAATTTTGGTTCACATGAACTATGATAAATCAGTGTTATTACATTTGCAAACATCACCATTTTAGCGGCCCTCGCCATAGAGCGAACTGTCGTTCAAAAGGATATTAATGTCATCTAAAGCAATTTATCGACAATTTAAATCTTGGTTTACAAATCGAGATGAATGTCTATGGGAACGATCAAAATATATTTGTGCTCAGAAAACGAAGCTCGTTCAGATGATGTATAAAAATTTGTTTGTTTTTCGAAATTATACAACCCAATTCCAGGTTTTCCACACGAAACGATAACTAATGGATACGTATTCGGTTTCCCCATAGGGATACGTATTCGGTTTCCCCATCAGGATACGTATTCGGTTTCCCCATCAGGATCCGTATTCGGTTTCCCCATCGAGATTCGTATTCGGTTTCCCCATCGGGATCCGTATTCGGTTTCCCCATCAGGATTCGTATTCGGTTTCCCCATCGGGATCCGTATTCGGTTTCCCCATCGGGATCCGTCTACGGAATCCCCATCGGGATCCGTATTCGGTTTCCCCATTGGGATCCGTATTCGGTTTCCCCATCAGGATTCGTATTCGGTTTCCCCATCGGGATCCGTATTCGGTTTCCCCATCGGGATCCGTCTACGGAATCCCCATCGGGATCCGTATTTGGTTTCCCCATTGGGATCCGTATTCGGTTTCCCCATTGGGACCCGTATTCGGTTTCCCCATCGGGATCCGTATTCGGTTTCCCCGTCGGGATCCGTCTACGGAATCCCCATCGGGATCCGTATTCGGTTTCCCCATTGGGACCCGTATTCGGTTTTCCCATCGGGATCCGTATTCGGTTTCCCCATCGGGATCCGTATTCGGTTTCCCCGTCGGGATCCGTCTACGGAATCCCCATCGGGATCCGTATTCGGTTTCCCCGTCGGGATCCGTATTCGGTTTTCCCATCGGGATCCATATTCGGTTTCCCCATCGGGATCCGTATTCGGTTTCCCCATTGGGACCCGTATTCGGTTATCCCATCGGGATCCGTATTCGGTTTCCCCATTGGGACCCGTATTCAGTTTTCCCATCGGGATCCGTATTCGGTTTTCCCATCGGGATCCGTATTCGGTTTTCCCATCGGGATCCGTATTCGGTTTCCCCATCGGGATCTGTCTACGGAATCCCCATCGGGATCCGTATTCGGTTTCCCCATTGGGACCCGTATTCGGTTTTCCCATCGGGATTCGTATTTGGTTTCCCCATTGGGATCCGTATTCGGTTTCCCCATTGGGACCCGTATTCGGTTTTCCCATCGGGATCCGTATTCGGTTTCCCCATTGGGACCCGTATTCGGTTTTCCCATCGGGATCCGTATTCGGTTTCCCCATCGGGATCCGTATTCGGTTTCCCCGTCGGGATCCGTCTACGGAATCCCCATCGGGATCCGTATTCGGTTTCCCCATTGGGACCCGTATTCGGTTTTCCCATCGGGATCCGGATTCGGTTTCCCCATTGGGATCCGTATTCGGTTTTCCCATCGGGATCCGTATTCGGTTTCCCCATTGGGACCCGTATTCGGTTTTCCCATCGGGATTCGTATTTGGTTTCCCCATTGGGATCCGTATTCGGTTTCCCCATTGGGACCCGTATTCGGTTTTCCCATCGGGATCCGTATTCGGTTTCCCCATTGGGACCCGTATTCGGTTTTCCCATCGGGATCCGTATTCGGTTTCCCCATCGGGATCCGTATTCGGTTTCCCCGTCGGGATCCGTATTCGGTTTCCCCATCGGGATCTGTCTACGGAATCCCCATCGGGATCCGTATTCGGTTTCCCCATTGGGACCCGTATTCGGTTTCCCCATTGGGACCCGTATTCGGTTTTCCCATCGGGATCCGTATTCGGTTTCCCCATCGGGATCCGTATTCGGTTTCCCCGTCGGGATCCGTCTACGGAATCCCCATCGGGATCCGTATTCGGTTTCCCCGTCGGGATCCGTATTCGGTTTTCCCATCGGGATCCATATTCGGTTTCCCCATCGGGATCCGTATTCGGTTTCCCCATTGGGACCCGTATTCGGTTATCCCATCGGGATCCGTATTCGGTTTCCCCATTGGGACCCGTATTCAGTTTTCCCATCGGGATCCGTATTCGGTTTTCCCATCGGGATCCGTATTCGGTTTTCCCATCGGGATCCGTATTCGGTTTCCCCATCGGGATCTGTCTACGGAATCCCCATCGGGATCCGTATTCGGTTTCCCCATTGGGACCCGTATTCGGTTTTCCCATCGGGATTCGTATTTGGTTTCCCCATCGGGATCCGTATTCGGTTTCCCCGTCGGGATCCGTCTACGGAATCCCCATCGGGATCCGTATTCGGTTTCCCCATTGGGACCCGTATTTGGTTTTCCCATTGGGATCCGTATTCGGTTTTCCCATCGGGATCCGTATTCGGTTTCCCCATCAGGATCCGTATTCGGTTTCCCCGTCGGGATCCGTCTACGGAATCCCCATCGGGATCCGTATTCGGTTTCCCCATTGGGACCCGTATTCGGTTTTCCCATTGGGATCCGTATTCGGTTTCCCCATCGGAATCCGTATTCGGTTTCCCCATTGGGACCCGTATTCGGTTATCCCATCGGGATCCGTATTCGGTTTCCCCATAGTTTTCCCATCGGGATCCGTATTCGGTTTTCCCATCGGGATCCGTATTCGGTTTTCCCATCGGGATCCGTATTCGGTTTCCCCATCGGGATCTGTCTACGGAATCCCCATCGGGATCCGTATTCGGTTTCCCCATTGGGACCCGTATTCGGTTTCCCCATTGGGACCCGTATTCGGTTTTCCCATCGGGATCCGTATTCGGTTTCCCCATCGGGATCCGTATTCGGTTTCCCCGTCGGGATCCGTCTACGGAATCCCCATCGGGATCCGTATTCGGTTTCCCCGTCGGGATCCGTATTCGGTTTTCCCATCGGGATCCATATTCGGTTTCCCCATCGGGATCCGTATTCGGTTTCCCCATTGGGACCCGTATTCGGTTATCCCATCGGGATCCGTATTCGGTTTCCCCATTGGGACCCGTATTCAGTTTTCCCATCGGGATCCGTATTCGGTTTTCCCATCGGGATCCGTATTCGGTTTTCCCATCGGGATCCGTATTCGGTTTCCCCATCGGGATCTGTCTACGGAATCCCCATCGGGATCCGTATTCGGTTTCCCCATTGGGACCCGTATTCGGTTTTCCCATCGGGATTCGTATTTGGTTTCCCCATCGGGATCCGTATTCGGTTTCCCCGTCGGGATCCGTCTACGGAATCCCCATCGGGATCCGTATTCGGTTTCCCCATTGGGACCCGTATTTGGTTTTCCCATTGGGATCCGTATTCGGTTTTCCCATCGGGATCCGTATTCGGTTTCCCCATCGGGATCCGTATTCGGTTTCCCCGTCGGGATCCGTCTACGGAATCCCCATCGGGATCCGTATTCGGTTTCCCCATTGGGACCCGTATTCGGTTTTCCCATTGGGATCCGTATTCGGTTTCCCCATCGGAATCCGTATTCGGTTTCCCCATTGGGACCCGTATTCGGTTATCCCATCGGGATCCGTATTCGGTTTCCCCATTGGGACCCGTATTCAGTTTTCCCATCGGGATCCGTATTCGGTTTTCCCATCGGGATCCGTATTCGGTTTTCCCATCGGGATCCGTATTCGGTTTCCCCATCGGGATCTGTCTACGGAATCCCCATCGGGATCCGTATTCGGTTTCCCCATTGGGACCCGTATTCGGTTTCCCCATTGGGACCCGTATTCGGTTTCCCCATTGGGACCCGTATTCGGTTATCCCATCGGGATCCGTATTCGGTTTCCCCATTGGGACCCGTATTCAGTTTTCCCATCGGGATTCGTATTTGGTTTCCCCATCGGGATCCGTCTACGGAATCCCCATCGGGCTCCGTTTACGGAACCCGTCATCGGGCTTGTAGCTTTTAGTAAAAAAAATACACTGACTAACCTGCAAAGAGATCTGGCTGCAAACTCCCCGCCCGGGATCCAGCTTCGGATTCCCTACCGGGATTCGGCTGGGACTGGTACCGGTACTTTCCTAAAAAAAAAAAAATAATTACATTACATTAAATTAATAAATTCACATTTACTTACCAGAAAAACATTGCATCGCCACCAAAACTTGCGACGGACACATTATTGGCACTTTCCCGGGCTAATTCGTAAACAAATCAAACTTTTCCCATACTGCGAAAAAAAACTGTACACGGCCAATGAGATCACGCATATTTGAGTACAGTGTACTCAATATCGAAAAAAGTGCAGGATGAGTAAATTTGCCGCATGTTTTCCTGTGGAAAACCTCATAAATCTGCCCTAAAATAAGGAAAATTTACGAGAATCCAGAGAATCCAATCTTTGCTTTTCTCATATTCGGAACATGAGGGAAATTAATTCAAAACTGAGTTCCTGCACTTTTTGCGATTTATGAGTGAACTAACCTCAAATTAGGGTCGTTCTCATTCGCCGTGTAGTGCTGACTCAGGACAAAACAAACTTTGCATGCGGCGAGAGACCGAGGGACAACAATTTACATCGTGATGAACTTTGATTCTAATGTAACGTTTGGTTCTGTTGTCATTGGATGTATTCTGATGTTTTATGCGTGCAACAAATTACATCGTGATGATGTTTGATTCTAATGTAACGTTAGGTTCTGTTGTCATTGGATGTATTCTGATGTTTTATGCGTGCAACAAATTACATCGTGATGAAGTTTGATTCTAATGTAACGTTAGGTTCTGTTGTCATTGGATGTATTCTGATGTTTTATGCGTGCAACAAATTACATCGTGATGATGTTTGATTCTAATGTAACGTTAGGTTCTGTTGTCATTGGATGTATTCTGATGTTTTATGCGTGCAACAAATTACATCGTGATGATGTTTGATTCTAATGTAACGTTAGGTTCTGTTGTCATTGGATGTATTCTGATGTTTTATGCGTGCAACAAATTACATCGTGATGATGTTTGATTCTAATGTAACGTTAGGTTCTGTTGTCATTGGATGTATTCTGATGTCAAATTTTACATCGTCAAGACGTTTGATTCTGATGTAACGTTTGAGGCTAATGTATTTTTATGTACTTGGACGTCACACTGAAGTCTGAATACATTAAGGTTACAGCAATACACGTTAAAATTTAATGTATTGAAGATGTCTGCTGATGTTTCCTACATTACAATTTCTATTCGGGATATAAAATATAATCGAAGAAATGATCATAAACACGCAGTGAGCATTAAATTGTCATGGGATACGTTTGGTAATGATCAGTAATAATAATTTCTACTATTTTTTGTTAAGATAATTTGACAAAATCACTGATATAATGATTTACTACAGCCGAAGTTGATGTAAAAGTCCTCTGTTGCCAAGTGAAAATAAAGGGAATCTTTCGAAAACAGTGATGCGAGTTCAACTGTTTTTCTCTTGGCGTGACTCATTATACACCGACTCTAACGCATAACAGCAACAGCAAACTTCAATGGCTGCACACAAGTTACCAATAAAAAAGCTCACGAGTCATAGAGATTGCTAAAGTATGATTGTGTCAGTGATTTGTTTTCATCGGGAAAATTTTCCGCTATGAAGTTTTTTACGTGCGTACGATAAACGTCAGCAATCTCTGTAGTTCGCGATCTATTTTTTCATCACATATCGGGCACAAAAAGGTTTGCAAGGAAGCTAGAGCAAAACATATCAAGCTGAACATTGTATTAGGTCCTACACTGAAACAAATCGACATGTACCGTTTATTGGATCCATCTTATAACATAGCAATGTCAGCAGATTTATTCATTCTATGTGATGATTGATAGATTCCTTTGGATTATCACTTAAAAACTATGACTACGATATGGAATGATTTCTATCGTAATTTCACATACTTAGTAGTTGATAATACTTTGCTTCGAGCGTGGTTAGCGACATCTTATCTATGTATATGAATATTGGTGAAAAACTGGTGATAAGTAATGGGTGGGACTAGAAACGAATGGAAAATCATATAAGTTTGCACTATGAGAAAATTCAGTAAAATATACCTGTTTTCATGATGAATATTGCTCTCTAAAGGATATATCAGTGCTAACATTTGAAAACGGCACAAAAGCCATTTGTAAACAAATGGTTTGTGGGCCCTTTACTCACTACTTGAAGTACACCCACGCGACACAACAGCAACATCGGGTAGGGGAAATTTTCCCCTTCCTGACGATGCTGTTGGTTTGCGTGGGCGTTCTACGGGTAGCGAGTAAAGGGCCCACAAACCATTTGTTTACAAATGGCTTTTGCGCCGTTTTCAAATGTTAGCACTGATATCTTATAATTCTGTTTATTTTATTGGAGTTGCTTTTAACGATTTTTGACGTTTGTTGATATGTCGCGTGTAAACAGACATGTAGAAACTATTGGACAGTTATTTAACTTTTCAGTATATATAGGAAAACATGTATATCTCATTCTAATAGCTTCCTTTGATTTTTGACGTTTAAAGATTGTTAACAGATCTATCCCAATTATTATATAGTCATATAGATTTTCCTTTTAAGAAATCCAACAGCAAACATTTGTTTTGACATGGTTTTCTGGGATGAATATCGCTCCCAATAAGATACATCTTACATAATTGTTCTTCATAAATTATTGAAACAATATTCAACGATGTTATCGTACACTCATTAAAATGATTAGTCGAATTAAATATAGCTAACAACAATGATACTGTATTCAATAATCCTTGTTTGTTATTGTTCCATAAGATAAGGGGTTCCGGAAAAGAATGTATTGAGATTGAAAAAAAAATGATTCTACTGTAATATTTACTTTGCTAAGATTCTAATTGTAAGCCTTCTACAAACACTTAGAAATTATCGCCGACTTCGGTAATTTTTACCGAGCATCTCAGAGCAGTTCCGTCAACATTAGAGAAGTCACATAAATTTTAAAGAAGTTTAGAGAACTTCAGTGAATTGTTAAACCTTTAAAGAAGATCCATGATCGTTAAAACAATTGAGGAAACTTTAGGAAGCCCTATAAAGTTCCGGATTTGAGGAGAAGTATTGTGAGCATCAGGCTAGTTTATCAAACTACAAAAGAACTTCAAGGCAGTTTCATTAACTTCAGGAAAAAATGAGAACTTTCAAGTGGTCCTAGTCCATTCCATATTCAACGGAGATTTCCTCAAAATCTCGATGAAGCTATCGTCAGAATTAAATGTTCTTTCAGTTTTTCTCGGAATTACCTTGAAATTTTCCACATTTAGAAATCTTTTGGAAAAATTCTCTGAGTATTCATTGAATTCATTTCAGATTTCCTTTCAATCTCACTCCTTCCCTTGGAATTCTACTCACATTGAAAGTCTCCTAAAAATTCATTGACTTTACTCCTCAGAAATTCCTTACATTTCTTCTCATAATTTGTTTGGCAAACTCTCCTGAATTTATTTTTCGAATTCCTTTGAAGATGTTCTGGGGTTATTCTCGCATTTAATTGTAATCCTCCTTTTAGTATTTAAAAAAAAGTCCAAGAACTTGTGCTCCAGATTCATTTTTTCCCACAAACTTTATGAAATTATCCTCAGAATGTCCTTGGAATTTTGCGGTGAAGTTCACAAGAGTTGTGCTCCTCAGAAATTCCTAAGATTTTTCATTAAAATTTACTTTTAACTCAATTCAGGGTTTCTTATAATTCTACTTAAAACTAAGGCTTCACACACACACACACACACACACACACACACACACACACACACACACACACACACACACACACACACACACACACACACACACACACACACACACACACACACACACACACACACACACACACACACACACACACACACACACACACACACACACACACACACACACACACACACACACACACACACACACACACACACACACACACACACACACACACACACACACACACACACACACACACACACACACACACACACACACACACATAGACACACACACACACACACACACACACACACACACACACACACACACACACACACACACACACACACACACACACACACACACACACACACACACACACACACACACACACACATACACACAAACACACACACACACACACACACACACACACACACACACACACACACACACACACACACACACACACACACACACACACACACACAAACACACAGACACACAGACACACACACACACACACACACTTGACAACAAGGAGGAAGGCTGGCGTACCGTCGAGAAGCCAAAGGAGAAGTGGAAAAAACGGAAGGAAAAAGACGTGAAGAAGAAAGCTGAACAGAAGAAGGAGATACCCAGGACTCGTCGGGAGCGAAGTAAGGGCGATGCTCTGATCGTCGAAGCTAAGGACAAAACGTCGTATGCAGCACTCCTCCGGAAGGTACGAGAGGATCCGGAGTTGAAGCAACTAGGAGAGAACGTGGTGAAAACCAGGCGAACCCAGAAAGGCGAGATCCTCTTTGAGCTGAAGAAGGATCCTGCTATCAAGAGCTTAGCCTACAAGGAGCTCGTTGAAAAGTCTCTTGGCGAAGGGGCGAGCGTAAGAGCTCTATCCCAGGAGACAGTGGTCGAGTGCAGGGACCTGGACGAGATCACCACAGAAGAGGAGCTAAGAAGTGCGTTGAGAGTGCACTGCGATCTGGGAGATGTCCCGATGTCAATCCGCATGAGGAAGGCGTACGGCGGCATGCAAACGGCGGTTATACGGCTTTCGACAGCTGCAGCAAATAAGCTGTTGGAGACGGGCAAGGTCAAGGTTGGCTGGTCATTGTGCTCGCTGAAAGCCACTCCTCGGGTTACCAAGCAATTGGAGCGATGTTTCAAGTGCATGGGATTCGGTCACCAGGCGAGGAACTGCAATGGCCCTGACAGATCTGATCTGTGCAGGAAATGCGGAGAGAAAGGCCATATTGCAAGAGGCTGCACGAAGCATCCGAGGTGTATGCTCTGCAAAAAAGAGGACGGTAACGATCATACGACGGGAGGCTTCAAATGCCTAGCATACAAAAAGGCGATGGCAGGCCAACAGTAATGGAGGTAACCCAAATAAACCTCAATCATTGCGACATTGCTCAGCAACTGTTGTGGGCAGAGTTACATTTTCCTCGTGTGTGCAAAAATGTGCTGCCGAGACTCTCAACAAACCGTCTCCCGACGCAACGAAAACAACATGTGACGAGTGAGAAAGAGACACGCGAGAATAAGATACGAGCAAGAAACAAATGCGACACCCAAAAATCCTGGCGTGCGCGAGGCTCGCGCTGATCTCATGTGCCTCATCTCATGTGCTACGATTTATGCTAGAACTGCAGAGCTCGAAGTTCTGGAAGGTGTAGGTAAACGAAATACAGGCTGTTGAAACTTGGTTGCTTTGACCGACATTTCATTTGCGTTTGAACAAACCATTCCTATTTTTAGCATATATTAGGTGCAGTGCTTACATTCTTGAAATCCTTTAATAGCAAAAGCCATTAATTTGCCGGTCAATTAGAATATTCTTTGTTTTTTTTTCCGGTTCAACACTTAACTGCACTTGCATGACTAACATCTTTTAACACGTTATTTTCAAAATATAGAATGGACAAAAATTCTACAAAAAGTGTATCGGTATTGTTTAGTACGGGGATTTGACCGTTGCAAGACGTTCACACATTTTCAACGTAATTTACCCATTCATCGACAACACAACTGGTATACATTGCTAGATGGGATGTTACGTATTTTGAATAGATTATATCGGAATGCTACGAATGCAGCAATGTTATGATAATTCAATGGGTGGAAGATTTTTTGCAGAACATTTTTTTCTTGGCGATTACCTTTACGCTTTCACTTGTACTTTGTTACCATTACTTTAAAAATGTTCAGATTTTTTTTAATGTGCCTCATGTGATAAATTCTATAGCAGAAGGGTGACCCACTGGGTGATGGCGCAGTCTATGCTAAATAGCTGCAGCAAAATAGTGACATGAGCGGGCATCGTTGGCTTTAACTCAGATGAGCGTGTAGACCAGTGCAGTGATATATTTACCATTCCAATTATTAATATCACCAAGTCCACCTACTGTTCCGTTCCTTCAAATCGCTTTCTGGTTGGCACGGTACGATCTAGGTGGCTTCTGCTGACCATTGCTCTGCGGGTTTCGACGGCATCGTTTTCGCGTCGATGTCCGTAATCGCTAAGAAGAAATAACCTTTTCGGTTAGATAATGGGCGACCTTGCCTTTGTATACCAACAGTGTCAGAAGGAAGCGCCTGAGTATCGGCACCAATTCCACAAAGTGGCCACCAAGCGCCGCCATCTCGCTACAACAAACCAGAAAGTGGTACAGCCATTGCTAAAACCTGCAACAGATCAACCAATCAAATCACCATGTCGCCACCATGTTGCCAGAGTGTGTGGTTTAAATTTGGAAAATACCGTGTTGAAAGTTGATCTATCCATTTGAAAAATTATGATATTCAAAAACTTAAGCACATTCTTAAGTCATCCTTTTTTTTTTAGCAACTCGCTAATTCAGATCAGAAGAACATCGGCAAATGCTGATCTTTTAAAACTTCCTGGCTGTCTAGGGAGCATATCTGAAAGAATATCATGTTACTTATGCAACGTTTCCTGAACATCTACTAAATTTCCTTAAGATTTAGAAAATTTACTCAAATTTCAAAGTACCTTGAAATTAAACGATGGTCCAAAATCTTCATCTTCAGGAAGTTCATTGAGATTTTTAAAATCTCTGACAAACTGCTATGAAGTTCCCTAAACTGAAACGAAGATCCCTGAAGTCTTCTATCTTTACGAAATTCCCTGAACTTTTTCAAAAGGCCCTGTACTTCCATGAAGTTATACGCAGTTCCTCGAATTATTACGCAGTCCACAAAACTTCATCAAAGCTTGCTTCACGTCTACGTTTCTCGTAGATTTTGCGCAAAGTTCGACGCACGAAATTTCCTGAATTTGTGCGGAATTTTTTGAACTATTTCAAGTCCATGAGGTTTCATCAAAGCTCTGAAGTTATAAAAAAGTTCCCTGAATAATAAAGAGGTTCCATGCCATTAAACAATAAACTTCTACGAAGATACCTGAACTTGTATAAAGTTCCCACTTCTACGAAGATTTCTGAACATTTCCATGATCTCATAACTTCAAATAATTTCACTAAATTTAGCTTTGATTGATTCATCTGACATATGTTGGTCTTAATGCATAAAACAAAATATAATAATAATACCAAATAATCATTCAAAATCAGAACAGTGTTCTAGTGAAAACAGTTAACGGAACATTAGAGTCAAACGAAGCATAAGTGTTACTAATCACATTAGCGACAGTATGAATAGCCTCATTCAGCCCATACTGCCAATTACGAGCTGCGAGGTGTATGAAGTATCGTTGTCTTATAACTTTTTCAGGTACGAAGAAGAAGAGTTACCGAAGCAGTTCAATGAAACTCTACGAAGTTCACTGAAGTTCGGTGAGCTTCTACAATGTTAGCTGAACTTCAAAGAAAAATCTGCACTTCAAGAAAGTTTCTTGAACTTTTAAAAAGTTCCCTGAAGTACCACGAAGTTTTTTGAAGAACTTCAAAATTCCTTGCAACTCAGATAGCAGTTTGTAACCTGGTGTAGTGGCTGTAGGTGCATTGTCAGACAGCACCAGCAAATCAACAGAGGAAGTGGTAGAGGTGCTGCATGAAGAGGTGGTGATAATGGACGTGTCCTCAGGAGGCCAATAATGCATGCAAAAACGAACATCAGCATCCTCGGCAGAAAGGGTTTTCGGATCTGTCGAGATTCGATGCGTTGCAAAAAAAAAAAAAAAATAATATAGGAAATCGATTTAGATCTCCATTGTAATATTTGTTTAGTCCTTCGGCTCCGCAGAGCTTTCAAAGTAATTGAGCCTACTAAATAAACATTTTGAAAAACATGGTTTTCGATTCATATGCCGTTGAGTGTGACAAATATGTTGGATTCATCCCAAAATTTACAATCCAGTTTTCTTATTTCTCATCATATTTTCAGGTTGACTACTACTTGGGACGAGCACACCATGCTTTTTGTCTAAATATATTTGAACAGTTCTCAAACTTAAGTACATGTTTGAATTAACTAGTGATGTCGGCTACAGTTTGAAAGGCTGAAAATACTGATGGATGAAGTTACACTTCAACAACGAAGTTTTTTTAAAGGGCCCTCCGAACTATTGGTTCTCTGCCAGCTGCAAATTACCTATCAATTTGATCCACCTAATCAATCGGATCCAAATCAGGCTGATCAATATCCCAAAATTTGAACTAATTTGGTGGCGAACTGATTCTGCACTGGCTCTTTGAAGTTTATATGGGAATTACTATAAGAAAAGTGTATTTTTTGTCCTCATCGTTCTAGCCCTGCACCATAATGATTTACGGAAAAGTTGTCCATCAGAACCCCCCCCCCCCTCTTACGTGAAAATTTCCCAGCTACAACTTTGTTGAAAACCACGTTTTAATTGAATGTCAAGAAAATTTGTTATTAATTAATTTCCAAGCTGATAACTTGCTGGTAGGATTAATCGACTGTTTTCAGGGCAACACTGCATCTTGCCTTTATGACATAATAGCCTCAATTTTTTGTCCTATTATTCCCATGTTGTCTGCTGAGTAGTAAATGAACCATGTCAGAAGAACATCATCTCCCTAATCAATTAATAACTAATTATCCTAACGTTCAATTTTTCAATTCCCACATAAACTTCAAAGGGCCAAGTGCAGTATGAGTTCGCATCCTAATGAGAACAACTTTTGTGAGAATGATCAGGTGCTGATTTGAAATCGTTATAACTTGGTGGAGCTAAATCAATATTTTGAACCATGAAAATGCCATGCGCATGGATCGGTAACAAATAACCCCGCCGGTAATTGGTTCGTAATCGTTTAACTCATCTTCCGCTTGAAATACTTCTATAAAACCACAATCTCTCAACCCTCAAAAACTGAATACCAACTGATTGAAATCAATAAGTTGAACCTGTAACACGAGAATGTGACAGGACTACAACAGTTCTCTGCTGTTTTTTTTATCACCAACCAGCCACTTTTAGCATGCACGCAGGACGTAGGTACGCTGCCGATCTCCCTGGAGCTCGCCGAGCTTAGCTCATGAGACACAGCACATGTGACACGAATGAGGCACGTAGGAACAAAAAAGAAACGCGAAATAATACGTCTCGAAATGTAACAGGCACCTACGATCTTATAGAAAGCGTGTCTCTATCACGCGGGATGGATGCACGTGTACATTAACTCTGGTTGTGGCAGTCGACAACAGAAACAAAGTGCGACGTTGCAATCATTGCGGAACCGTATCGAGTCCCTCCCGATAACGGTAACTGGGTTGCGGATAGAGCTGGGATGGCAGCTATACAAGTTATGGGCAGATACCCCATTCAAGAAGTGGTTGCGAGCTCATACGAAGGCTTCGTCATCGCCAAAATCAACGGATCTTCATGTGTAGTTGTTACGCACCCCCCAGATGGACGATGGAGAAGTTCCACGAGATGCTTGATGGACTTACCGAAGAGCTGGTCGGACGACGACCGGTAGTCATCGGAGGAGACTTCAATGCTTGGGCAGTGGAGTGGGGAAGCAGGTGTTCCAATGCAAGAGGGCACAGTCTGTTGGAAGCTCTGGCAAAACTGAAAGTTATGCTGGCCAATAAAGGCACCAGCAGCACTTTTCGCAGAGATGGCCGAGAATCCATTATCGACGTTACTTTCTGCAGTCCGTCGCTGATGGCAAACATGGATTGGAGAGTGTGCGAAGGATATACCCATAGCGACCATCAGGCGATACGATATGGCATCGGTCAACGGAATACTGTGGTAGTACGGAGGACGAGAACTTGTGACCGAAAGTGGAAGACGAAAGCTTTCGACAAGGATTTGTTCATTGAGGCACTTCGTGTGGACGGGAGTCCCGTAGATCTAAATGCGGACGAGCTGACAGAACCGTTAGTGAGAGCATGTGACACGACCATGCCGAGGAAACTGGAGCCAAATAACAGACGGCGTCCAGTCTACTGGTGGAACGAGGCACTTAGTACTCTCCGCGCTAGTTGTCTCAGAGCCAGAAGACGTGTTCAGAGAGCAAGAACGGAAGCAGACAGAGAGGAACGAAGAGAAGTGTTTCGAGCGGCCAGGGCCGGTTTTAAACGAGTGATTAAGCAGAGCAAGTCGAACTGTTTAAAGGAGCTGTGTCGAGACGCTGATGCCAACCCCTGGGGCGACGCATACCGAGTCGTGATGGCGAAGATCAGAGGTCCAACGATGCCCGCTGAAATGTGCCCAGTGAAGCTGAAAGTCATCGTGGAAGGACTTTTCCTGAAGCACGACCCAACAACCTGGCCACCTACACCGTACGGAGAAGGAGAGGGAGATAACGTCGAAATCACCAACGAGGAGCTCGTAGTAGTGGCGAAAGGATTGAAGGTGAAGAAAGCTCCCGGTCCGGATGGAATCCCCAACGTAGCGTTGAAAGCGGCGATCCAGTCATCCCCGGACATGTTCAGGATGGTGCTGCAGAAATGTCTGAACGAGGGTCACTTCCCTGACAGGTGGAAGATACAGAAGCTAGTGTTGCTGCCGAAACCAGGAAAACCGCCGGGGGATCCAGCATCATACAGGCCTATATGCCTGCTGGATACACTCGGAAAACTCTTGGAGAGGATCATCCTAAACAGGCTGACGAAATACACGGAGAGTGAGCACGGATTGTCGGAGAGGCAGTTCGGATTCCGGAAAGGGAGATCGACGGTGGATGCAATTCGGACAGTGGTCGAGAGAGCTGAAAAGGCGTCCAAACAGAAGCGGAGAGGAGATCGATATTGCGCCGTGATAACGATCGACGTCAAGAATGCGTTCAACAGCACCAGCTGGGAGGCCATCACCGAAGCACTGCATAGAATGAGGGTCCCTGACTACCTGTGCAGGATCCTGAGGAGTTATTTCCAGAACCGGGTTCTGGTCTACGAGACAGACATGGGACAGAGATCGATTAGGATCACAGCGGGAGTTCCACAAGGCTCCATCCTTGGTCCAACGCTCTGGAACGGGATGTACAACGGCGTGCTAACGCTGAAACTGCCCAAGGGAGTTGAGAGCGTTGGCTTTGCGGACGACGTCGTCTTGACGGTAACAGGCGAGACGCTGGAAGAGGTGGAAGGGTTGTCAACCGAGGCAATCGACATGATTGGTAACTGGATGAAAGGAGCGAAGCTGCAAATAGCCCACCACAAAACGGAAGTGTTATTGGTCAGTAACTGTAAAGCGGTACAGCGGGCAGAAATCACCGTCGGGGAGCACACCATAGCCTCGAAGCGTGTGTTAAAATACCTGGGAGTGATGATCGATGACCGGCTAAACTTCAACAGCCACGTCGAATATGCCTGTGAGAAGGCTTCGAAGGCCATCAACGCGATAGCTAGAATCATGCCGAACAACGCTGGTCCCAGCAGTAGCAAGAGGCGTCTTCTGGCCAGCGTGTCATCATCGATACTGAGATATGGAGGTCCAGCCTGGGTTCCAGCGCTGGAAACGAAGCAGAACCAAAGGAAACTGAGCAGTACGTTCCGGCTCATGGCCATGCGAATCGTGAGTGCGTACAGAACCATCTCGTCGGAAGCAGTATGCGTTATCGCCGGTATGATCCCTATCGGCATCACCCTGGCGGAGGACAGCGAGTGCTACAGGCAGAGAGAAGCCGGAAGAGTACGGAAAGTTGTGAGAGTAGAGTCATTGGCTAAGTGGCAACAGGAGTGGAACACGACGGAGAACGGTAGATGGACACATAGACTAATACCGATTCTTTCGACCTGGGTGAACAGAAAACACGGAGAAGTCAATTTCCACCTAACGCAGTTCCTGTCTGGCCACGGCTGCTTCAGGAAATACCTGCATCGGTTCGGACACGCAGCGTCACCCCTCTGTCCGGAGTGTGGCAACGTCGATGAAACGCCGGAGCATGTGGTCTTTGACTGTCCAAGGTTCGAGGCAGTGCGAACGGAGATGCCCGTCCTTAACGTGGAGAATGTCGTTGATGAAATGTGTCGAGAGGAGGACTCTTGGAATGCCGTCAGCAGGGCAGTCACGCAAATTATGTCAGAGCTGCAGCGTAAATGGAGAGAAGAGCAGCGATCTAGCAACGCCAGCTAGCGCTGAGAGTACGACAAGTGCATGAGCACAGCCACCCCCCGAAGTAGTCGCTTCACAGTGGTCCCGGGGGGATCCAGGCAGAGGAGAGAGTAGGGAATGGGTTTTAGTGGAGCTGCACTAGGCAACTAGTGGATACCACACCGTGCCACCTTCACTACAGGCCAGGCTTCTTGAAGCTTTCCTAAACCTTACTATAAAAAAAAAAAAAACACACACACACACACACACACACACACACACACACACACACACACACACACACACACACACACACACACACACACACACACACACACACACACACACACACACAAAGTCGGGTAACTTTTCTGCAACCGTCGCTCTAGACATTCCATTCGTTTTATGGCCATACGCTTGCTATCCGGGAAATCGAAGTTGTCATATTTCCATAAAAGTCCGGTTTCAAAATGGCCACTAGGTAATCTCACCGTTGTCTTGTTCAAAATGGAGTTCGCCCACTGCTCATCTGCTCCTTTCACTTCAGGAACTACTGCAACTCCTAAGCTCTCCAACGCAAAAAACTGGCGTACGTAATCATGCAGATTTTGATCCGATTGCTGACTACAGATGTACATCTGACGATGTAGTGAACTACCTTCAGCTGCTCGCCGGTTTCCGTAGACAGCCCAGCCCAAACGGGTCTTTGTGGCGATTGGCTCGTGTTCGCGTCCTTCTTTCAACTTGATACTAGCCAATAAATGCACGTTATTGAGACCGATTAGGATTCCTGGAACCGCTGCCTCCAAGTCCCGCACAGGAAGATTTCTGAGATGCTCGAACCCTTTCGCTAATTCACCGAACTTCATTGTTTGTTCAGGTAGCCCCAGATTACCGACTGTGTAGACCTCCGATACGTTGTACCGACGATCTTTGTCCATCGTAGATATTTCCACCGAAACAACCCGTGAATTAGCGTAGTTTTTCTTTATTCCACCCGTCCAGTGGATGCACAGCGATTCTGCAAATCCTTCTAGCCCTAGTGCGTCAGCTATCCTGTCTTCAATCAATGAAACCGAGGATCCATCGTCGAGAAAAGCATATGTCTTCATTCTCCCTTTTCTTCCATGCAGTGTTACCGATATAACCCTGAACAGATTGAACGAAGTCGGTTGACGGTGGATAGATACAGTAGCGTTCTTTCCCTTATCTTCCTGCTTCGACACCGGAGAGTTATCGTAATGGAGAAGGCGATGATGACGTTTAGGGCATTCGTTTATTCCACATACCTGCCCATTGCATGGCCAACGTGCATGAGCTGTAAGACATCGACTACACAGCCTGTTCTCCTTCACTATTTTCCAGCGATCGTCGAGAGAAAGTCTTTTGAACACGCCACAATTCTCTATTTGGCGACCTCTGTTTTTACACGATGGACATGATTTCGAAACGGCCGAGTTGTTTAAAACCTCGGACGGTTTGAACGATTGTTCCGCATCTGCTGACTGCTCCTTTCAACCAGCTTCCTTCCACTTCTTTGGTGACTCCGGGTTAGAATGGGCATTAATGTAAGCACGTTATTTCCCCTTCGCTCGATCATCTCTTGTCACTTTCGGTATACTTCCACTCCATGACACCACACCACTCGCTGCGGATACAACGTTCGCCATATATTCTCCGAAGGTGCAGAGGTCTACTGCTGGCTGCTGTTGCTGGTATAGCGCCCAGTTGAACTTGACTGAAGTTGGCAACTTTTCTACTAGCTCCGAAAGATGGTTCTCCAATCCTACAGCTTTCAAATGCCCACACAAGTTTTGAACCACCAAACCAAAACTCACCAGTGTTTCAAGCTTATCGTTCTTCGGAGCTGGTGTACTACGAACCTTGTTAATCAAGCTCTGGACGATTTGCTCCGGCCTACCATACAAAAGCTTTAGCGTCCCTATTACTTGTGCTACTGTAGACGGATGCAGAAGGAAACTACTCACTGCTTCCTTGACACTACCCTTCAAACACTTCTGAAGAAGCAATAAATTTTCGGAATCTGAATAGCCACAAGCCTGTGTAGAGTGGCTATAGGGTCACCCGCAAAAATGGGCAATTCCCTACTGATTACCTGTCTAGCAGCTAGTTGCTGAGATGCTGGAGTAATCTGGAAGTGAGGTGGACAGTTCCTCGTCCTAGGGGGCCGAGCACCACCTTGCGACGTGTCTTCCGATTCCAGACCTGGAGAGGGTTGTTGTTGACGTGCTTGAGCTTCCATGGACTGTCTATATTCTTGCTCCAGCTTGATAAGACGTTCCAGTTCCTGATCCCGCTCTGACAACTCACGTTGATGTTGTTCGTTGAGCATACGCTGCTCGTGTTCTCTGTGATGTAACTGTTCTTCCAACAAGCTCAAGTCACGTCGCCTTTGCTCGATAACCCGAATCTGTTCTTGCTCACGACGTTGGAATTCTTCCAATCTAGACAAATCATGCCGTCTTTGTTCATGTAATCTGCACTGCTCTTGCTCATGGCGTTGCAGCTCCTGTTCCACATCGCGTTGTTTCTGAAGGTCTTCGTTTCTCTGTATCGTTAGCCGGTTCAGTCTCCTCTTTGTGTTTTTGCTCGAGTTCTTGAGTACGGGAATGCCATTGCTCGTAGGTTGGTTGATTTGGGACGACCTTTGGAAGAGTGCCTGTCTTCGATTTGGTCATTAATGGATCATGCAGTAAAACGTTGAAAGGGCCAACGTCAACGAACGGTACTATTTATGAGTTTATATTTCTCGGTGACCCACCAACAGCTCCAATCACACCATCCGAGTCTTCTTCTGCCGTCTCACCGATTACCATGCTCCCCGTGGTGCGAGGTATCGATTCCATTCTCAATCGGAAACGAACTGGTGCAGGCTGTACCATCCCAGCAGCAGTATTGACGTTTCGGTTAGGTATAGGTGTTGATGTTGCATGAACATCGGCGGCAACTATTGGATTTGCCATCAACTCCTGCTCAGCATCTTTTGTGAGGATTTCCGACGACTGCTCTACGAAACTGGTATTCTCGGTGATCGTAATTACGTCATTTATCCAGTTCTGTACTATACTTTCTTTGTCCTGACGGCTTTGTTGACTACGGTGACTATTCGAAGTTCGTGATCCCTCCTGTTCATCTTGCTGCTTCAGTAAGTCGAACTTCTTGGCGAGATATTGCTTTTCCCGATCGTATTTTTCCTTTCTGGCCTTTTCCTGCTGTGCTTGTTCTTCCTGGTGCATTCTTTCCATTAGCTTCCTCTCCTCATTGAGACGTTATAATTCACGACCGATCCTCGCCTGTCGTACGCTTGAGGTTGTAGTGTGACTCATGACGGAGCTCGGCTGCTTGATCGGAATCCGCGGAATACACAAGGAACACATAAAGACCTCTTTCTGAACGGTGGACTGTCTGACATTGGCGCAAGAAAGGTGATACCAACGAGAACAGTCCCGACATTGAACCATGTACAGTTCAGCATTGTTGGGTTTGTCACAACCACCACATTCGATCTTATCTCCTCCTTCAACATCGATAATAGACGGCTCGAACGAGCTTCGCGACAAGCTTTCCTCCTCCAGTGAATCTCTCTCAGCTGCGAGGTTAGGGGTTTCAGCGTCTATCGTGGCTCGCACTCTCGAACGCGTCTGCCGAATAGTCGAATACCTGTTAGTGGTGGACATCCCAAATTGTCGAAATTCTTTTTCGACATTGTTTGCAATTTACATTCATACAATTTGTCTCCAATTAGTGTTTGTATCGGCAACAAAATAAACAAGATTTTATATTGTGTAGCAAGTTTATCTATAAGTACGATACAATTAGTTATTTCATAAGTTTTAATTAGGATAATAAATTCACCAAAAAATGTTGTATAACTCACTACTGCGTATAATGACAACAATTTAATTCACTTATCTTCAACGTTAGCAACCTGACAATAGAATCTACTTTGACGTGAGGGCAGTTGGCTCATTTGGATGAACCGAGGGGTGTAGTGGGCAACGTGTTGCCGGAACACATAGCATAAGAAATTCTATAAGATAAATCATATAGATTTCATTGGACACATAAGATTCATGTGATCTAGTTGTGCAATTTCCAATTATTGCATCACATGAAAGATATGTGAAATTCACATGGATATTTTCCACTGGTTATGTGATTTATTTTATGAGTATACAACTGGAGGAATCAGTATCAGGCATCAGCAAAGCCCGACCCGAGTATAATTTGCATTTCCTATGACTTGAACTTCAAAAGTGCATGCTCATCATCTATCCGTACAGTGCAATTAACTGTAGACGATAAAAATATCTGCAAAATGACTTAAAAAACAGCTCCCACATTCAAACTGCAACGGCTTCCAATTGCACTGTGCATGCAATCATCTAGCTTCAATTTCCCTCCTTCTCGGTCCTATTGGTATGGGAGAGGGGCACAGGTGAAAAGGTCTGCGTCGTTTTCCGCATGTGACACTATCTACTACAAAAAAAGACCCATAGTTTGCATTGTTCGACTGTAGCTCATTTTCTTGCCGTTTTTAGTTTCGAGCTTGAATACACACGTGAAACTAATCAAGTGTTTCGAAGAGACGGGCAGGTATTTGCAGGTGAAATGTTTCCGCTGATAGGCAAATGTGGAAATCGGAGAGGTTATCATTAATTTGGATAGTACCAGTTTTAATAAGAGGTTTTGGTTTTATGGTTTTTATCGTTGATGTTTACGTAATGATACGTAACAAGAATAAAAGTAGGATATGATTTTTGTGATTTACAAGTTGCTTGTTGACAATTTAATGCATCAACTTTTAATGAAAACTTTTCTGGTGATAATGCTCTGTTTTGAAATCCCACCTCACCGTAAACAATAATAATTTGAAAGAAACGGTTACAGTGGATATGAAATGCTATTTACCAACTTCTACCTTATTGCCACCATTACAAATCCATCATCCGGAGCGTTTCCCAGCCTGCCGAGCTCACACACATTGACGTCCACGTGTGTCAGAAGGAAGCACCAGGTGACGAGTGCTAAAACTTGCGCTCTTATGTTCGGGATGACCACAAAACATTCAATGTAGTAACAAAAACTGTTCACGGCTTAATTGACTGTAAAGTTGTTTACGAATGGCTTTATTAGTTTTGCCGTAAAAAGGCTGTCGGAGGGAAATGTTTATTTTGTTGCTGTATGGTTACGCGACGAGGCCAGGCTTGCTGAAACAAATCACTTTAATCTGTGACCGTGCATTACGTGTTGATTATACGGGAGGATGAGGTTGGAATATTTTTTAAAGCGACTGAATTAAATTTATCCATAGAAACATTGTAAAACAATGCTTTTCCGCATTGCAGCGATTGGAAAATAATGCAACAAACTGGAACACAATTAGGTATGTACTCTTCTCCCTTTTTGTTTATCAACTTATTCGTCATAACTGAAAAGTGCAAAGACGCCATAAAGGATGACGGCTAATGTCGGTATGTAGGTAATTGCGCGGGACAGGTCATAAATCATCTAGAACAATAGAATAACAGCGTGATGTGACCGCGTATATATCCAGATACAAAAGGTGCGAGATAGTCGTCGACAGATGACACTCTGGAGACCTACTGTTGTCACGCGCGTGTGTCTGTTGTTTGATCGATGTGACTTTTTCTTCTTCATTTGATACGATTGTAATATTTTCCCATCGTTTTTGCGATTCATAAATGCTTCACGAGGATTTGTGATAATGTGGATGATTTGTAAAAAGGTTCAACAGATCTAGCAGTTCACGATGAAATTGAAACGGATGGTGAATGTTTGCAAAAACTGATATGGTACTTTCTTGGAATGATGATTCAGAAGTAGCAGGATGGATCAGAATGACATCGGAAGATCTCATACAACCAGCAAAGGCATTTGAACATTGAGCATGTGGGTGGGTTAACTTTACAACTTTTACTGTTCCCCACTGCTCTTTCAACACTCAAACATTTCAAATATAAAAAGATTAAAAGTTACGCTAAATCACAACTCTCCTGACCGACGCATAGCTTGGTATAAAGTGAGAGAATACGAACTTAGTATAAAAATGGTTTATACATAGAAAGAATTAAGTGAATGTATTTATTCGATGATAACCGCTATTTTATTTGTATTTAGAGTATGCTTTTCTGTCAGTTTCATTTGCTTTTTTTGCAAATCAAAAATGCTGCAAAACAATAACAAATAAATATTTTATTTTCTTGGTACTACTTAGGTTCAACATAGGAATAAATAAGGATATTTATTTATAAATTTTTTTGATCCTTGCGTCGTATAAAACCGCTCGAGCTCGAATCCGGTTCACTACCGGACATGGTACCGAGTGAATGAAGTTCAGCCGCATCGCACTTGTGCACCACCTCCATCGAATCACTAGCCAGCACTAATTAGCCCGGTGCAGTACAGCTTCTAGAACGGGGGCTTGTTGAACAAAGCCGTTGAAATGACCAACGTCCACGCGTCTTCTCGATTCCCACGCAAATGAAGTCAGCCGGTAAGCTGTTGCTTAGGAAATCCACAGTATTCTCAAACGGATAGTGATTCTGTGTGAAGGGCATCGAACCGGACTCGAACCAGCTATCACTGCGGAGAATTTCCCAGGAAAGTCGACGGGATTCCAAAGTGGTCGATGGCCCTATGGAGAACGCTCATTCGCACACAGGAGTTCTTATCCAGCTCTTCAATACTTCCCATGCATGCAACTGGCTGGCCAGCGGAAGAAATCCACGGTGATGTCAGCGTTCCTGAGTATCTACTTAAGAACCTTGCTAAGAACTAAAAAACTGAATTGTAATCTTAAAAACTAACCGAACAACTGCGAGCGTCATCCTATCAATGTTGCAATTTAAGAAACATTGGACGAATTCCTCGCCATTATTCGAACTTACACACCAAATTTGAGATTTAGATTTCAGTAAAACAGATTGCTGGATCATGATCAGCAAAGCAATGCACAGTGGGGAAAAATCGACCCAAAATCCCACTTAATTAGACGGCGCACGGTAGGAGTCCTGCAAAATAGCCTATCTTATGTGAAAAAAAAAAAATCGAAAAATCGATTGGTCATGGTCCCGTTTAGGGTTGACTTCTGAAAGTGGTCCGTTTTGTCCGATTTACCTCTAATTTTGTAAGAAAAATATAATTATCATCCAGAAACTGAACTTGGTGCGCTTAGATTGAATATAGCTAGTTTTACTTTGATCAGACGTCAATAAGTGGTCAATTTAACCCGATTTCCCCTTGCCTATAAAAACAAGATTAAACACTCGGTAAGCAGAATTTGACGGACATAATATTGAACTTTATGTACCTAACTATTGTACAATTATTTAAGGAACCGAATGCTGCGAAGTTCGCCAAACTGGAACAAACTCATATATCATGTGTTTTTTTTTATAGATAAGCGTCATTAATATTACACGCACTTGCACTGTACTTATGTAAAATTGCCCGGAGAATCGAATGGTGATGGCCGCATCTTGGTCAGATTTCAGTAAATGGTCTGTTTTGCCCCAACCCCCTCAAATTAAAAAAAAAACCTATATAAATCAAGTGGAAATTTAAATTGATACTATAATGTATAAACCTATATGCACTAAATTATTGTAGAATTATCCAAGAAATCGGTGGTGTGAGCCCTTCTTATGGTGACCTAAGCACACCAAGTTCAGTTTCTGAATGATAATTATATTTTTCTTCCAAAATTAGGGGTAAATCGGGCAAAACGGACCACTTCCCGAAGTCAACCCTAAACGGGACCATCTATTTTGCAGGACTCCTACCGTGCGCCGTCTAATTAAGTGGGATTTTGGGTCGATTTTTCCCCACTGTGCAACGATTTGAATTCGTTAAGAAGCAAGGTTGCACATCACGATCAAACTCGTCGGCGAGTTCTGCAAGTCCCGATGCAGACTCTTTCTTTTGATAAGCAATGCTGGGTTTTCAAAGCGTTCCTTTAGTAGATTCCATGCTACGGCATAATTGTTAGCAGAAATCTCAAGCGAAGAAATTATGCGAGCTGCTTCTCCAGACAGCAAGTAATGCAAATGCTGATTGGAATGAATCAGCGATACGTAGAGATCTCGAAATGACACCCAATCATCGAGATTCCCTTACTCTTTCAATTTAATTTCAGGAAGCCGAATGTTGGAAGAGGTCGGTCGGTGAGGCAACGATTTCTCTCACTGGTAGGGCAGGTGGTGTGGGTGGTCGTGGGGGAAGTTTACCTTGCAATAAGGCCTTCAGCTCATAGTAAAGAGTTTGAAATTCTTGTCACTCTTCACTAAATACTTCTTCCGCGTCTTCCAGAACTTCAATTGCATTCTGAAGCTCTTTAAATTCACGGCACAAAGTATCAAGGCTTTGATACGAATGGAAATTTAATCCTGCTTAGTGGGGTCGTAAGTATCATTGAAAGCCTTGATCAAATTGGCAGAACCCAGAACATTGGTTCTTCGTTGGTTATTCGTCTTTTTCGGGAGCGTCATATTTATTGGCCAAACCCTTCATCAAAAAAAGCTGTCAAGTACCTGGTATTACTGCTTCTTATTACCACCTTGTATCCTCACTGTACTCGGAGTTACCACCGAGCGGGAACGACGAATCGGCTACTGCTGTACGTGCGAGGGAACGCAAATGGTGACGACTGCGGCTTCAAACGACGACGATAGGCCTGTTTTCCTGCTGGAGGAACCGCTGCCCGATGAATTCCAGGATCATTTCAATTGCCAATATCTCTAAATGGAGCAAACCGATTTTCTATGTTTTAATTCCATTTGAAGGATCGTTTTTTCTTCATTTTTGGTGAATAAATAGCGATAGTGTTTTTTGTTTAAAGTATTAAATTTTTTTAGAGCCCACCCTAACCTGCTTGTTTAAAATAATCTTAAGTCATGAACCATAAGATATAGAAATTTGATGTGTTTGGCAAAGTCGCTTCAAATTGATTGTTCTACAACATTTTAGAACACTGTATTGGTCTATCTCAAATAATAAAAATGCTTGTCTTTCCAATTTACCAATTTTTAGACCCCATATGAAGAAACTTTCCCCAAGACACTATACGCCTAAAACTGACGGTTTGGGCGCAAATATTTTTGTCTTCCTAAATACTGCTTTGGGACCATTGTGCAGTGGTGGTACCAAGTTTTCCCTACATAGAAATAGGGCAATTGGCATGTGCATTGTGCCGCCGGCATTCAAAAATGTTGAAAACTACCGCGCGCCTCCATTAAATGCTGTCGGCACATGTGAGTGTCCAGTGCACGTTTTCGTCCATCCTAACTGATATCAATGCAAGAAAACTCACTGGTAACGTTTAGCAATGGGTTGGTGGTCATATGTACGAAAGATATTTTGGTCCTAGAGCCATGGAATGTAATGAAAAAACAACACATGGAATTATGACAGCACCAATAACAGCCAAATACCCAAAACAACGCGACAAGTTATTTCTTCACCCACTGCTTCCGTCAGAAAGTCTCCAGCATCTCTCCAACTTCTCTCTCTGTGAAAATCTCTCACCGCGCTTTGCTTTACTGAAGGTGGCGTATTGAGCTTTAGCAGTCTCTTCCAAATCGTCGTCATCATCATTATCATCGTCATCAAATCGCTGGTCGCGGTTTGTTACTCTCCGTGACTTGTTGCGTGCATATAACTTTAGGTATGTAGGTGTGTGTAGGAACAGTGCGGATACAGTTTACGCTGTGTACACCCATATCGCAGTTTTCCCATCATATCCAAAGAAGCCCGCCTCTTTATTAACCCTGTAAAGTCAAATCCAATCTTTTAGCTCTAAAAGTCATTGCCGTTAACTCATTTCCTAAACTTTCTCCGGTTTCTGTAAACAAATATTTTCGGTCAAAGTTGTTGGACTAATGGGGTGATGACGGCTGTTCAACCGCGTGAAAAGTTAATTTGTTCTTATCTTCTATAATATAACCGAAAAAGCCTAGAGAAGCCGTGAAGTGCCGTTAATGGTCATCTTAACTACACACTTAGAAGAAATAACTAATTTTACACGTGACGGAATCCATCTTTGGCATAAAGGATGAGACGTAGAAAATGGCCCATCAGCATTTGTAAACAAACAGTTCTAAAGCGCTTTCCTCACAAACCAAATGCCACCCACGCACACCAACAGCATCATCGTATAAGGGAAACTTTCCCCTATCCAATGATGGTGTTGGTTTGCGTGGACGGCCTTCGTTATCTGAGGAAAGGGCTTTAGAACGGTTTGTTTACAAATGCTGATGGGCCCTTTTCTATTGTTGATCCAGAGTTAATACTTTTACAAATAGATGTCATCTTTCAATTATGTATGTCACTGTCATTTTTTCAGATTGTAATGTTATTGATACCATGTCCTGTATACAAAAAAAAAACACACGCACACAGTATTGTCTAGATCCGCCATGGCAGGACGGCCCAAATTCATCATATTTTAATCTTTAAAACACAACGTAGACAATCGGGTCCTACAATGCGCGATCAATTTGAGATATTTGGATTTGAATCAACCAATTTATTTTATTTAAACAAATGCAGCTTGCAGACTAAATTGTATTTATCTAAATCCATTTTGTTTGATTCTATCCTGTTCAGATTTATGGCAGCATTTATGGAGTTAAAGCTGTCTGCAATAAGTTAAACATCAAAGATTGTTTATCTTTCGTTAGTTGCGTTTTGCGAGGTTTTACTCCAGCGTCGTTCTTCCAGGTGATTTTCTTCTAATAGGTTGGAAGCAGTTATTCAGGATGTGTGCGATACTGTTTTGCAACATTTCGCATATAAGTTAAACAGAGTGGCTGGAATCTCAATCGTTCCCGAAAAAGATCCCCTTCTTCCGGATGGTTCCCGAAGTGCACCATCAAACGATGCAGTTTATGTATGTTTGAATGAAATTTTTTGAAGAGTTGACCCTTTCGCCGAATAAAAATCATTGCTGTGAATCGGAAAACAGTCAATCTCCGCTGACTGACAGTTTCAGTGGATGGCTGTCGGTACTGATGCAAGTTATTCCGATCGTCATCTATACGCAAGATCTGGAGAAGGCCCGGTCTGTTCTTAGACCGTTTTATTTAGGAGATGTCCACCAGTCAAAATGTGATGCCAGAGCATTCGATAATGTTTTATGAATTCGAGGGTCACGATGGTACCGGTTCAACCGGACGTATTTAGCTGAAATCAGCTTCCCTTAGGTCGTTTTTTTTCCTTGATTTGTTTTCCGTCGATCTTGTTTTCCGTGCTGAGAGGGAGGCAGCTCCCACACCTGGACCCTACATATCGACCCATCAACTCATGAACCGGGGACCAACGGCTTTACTTCCCTTCCGAAGGAAGGCGTGATCAGAGTTGTTATGTCTCAGAACATCCCGGCGGCGCCGACTGGGATTGAACCCAGGGCTGCTGGGGTGAGAGGCAATCACGCTTACCACTACACCACCGGTGCCGCTACCTTTCGGTCGTTAGCATCGCTTGAATTTTTCATACTTTAATTACTATGAGGATCCGTTTTAAGTTCAGTTAACTTTTCTTTATTAAAGAGGTTTTAAGCCTTCGTCTCTGAACCGTTTTAAGTTCAATTTAGATTTTATTGTACACTTTAAAAAGCCCATGCTTTTTGCTCGCATTTGAAACCGAATGGTTTTATGGTAGTTTTCATAATGATATAGCACGTTTATAGAGTATTTTATCAAGACATTAATAAACAATTGCTATAAAGACTATAAAAGGTTTTTAAAACAGCAAAAAGCTGAATTACTAACCAGCCCAAGTAACATTTTAAGTTTTATGAAATACTGTAAAGCAACTATAAAACAACATTCATAAAACCCTGGTCAAGGCTATTTTGTCATTAATGCATCCACCAAAACCTCATTAAGACTAGAATATGTCTAGTTGGCCCACCCAGGAGAAGGTTCTGAAGGGTGTATTCTCGAAGCTCTTCAAGATTGATTTACTGCAAAAAGTTGTATGACGAACGCATTGAGAACCATTTGAAAGCTACAACAAAAGCTATTTAGCAACAATAAAAACCCTTTCCGAGCCATTTCCCCTAGCCGCATGCTGAATCCACTAGGAAAGCATCAATCAAGATAGAAAAGGATTTATGAATCCGATCTTATCAAAATAATTAAAATATAAACTTATGGTACAAAAATCTTGTTGAATTTCCAAATTTATTACAATAGTTCTCATTAAGTGCCTAGTTTTAGGTGCCATATCAAATTTTATGTGAAATGTACGTGAAAACATCGAAAAAATTAAGCCCACCCTCGTAAAACGTCAATTTGACTAATTATTTAACATTGAAAAAAAAAAATGTTCTTCAGGTCGAGCTTGGTCGAGATTTTTTTTATTATTTTCGCATTTATATGTTTGCTCATTGCTAAATTTACCAAAATATAATTATATCTAAGAAAATATTGAATGAAAATCGGAGATTGTACAAAACAATAGTTTGCTTGTTTTGTACAATCTCCGATTTTCATTCAATATCAATTCAATTCAATTCAATATTAATGCATAAGTGGCATAAAAGTTGATTTTCATGGGTCATTTGTGAAAAAGTTATTTTGCTTTCAAGAATTCCTTAACAAATTAATAAGGTTTTTAAATCGCTTTTATGAAGAAACTTGCCGGCTGAATTGTATTTATCTAAAGCCATTTTGCTTGATCCTTACCCGTTCAGATTTATGGCAGCATTTATGGAGGCAAAGTTGCCTGCAAAAAGCTAAACGTCAAAGTTTGTTTATCTTTCGATAGTTGCACTGTGAGATCCAGGATTTTTCCTGGCGATTTTCTCCCGATGGATTGGGAGCAGTTACTGAGATAGTTTGCGATACTGTTTTACAACATTTCGCATTTCGAACAGCTGGAAGCGCAATCGTTCCCGAAAAAGATCCCCTTCTTCCGGATGGTTACAGAAGTGCACCATCCAATGATGCAGAGATGTACGGTTGAATGAAATTTTCGAAGAGTCTTTCGCCGAATAAAATCGCTGCTTTGGATCGGAAAGCAGCTAATCTCCGCTAACTAACAGTTTCAGTGGTTTGCTGTCGGTTGTTATTTCGATTGTCATCGCAAGATCTGAAGGCTGGAATGTTTTTCAACTTTAGACTCTTCTTAACGGCGCCGGTGGTGTAGTGGTAAGCGTGATTACCTCTCACCCCAGCAGGCCTGGGTTCAATACCAGTCGGCGCCGCTATGATGTTCTGAGGCATAACATCTCTGATCACGCCTTCCTTCGGATGGGAAGTATAGCCGTTGGTCCCCGGTTCATGAGTTGATGGGTCGATAGGTAGGGTCCAGGTGTGGGAGCTGCCTTCCTGGCACGTCGGTAGCATTTGTGCTCAGCACGGAAAACAAGATCGACGGATAAAACAAACCAAAGGAAAAAAAAAAGACTCTTCTTACTCTTCTCCGACAGATGGTCAGTCGTTGGTGGTGTGCTGGTTCTTCTAAAGAAGTAAATTTAAATTGACTTGATTTTTTCATCCTACTTCGTCTATCCTTCGAGATTTCCCTTCCTTTCCTTTGGCATTTATTAACTATGAGGAACCATCTTTTGCTCAATTTGTAAACAAAGTAATTGGGGAGTTAATGATGCACTTTAAAAAGGCTAAAAAGCAACAATAAATGCTTTTTTCTCTAATGCAAAACCTAATTGTTTTATGGTTGCTTTTATAATGATAAAACACGTTTATAAAGTATTTTATCATGACATTCATAAACAATTGCTAATGACGTTTATGCTTGAATTACAGAACAGTTTTAAGGAGGGATTGATAACTGTTTTAAATTTATTTTTAAAACAAGACAGTTTTCATTTTCTTGCCAGACTATAAAAGGTTTTTAACACAGCAAAAAGCTGAATTACTAAGCCGGAATGTCGATTGTTCATTGCCGTTATAAAACCATCATAAATCAGAGTGGATGCTAAATGGTTACTGAATTGTTACTTGCGAGGAATGTTTAACACTTTGAAATGCTGTTTTTAAACTAAATGGATTGTTTATTGCCGTTATAAAATCATCATAAATCAGATGCCAAACGATTGCTGAATTGTTACTTGGGAGGGACTTGGCGACCTAGTGGTGACCGTTTTTGCCTACTGAGCAGAAGATCTTGGGTTTTATTCCAGACCCCTTTACATCGTTCGAATAAAAAGAAGGTAAATATTATTCGTTTTCGAATTTCGAAAAACGATACATTATATCATCAAAACCACGATCGCATCCCTTATCCAGGTGAATCCTGACCCCACGAACCCAACCTCCTAACAAAATGTCACCTTCTGTGACCTTTCTGGTCATTCTTATATTCCTTCCCTACTCCCATATGATTGCAAGGACGTGGCTATTATTAACCTTTAAATATGGAGTCATTGAAACATGTACATTGAGAATGGATGGTCACTTCCAGCCCCATTCAGTTGATTCAATGAGCAATTCTGATTCTGTACAATCACGGAGCAGCAATCATTATTAATTACTAACGATTTCCACGTCCATAACATGCTCTAAATTTTGAAAATCGTCCATTGGGGATAGCAACGATTGATTTTCTTAAAATTAATCGGGTCACAAATCTAAAATAACATCGAATCTGAAGTTTAATGCACATGAGAAATAAAACAAACCGATAGGACAGGATACACGGCGAATGAGAACGACCCAAATTTGAGTTTAGTTCACGCATAATCGCCAAAAGTGCAGGAACTCAGCGATGAGTAAAATTTGTCTCATGGTTTCCTGTGGAAAACCTAAAAAATCTATCTGCCAGAAAATGAGGAAATTGACGAAAATTTTATTCAATCTCGGAGTAGTACCAATAGACTGAGTGAATCCAATCTTTACTTTTCTCAAATTCGGGAATTTTTCCCTGGAAAATCCTGGAAAAACCAAGGAAAACATAAGGCAAACTTACTCATCGCTGAGTTCCTGCACTTTTGGCGATTATGAGTGAACTAAGCTCAAATTTGGGTCGTTCTCATTCACCGTGTAGACTTAAACAATTCATATGAACACTCATAGTACGTACATAGCAGGTGCATTCACTAAGAGACACTAATCAATTTTTGTTCTATCTATGAAATGTCTAGTTTTTGTAATCGGGTAAAATTCCGCCCACTTACAAACAAAGTGTTCTACAATGTGTATCCACTTCTCCCCGCATAAACAGGGCGACGACTGCATTGATCTGCTATTGCTGTGCCGTATGCATAGGTATGCTCACGGTGGGTGGGTGAGCATGGAGCAACACTCCATCAGTGAGTGAGCCCCGCCGTCGATGCTGCTCACGCTGCTAGTATCTCTCTCTCTCTAGAGCCATTCCTCACAAACGAGGCGCATCAGTATCATTCGAACTTTTCCCTCGAACGGACGTTCATATCGCTGGACGTGGCTGACGTGTGTTGTGTTGTGTACTCTAAGGGAGAAGAAGGTTGTGTTCTGTTGTTTCTTGCAAACTCTCCTCACCGCAGACGCGGAACCTCCTCAGCCGGGGCACCTTACATTTGGGTGTACGGAGGAGCCCAAAAGTGCCACCACCAACACTCTGTTTTCGGCACTACTTTTCCTCGCGTTCATTTCGGACCCCGACGGATGGCCGTAGTGTAGTCGTGTGGTAGTCGTGTTTCGCAAAACATAAACATCATAATAGCACTGCTTATGAGGTGAGCAATGCTCTGCTGGCTGAGCCAGGAAAGCGTGAAGCCCAACAACATAGTAGGCGCGTACCTGAGAAGAATGGCTGGGATGGGTGAAGTGGGAGTGAAAGAGAAGTCGCAAACCTGTGGAACCTGATCGAGCAGAGAACATTGCATGGAGATGGAGATGGAGATCGTGTGTTGATGGTTCGGCAGGAGTGTATGTGTGCTTGAGTGTTGCGTGTGGGTGCGCTGCATGATCGTGTGAGCGGGGGAGTGCATGCTAGCGGAAGTAGTGTCACTCGGGTTGGCTCTTTGTGTGTCTGCTTCGCTTGGCGAATCACGGTACAATGGAGGAATTGACGGTAAAGTGAGCGATCGGTAAAACGGCATGTGTGTGAGTGTCCACTGCCTTCGGTCTGTGTAGTCTCAAGTTGGCTTATGTTGCGCTAGTCGTTGTTGGTTAATGTTGCCGTGCTATGTTTCTTGTTAGGTTTTTTTTTCAACGAACCTAAATTCCAGAGTGGTTCTCTGGACGTGAAGTGAGTGTAGTTTTGGGCTCTCAAGATATGCTAGAACACGGGAGCAATGAAAGACAGAGAAAACATTCGTACGGAAAGAATCAACGTGTACGATCGACTGAACGAACGAACGGTGTGTGTATGCTACGGAAAGGTGTTCAAAAGGGAGATCTCAATTCCAACTGGTTTGAAATGAGGAAAATGGATCTGTTGAATTGAAAAAAAAGTCTGTTTGAAAATGAAACAACAGCAGCGAAATGCAACAACATTGGCGGAAATTTGAGATGCGATGACTGTTTTTTTTAATTTTGAAAAACAGCAAGAGACGCAAAAAGGTTGATTGGGGTTTCGGATGGCAGACAGACAACAGAGTCTATAAAACAGAAGAAATTTTGTTTTCGTCGGGTCGAGCGCTTTTGCGACACGGTATGCTGGATCAGCTCGAGCGAAAAACCTGTTTCCTTTCTATATTTTTGTTTCCCTCGCAGTGAAGTAGTTTAATGTGTCAATGAACTTCTGCGGAATGGCAGTTCGGTTTTGAACCGATTGTTGGCGATTGGCGCGGGATTACTAGAATGTAAATTTAGTAATGTGAAGGTTTGGGAATATTTATGAATAAAGTTATTCATCCATTTCGTCGTGATTGGAATTATTCGAATAACATTCGATTATTGAAATCAAAAGTGGATTCGTTTTGGATATCATCTACGCGTCGATGTTTCAGGTTCCAGTTATTTTGTTTTCTTTATAAGAGAGACTGTCAGGTTCCAGTTATAGCCCAATTTACCAAAGTTTGTGGATTTCTTAGTGGCTTGAGTTATTGATGTAAATAAATGTTTTGGTGCCCTTATTGGGTATACAAACACGGGTCCTGGCATTAAAGTATCATTGTTCTTGCCATATAATATACGAATGAAAAAATGGCATTGGCATAGCGAGAAAATTTTATCTTTTGAGTCTCGACTACAGCGCATTTTTCTTTCAATTTGAGATAAAAATCTGATTTGTTTTCTTCCTTAAGTCTCATTTTTCCAGCAGCTACATTTGGAGATAATTTTTTTTCAATAAATTTTAAATTTAAACGCAGCTTTCGTTTAGTAAATACAGTCACCCTAGTATTATGGGCCTGTCACCTCTGCGTGTTAATCAAATGGAAGTGGCTTATAATAGTGAGTGATCTAAAATACTGGGGTGACTATATATTACACAGATAATCCGGTACTTTTTATGTTATCTTAGTTCGGGATCCAAAGAAATCCTTCGTTCAAGATTTCAATATTTAACTTTCATACTGGCTTTCTATAAGCGATTTCCGTGAGTTAAAGATTCCTTGTAACTAGTCTCAATACCTCAGCATTTGTATTTGTAGAAGACTTTCTGATGCAGTCCACCACGTGAAGTCCGTTCGTCCTCCGATCATATTGGTTTTTCTTCCTGCTGTCATAGAACTAGAACTACCTTGACTGAGTCGAGTGGATCACGTGTCTGGTTCAGAATGTCCATGATTGATATTTTGCAGAGCAGAATTAAATATTCGATTACGTTGTATGTGCTACAACAGAATCAGAGAGATGAAATGCTGTGTGGGAATACGAATTAACAGCAGACGGTGGATCGATCCTATCGCAAGTTCGATGATCCGATATATACCCACTTAGAAAATATCGTTTGTTTTTACCGAAATTTCAACTGCTGAGCGCTCGGCAATCAGTTCGGGAAACGAAATCACGAAATATTTTGTAACCATGATGATTAGCATAATTTGGATACAATATATGGCAGTCAATTGAGGGCAAATTGTCGACTCTAGTGCACGAGGCACGTTACAGTGTTCACAGCTAAAAAAAAGTAGTGTAAATTTCCGTTACTATGATGCACATAAATGGAGCGTCATATATCATACAAGTTTAGATTATAGATCGTGTAAATTTATGAGAAATGTAATGTAATATCCCATATATTGTATGCAACTGTCCACTTTTGTTTGCAACATTTCCTGCAAGTTGCTAGTTTACGTGAAAAGGAAGTTTACATGTATGAATGTTTGCATGCATGGATGTTTACATCGCCAGTAAAATTCAGAATTTTTTGGTGTGTTGTTCAGCCTTTATACACAGTTCGAAAAGTAGTGTAAATTTCTGTTCAATATGATGCACACAAATGGAGCGTCATATATCATATAAGTTTACATTATATATCATGTAAAGTTCTAGCACAATTCATGCAATGTAGCAAATATTGTATACAAAAGCCCATCTTTGTTAACAACATTGTTTACAAGTTGCTCGGTTGTTTGAAATTAAATTTAAGTTTACGTGAATGAATGTTTACATCACAATTAAAATTCAGAATTTTTATCTGTGTAGGAGTATCAACATGTGCTTGTTCAACATCTCCACGAATCTGATGTGCTATACCAACACACTGTTCCGCGAGGTCAAACTTCGCAATCAGGTTGACTCAGTCTACATTGATTTTTTAAAACTGTTTGACACGGTACCACACGCGAGTGCTTGTTAAAAACCGAAAGCTATAGGACTCCCTGATTGGCTGGTTGACTGGATTCGGTCTTACCTGACGAATCGTAATTCTTTCGTGTCGTTAAACTCTAGTCGTTCGGAATCGTTTTCATTCACTTCTGGTGTACCACAGGGCAGTGTGCTGGGACTATTAATTTTCGTATTGTTTGTAAATGATTTGTGTCCACGTATGTCATCATTAAAGCAGCTGTTTGCCGATGACCTGAAAATCTGCAGAGTCCATCCTCGACTGTATTGTGCTTCAGCGTGATACCTATTGGCAATATGTATGTAGTGAAAATAGAATGAAGGACACACTGGTATCTGTACCATTGGAACAAGTGTCATCAATTCTTGATCTAGGGGCTACGGTTGACTCGAAGTTGATGTTTAACAATGACGTCGGTTTCATTCGGCGGCATGAAGCTTAAGTGTGATAATTTATTAGCTAGAGAATGGTCTTAGAATAGGGTAGGTAGATAGTTGTGAAGTTGAATAGAAGTTGAAAATGAGCGAAGGTCCATTAATGCAACAGTACATGTCAAACGCACACTTCTTTGCCTAACCCGTACGATGTTCGAGGAGATTTGAAGTATGTCTTCAAATCTACAGGCAAAAAAGTGCGCGCTTGACTTGCTCATATACTGTCTGCGGCTGTGGAATAGTTCTAGCGACGTTTTCATCACTCAGGGGGATGAAAATACCGGTGGCGCCGACTGGGATTGAACTCAGGGGGTGAGAGGGAATCACCGGCGCCGCTTCTAAGACCATTCTCTAGCTAATAAATTATCACACTAAAGCTTCATGTCAGTTGGTATTTCCAACCAATTCTGAAAATCGCAAACTTCGCGTATGAAGTAACATAAAAACACTTTTACTGTTAAATAGGAAAACTTCATATCTCCAGAACCAATTGTCCGATCGGGATGAAAATTGATAGGATTCTATGGTAAAGAGAACCAAACAATATGGAATTGGTTGCACTCAAATTGGATCAGCCATCTCCGAGAAAAGTTAGTGAATATTGCGGTTTCATTGCAAAATTTGACTTTATTTATATATATCTCCGTGACCAACTGTCCGATAGGGATATAATTCAATAGAATTGGGAAACAGATACCAACAAAATGAAATCGGTTGTACTGAAATCCGTTGAGTGCTCTCCGTGAAAAGTGAGTTAGTATAATAGTAAAATTGTTAAATTTTCTCGTTTTTACCCTTCTTACAAATATAAGTATACACACCGCGCTTGCAATGCCTATCGTCGACTCTATACAAGTCGTATTTCTTACGTATCCAGACAAATTGACGTAGAAATCCCAAGACCTTCTAGAATTTTGTGAACTCCGTATTTCTTGGCGATTTGAAGACTACTTCTATGCTTGAATCTTGTGATCTCTTTTCTCGCCACTTCAGTTCTGTTTTTTCTTCGGATAGATATAGATATAGATAAAGTAGAAACAGCTGCTTGCAATGTTCCTGAGGGTCTCATTGATTTGAGTACATTCGTGGTTAGCTCTATGGATGTCATCAAGGCTGTTATGAAGTTGAGGAAATGGGTCCTGATGGTGTACCTGCAATCATTTTTTGCCGCTGAGTTGCTGCTTTAGCTGATCCTCCGGCTTGCATCTTTACTGCTTCGTTGGACCAAGGAGTTTTTCCTGAAATATGGAAACATTCCTTTATGTTCCCTGTTTATAAGACGGGCGAAAAACGTAACGTGACTAACTACCGTGGTATTGCAAGTCTTACTGCACTTTCAAAACTATTCGAGATCATTGTGAACGATGCTATCTTCTTTCATGTCAAAAGTTACATCTCAGCAATGCAACACGGATTTATGTCGGGACGTTCAGTTGCATCAAATTTATTGTAGTTCACTTCAACTTGTATAAATTACTTGGAAAATATGGCTCAAGTAGATACTGTTTATACCGACCTGTAAGCGGCCTACGATTGCATCGATTATTCTTCTTCGTAAAATGTCTCGTCTGGGAGTTTCGGACGGTTTGGTTGATTGGCTGAAATCGTACCTTTCCAATAGAACTCTCCGTGTCAAGCTGGATCAGTGCACTTTTTTTGCAACCTCAGGTGTTCCCCAGGGCAGCAATTTAGGACCATTGTGACATCGTTGTCAAGCGTCCTTGCCGAAGATTGCCGTCAGCTCCAAGAAATGTTGGACAAAATAGTTGACTGGTGCCACTTAAACAAGCTCTCCCTCAGTATATCAAAATGTGTAGTCATGCCATTTCATCGCATTCGATTACTCAATTGATGGATTTGTACTCGAAAGAGTAGAACAAGTGCGCGACCTTGGTGTAATGTGGGACTCTAAGCTTACGTTTTACTTACATCGTTCAATGGTAGTCACTAAGGCACATGGTCAGCTTGAGTTCATATCACGAATCTCAAGAAACTTTTCGGATCCGTACTGTTCACTTGTGCGCCCGATTCTTCAGACTGCATCTGTTGTTTGGATTCATTGTCAACTTTCCTGGAGCATTAGAATAGAACGTATTCAAAAAAACATTCATTCGGCGAGCATTAAGGAAACTTCCTTGAAGAGATCCACTAAACTTACCTCCATATGCTGAGAGATGTCGCTTGCTAGGCATGGATACTTTAGAACGACGGCGACAGATTCAACAGGCAACATTCGTCGCGAAGCTATTAAGTGGTGAAATTGATTCCACCCACTTAGTCTCTTGCCTGAACTTTCGTGCGCCAAGCAGATTTCTGCGCTCATCGTTCCTATTGCGTCAGGACTCACATCGCTCTTCTTTTGGACAACATGAACCTATTATGAGTATGATTCTACAGTTCAAGAGTTGTTCGAGTTTGGGGAACCTGCGTTTCCCGAGACGTATTATCAATTCCAGACACAGGTTTTGTACAACGGTTGAATCGACATTTTTGTCCGCTTTCAACCATGGTTTCAACATTTCCTGCTCCGTAGTGACAACTTTAGGATGCTTACGGAGTTCGTGCTACATCATAGCCCAGTATCTTTCGATCGGCCACAACTCCGGTGTGTTTGGGGTATAGAGATCCTTCGGCACGAAATTGACCTCATTCGTCTTGTACAACCCTAGAACGTCCTTGGAGTAGTGACAAGAGACTAGATCCGGCCAAAACAATGTAGGAACGTTGTGTGATTTGAGAAACTCCATTTCCACACGAACAAATCGCCTGCCAAATCTTGAATTTCTTGGGGAACTTCGAAACTTGCTGTTTGCTGAGAGACTCTGAAACATCGCACTTGTCTTTTGTAGTCACATACTGGTTTCCCGGAATTTGTTTGAAGTCCGCTTTTACGTATGTTTCATCGTCCATGATACAGCAGTGTGGTTTTGTTAACAGCTGTGTGTACAGCTTACGTACCCGCGTTCTAGCTGTCCTATTCTGTCGTTCATTGCAGTTTGGTGCTTTCTGAACCTTGAATGAACCCTGCTCGTTTCTTGCCTTTCTGCACGAAACTTTTTGTCCGGTGCAGTTTTTTCGCGACATTCCGATCTGGGTTTGCGTTTAAAAGGCAGCAACCACTCGCTTGTGATCTTCATCGCACTCACTTGCCTCCGATCGACAGTTAAACGTTCTCGGAAACGTTTCCATTTTCAAAACTACTAAAATTTCTCAATGAAACTCACGCAGTGTAAATAATACAAGCAGAGGCCATCTCACCCAAAATTTAATTAAAATTAACCCAAAGGGCAAAATGTTACAGCTTTTTTAAAGTGGTGCAAGTTAACTGTGGACACCCTTTAGTTAGATACGGACATGTTCTGGGTACCCCCAGGGAAGTGACCAGCTTCTGAGTTCGTCATGCGTCACATCAAATCACATGATACTTCAAAAACCAGTTTAATGGTAGTAATTTGGAGTGTCCATGAGCACACTGGCCACATACGGACATGTTCCAAGAGTCCTCGGATTCATGTCATCAAATTAAAAGGGATTCAAATCTTGCCCAATTTTAAAATGCTTTTTATAAAAATGTATTTCTGAGAATTTACAAATTTGTCTGGAGGCTTGAGAGTATTGATAAAGTCACATAAGATATTTGATTTTTGCGCTGATATATACTCAAAATTAAAACGGGGAATCAAGTGTGTTCACTCTCCCTTAAGGTTGACAATTTAAAACAAAAATAAATAATGTATAACATGTGAATGAAAGAAAAATGTGTATGTGTGTGTGCGTTAATGTCCCTGATTTCCACCAACAGAAACATTGAACTTTGTCTTCTAAACTGTGGCAATAAACAATTACTTTTGATCACAACTGATCTCGTGATCTTGCTAAATCAAACACTAACAAAATCCATTTTCTCTTATATTTCCAGAATCTGTCTATTTTCCATTTTTGATAACGAAACGATACATACATCCGGGGGACACAGACGCAATCCAGCAAAAGTGACTCAAGTTCCCAGACTGAAAATAGGAAAAATACAATAATCAGCGCTGATTTATTGACTTTTCTTTGGAAACAAAAGAAACCACTCTCAAATAAATCTAGCGTGAAAATCGGTGTCATCACTCAACTGGCAGAACACAGACGAACAGTGTATTTAGCAATACAAAAAACTTGTCAATTGGCTTTGCTTCGTTGGCAACAGTGACGGTGTACAAGTGACGACAAAACAATCAAACATCAAAATTTGCAGTGAATGTATCAAAACGTTGAAGAAATCGTGACTTGTTGTTGACTTGAACCGATCGAATCCGAACAGTGGTCCCCCAAAGGTAAAGTGCGTGCATCACCCCTTCGGCGGCGGCAGGATTCTCGAAATTTTGCACGCTTCAGCGATCCTGAGTGGGCCACAAGAAGCAGCTTAGGCCGTGTGTGCACGGTGCAACAGTAGTGGGCAGGGGTTTCGCGCTTCGCTGCACATGTCTTTGAAACACAACAATGGCCGCTCGGGCGGTCAGTGAGCGATTTGACCACACAAGCCGGTACTGAAGTCTCGAGTGCTTTGCGAAACTTTCCTTTCTGACGCCTCCCCTTCGGTCAAGTGTTGCAAACCTTTTGGCGTCGCCGGAAAATCAAAAGTGAAACGATCCACGTTCTAAAGGTGGTATTTATCGGTCAGTTGGTGGAAAATTCAAACCGGAGTGGATCGTACGTGCATATGAAAGAAAAATCGACTGCGGTGGGAAAAAGTGAAAATTGAGTTATCCCTCAAACATCCTCCAGTGATCGGTTGAGTTTGGTGAATGTATGGATTCCAGCGCTAATTGCATCCAAATGAAAGGAGAATAATAGCAGCAGCGCGGTTTAAGCAAAAGAAAAGCAGTGGCATCCAGTATCCAGTAGTTGAATATCCAATCAGTTTTTGAACAAATCTCAGTTTCGAAAACAAAGGCCTCCGCCACCGCCTCCGAAGAGTGCGAGTGATAAAAATTTATAGCTAATTGATCGTTTTCCCCGGGTGCACCTCGAGAGGCGCTTCGCCATTCATCCGCCGAACGATTGGCGTGTTGTTTTGGATGTGAGCAAGAAAAAGGGAAAATTTTGGTCAGTTTTTTTTTACTTCTCGCCCGTCAGCGGGAAAAAGGCGCAATTAGACTCGCGCGCGTGCGAACGGCTGCAGTCAACAGTCGGAAGGCGGAGAAGAAAAAGAAAAAGAAGTTGATGAAAAATTTACAAAACGAAGAAAATTGAAGAGTGCGATAAAATATAGCGAAACATACAAAAAAAATCCATAGCGGTTCATCGAAAAGTGAAACAACTAAAAGCAACAACTACAACTACAACAACAACAACAAAAGCCAAAGCGCCTCTGAAGAAAAATTCGAATCCAAAAGTTAAGTGAAGTTATACACACTCTGTGTGAGGTGTCTGTCAGTTTTTCTTCTTCAGATTGTTGCGTGTGGAAGTGGAAGTGCATTTCTTTGGTTTTGTTTCATCATCATTACTGCCATTATCAGTGCTATCGGTGGTGAAAAATTACACTTGGAGAAAAAAAACTTTCGGATTTACATGCACGCATACTCGAAGAAACGGTTGGAAAATTGCGTGCTGCATGAGAAGAAGATGCAGCAGAAGAAGAAGCAGTAAGAAGGCGAGAGACCAACGACGAAGACGTGAACTTTTACGTGAACTCATTGCAAATGGTAATTATACTTACGTTTGTTGTTTTGTTTTTTTTTTGCTCGAGACGAAATCATTTGGAAATCTATTTTTCCGATGCGATGCGATGCGGTGAGTGGTGTCTTCTTGGTTGATAGTTAAAAGGGGCCTATTATTAGTTATAATAACAAAAGGGTAACGGTTGCCGCGCAGATTGATAATGAGTGGGCTTTGGGGATGGATATTTCCCTAAGAGTGGGTGTGTGCGCGAAAGCTAAGTTAAATGAAAAGGCTGCAGATTCGCTAATGAGGGGTTGAAATGTTGGCGTTTTGGATGATTGCTTACGGCTCAGGGTGGATTGAAGCGCGTTTGATAATTACTAATTTTCTATTAACGTGAGCTGTCAATTACGAAATTTGATTGGGGCCGATTATTTAAGGCTCACGACTCACAAGGTTGCCAAATGTGGACGTTGGGGAACCTTTCTCAATTGTATAACTTTGTTCTGCCGTGTTGGTTTTTTATTGTTTACCAATTATACAAATAATGTTATAACTCTTGCTCAAACTCTCAACTGTTTATCTAGATTTTCTCGTAAATATTTTTCCAAAAGTTAAAAAAAAATTCTAGTTTTTGTAATTATAGTTCCAGATTGACTGGGGAGCGCCCAGACCTTATTTGATCGTGGTATTTCTCTTAAGGCTAATAAAGCACTCTAGGGTACGAGACTAGACTAGACTTTCTCTAGCTAATAAATTATCGCACTGAAGCTTCATGTTGATATTAGTATAGTATTTCCTCCCAACTCGGAAAATCGTAAACGTCACGTATGAAGTAACAAAACACTTTGCTTGAACTGAACTCAAGGCGGGAGTAATTATCAGCAATGCTGATGATGGTACAGCGCGCAACACTGTTTTTATTTTAGATGACTACGTTGGTCATGATGAGAGAAGCAAAACAATAGTTGGGTAACCAACAGTTTATAACACACCATAGCCTGGATATGATTTCGGCAACTTTTGGCTATAGGTAGTGACAAACGTCGCTAGAAATATTCCTCGCAGTATATGAGCAAGTCAAACGAGCATTTTTTTGCATGTGGATTTGAGGACATCCATCCATCGAAGTATGAGTTAAAGGTAAAGGAGTACGCATTTGATAGTATTGGCGCATTAATGGCCCTTCGTTAAATTTCAACTTTTGTTCAATTTTCGCACTGCCGTACTCTAGTGGAACTATGAATCTATCCTCTTCATAACTTTCTCTAGCTAATAAACTATCATTATGTTGATATAAGTATAGAATTTCCTCCTAACTGTCATAAAATTTTGACTAATTTAACCGATACAACTTTCAATCGATCAGTAATTGGTTCTTGTTTTTGAATTTATAGCGGTGAAGCGTTGTTCTAGCTGAATTTTTAAAATATTAAAGGAATGCGTCAAACCCCTTTTTCATTTTTTTTTAATGCTCTTAAAATCCAACAAAATTTGTGTGCATCCTTTCAATACAACCCAAGCAACAATTTTGGTTAACTAAAGATTATGTTAAATTACCGATATGAAATCATTCTAGTTTTTTATAGAACAATAATAATATTATCATAAAGAATATGATGGCACTTACGAACCTTGAAATTACAGGTTCTAATAATCATTAATTGCAATGAGGTACACGGTAGCATTCCATGGGTTCCGTAATTTTGATTTTCTCTAAGCTTTGCATCTCATTTCGTGATGCACCTTTGTCGTAATACTTCCTTCAACGAACACAAATTTTCTTGCATTGCCATGGTCATCTGGGAGGAGGTTCACGTCTAGTGCTTTCCCCAGGAATAGTTCGCAACTGCCACCCGTCCAGTCTTCAGCGTACCCAGCGAGGCATCTTTCGTATTGCTCGCAATCTCCGACACCGGTGAGAGACCAGCAGTCGAGCACATTTGCAAGCAGAAAACTTGCTGATTCACGGTAACGTCGGCCACCAAATCACCACCAAAACTTGCGACGGACACATTATCAACACGTTCGCGGGCTAATTCACCAACCGGACCGATCTCTAAATAGAACTACACGCCGAAAGTGTAGCATACGAACTCGGAGAACCGGACTCCCTGTAGGCAATGAAAACCGACACCGAACAATGGAACTGAAGCTGCGCCGTATATTTTGGAGGTTAGATTCAAGGTCAACCGAGTCACTCAAGGCAAACACAGGCAAAACACGATATGTATGTCACTAAATGATAACTATATCGACACTTGAAACTAAACTTCAGTACACAAATCAACAAATTTAAAGCAACATATGTTTAATTCACGGACGAGAAATACGCAGCCTCTCCAAAAGTCTGCGGGACTTTCCCGAAAGTCTGTGGGACTTTCCTCGAAAATCCGTGGGACTTTCTCCGAAAGTCTGTCGTACTTTCCGTGAAAGTCTGTCGGACTTTCCCTGAACAGACTGGACTTTCCCTGAAAGTCTGTCGGACTTTCCCTCAAAGTTTGTTTAACTTTCTCTGAAAGTCTGTTGGACTTTTCCTGAAAGTCTGTTGGACTTTCCCCGAAAGTCTGTGGGACTTTCTGTGAAAGTCCGTCGGACTTCCCCCAAAAGGCTGTAGGACTTCTCATGAGAGTCCGTCGGACTTCTCCTGAAAGTCCCTCTAACTTCTCCTGAAAGTCCGTTGAACATCTCCTGGAAGTCCGACGGACTTCTGCTCGTCGGATTTCTCTTGAAAGTCGATGGGATTTTTTCTGAAAGTCGTTCAGACTGCTTTTAGAAATACACCGGATTTCTCCTGAATCTCTGTCAAAATTCTCCAGAAAGACCTTCAGACTTCTCCTGAAAGTTATTTGGACTTCTCCTGAATGTCCTTCGAACTTCTCCTAAAAGGCCTTCGAACTTCTCCTGAAAGTCCTTTGAAGTTCTCCAGAAAGTTCTTCGAACTTCCAACCTGGAAAATCTCATGAAATTCCGTTGGACTACTCGTTAAAATCGGTCAGATATCTCGTGAAAACCCGTTGGACTTTTCCTGAAAAACCGTCAAAATCCTCCAGAATGTTTGTCGAAAAATCTCATTAAAGTCGGTCGTCTTTCTGCCGAAAGTTTTTCGGACTTCTCTTGACAATCCGTTGGATTTCTCCTGAAAAGCGTGGAGAATTCTCCTGAAAGTTGTTCACACTTCCGTAAGAATTCTCCTGAAAGTTTGTAAAAATTGTCCAAAAACTTTTTTTTTCTGAAAATCATTCGGAATTCACCTGAAAGTCTATCGAACTTCTCCTGAAAGTCTGTCGGACTTCGCTTGAAAATCCGTCGGATTTCTCCAGAAATTCTATCAAACTTCTTCCGGAAGTTCTCTGGATTTTTGCTAATAGTCCGTCCGAAATCTCATGAAAGTCCGCCTTACTTCTCCTGAAAATTGTTGAGACCCCCTTTGAAAATTTGTCGGATTTCTCCTGAAGGTTCGTTTAAATTCTCCAGAAATTCCACTGGAAAATCTCATGAAAGTCCTTTCGGCTTCTTCTGAGAGTTCATCGAACTTCTCCTGAAAGTCTATCGGACGTCTTCTTAAAGTCTTTCGGACTTCTCTTGAATGTCTTTGGGACTTCTATTAAAAGTCTGTCAAACTTGTCGTGAAAGACATTCGAACTTCTCCTGAAAGTTCATCGGATTTCTCCAGAAAGTCTTCCGGTTTTCATCTGGAAGTAATTCGGGTTTATTTTCTGTAAGTTTGTCGGACTACTTTTGAATATCCGTCGGACTTCTTTCTCGTGGAAAGCCTAGTCCGTTAGACTTGTCCTGGAAGTCATTCGGAATTCCTCTGAAAGTCGAAAGTATTTCTCTTGAAAATCCGTCGGGCTTCTCCTGATAGTCCGTCGGAAATATTCAGGAAGTTCTTCGGATTTCTCTTGAAAGTTCTTTGGATTTTTAAACGTCATTCAGACATCTCTTGAAAACCCGTCAAAACTCTCCAGAAAGTCCGTCGGAAAATCTCTTGAAAGTCCATCGGAAAATCTCCTGAAAGTCGTACCGGCGCAGGCCGCCAGCACCACGATCCAAAGTGGGATGACGTCCGGCTTGGGAGTCGGTTCAGGCGTGGCCTGGACCTGGATCTCACGCATCTTCAGTGGCATCTCCTTCGGCCGACCGATGTACGGCAAACGAGTGACGCGGGCCACGGTCATCGTGGAGCAGTTGATCGTCGTTCCGGACGAGATCTTGTGCAAGTTATGGGCCACCACTCGGGACCGCTCAACTTGTTTTGACCCTAATTGCACCGATATTTAAAACCAAATTGCTTTAAATTCTTCTTTTCTTAAAGTAATGTGGAACGAATTTCTTTGTTCAAATGCACACTCACTGGTACGGTAAAATGATTTTTTTTTTAAATTTGGACGGTTGATCGAAAGCCAATTTCCTCAAAATACCCCTATATTTAACTCTTTCAAATTAACCCAGGAACTACAAATTTTTCCAAACTGAAAAAAACTATCACAACCTATTTTTGCTTGTTTTCCAGTGCGTGCCTGCCTACCCGAATAACTCACAAAACGGTTCCGTTTTTTTGTTTTTAGCAATTTCCCATGTCTAGCTTAGAAGGGAAGACCGAGGGGTTTGGCCAACTTTTGAACTATTTTTACTAGATTGCAAAATCTTCCATTTCTACAATTTAGTCGAGAATCTTCTTCACAATCACCATGTATTTTTTCACAGAGCAGCTTGAAAAAAAAAATACTTTGAAATCACATAATTGACTTGAAGTTTTAGTCAAAACTCTCTTAGAAGTCATTCTGAAATCTGCTTTAAGTTGCTTGGAAAATGTTTTATTTTTCTAAAATTCTCGTAATAGTTCTTCAGTAACTGTATCCCGTAAATCTAGTCCAGTCCAAAGGTCCTGAAAGTTTTTCAAGGTTCAAAATCTTATTTTTCTCGAGGAAAGGACAGAGTACATTTTTCCCCGGTTTGTTTTCGAAATTCACAGGTTTTTCCCGGTAGCTTCGATTTTCCGGCCTTTTCCCGATTTCCTGAACCACTGGTCACCCTGGCAGCAACTGATGGTGGGAGTGATTTGAAAAACCCTTTTGTGGACGAACATTTCGGTTGCTCTTCCACTATTCTTGCGTAATCAGTTTTCACCGAACTCCTTGCCAGAAAGCTTCTATAGCGGTTCATCCCATCCATCCGCTCTTCTGATTAGTCGTGAAATATTCCTATTTAGTTCGTTAAATTTTTAAATACACCAAAAAATTGTTGCATAAATTCTCCGTCGAATGACATACTGTATGACATATTTCGCATTAATGGTTTTGAGAAATATGCGTTTGAAAACTTCCCCCATTTTCGTTACATGCCTCATTTTCGATTTCGTATTGTGAACTCAAGTATAGTAAAGAAAGGCGTAGTCCTACGTCAAAACAACATTGATCTAAAACGAATAATATTTAATCTTAGTTATTATAAGCTGTGAACCGGCATAATGCTCACTACAGAAGCGTTAAAAGCCTAGAAAAAGTGAATCCTAATCAATTCAGAGTTGTTTAGTTGAGTTGTTGACAGTGTACCACCAACATCAGTCAATTTCTCTGTTAACTCATCAATCTGGATCGTTTTATTTACTGAATATTTTTTTTTGAAAAAGCGCAACGGGTCGATCGTTTTGCACAGTTCCTGGATGTTCCAGCTCAAAAGAAGGCTCTTCCACTATTTATTTCTGCCGGATAAATGCTACAAACAGGCTTCCAAATATTTTAAATTTTAACTAAGCCATTTTTAGGTTTACTAAATTTTAGGTAAGATGATGCCTGGACAATATTCTCTCGCAACCCATCAGAGCAGTCTTATCTGTTCTTTGCACTCAACTTTACCTTTTTTGTTTTAACGTATAATGGACGAGTTACTAGGGCAACATTCGAAAACGACCTATGAATATAGGCTCATTCTGGCAAACCGACACCAGCAACTGAGTGAAAGTTTGCTCTATCAGATGATATCGTTAGTTTGCCTACACGGTAAGAAAAAAGTACCCAACAGTACGTTCTTTTCACTCATCTCGGCACTATAGTACAGGAACCCAAAAGTAGGTAAAGCAGGTCAAAGTAGTTTTCATTTACTTGTGTGCAATTCATACGGAATTTACCACTAGATTTCTATAAAAAAAAAGAAAAAAAAAACTTGATTTCTACCCAAAAGTAAGTTAGTTGTAACCAAAAGTAGGTAAATATGATTATACTCAACGTTGGGTTCCCACACTTTACTACCCCTGTTGGGTGGTTTTGCTCCTTCGTTTTTGACAACATTAGAAGGAGAAAGGAAGACAAACTAGTTAAAAGTAGGTAAAAGTGAATTGGCCGTTGGGTCTTTTTTTCTAACCGCTTAGGCACAGACAAACAGATAACTCTTAGAAGAAAATTCCAAGTATTGTTTTGCAACCGGAGCATCCCTCGTTTATGCAATTTTTTCACTAGTTACTTTTCCCTCGTTCTGTCAACGCGTCAGCTGTGTTGAATAAAAACCAAACAGATGGAAGTCAGTGATGTCGGTTCTACGAAATTTTCCGTAGATCTATAGAATTTATTGAATTTTGCGGAAATACGGATCTGGAACAATTCACAGAAGCTCAGACTTTTTTTTAAGGGATTTGTTTTGTTTGTTTAGTGCGCTTTTTCTTTTGCTGGAAACAAGTTTTTAAACGAGATAATGCATAACTAAGTAGTGCCCTTTCTACCATCGCTCATCACTTTAATGTGTACACAGCAAAACAAGTATCTTCTTCTTCGCATTTCAAGCTTATTGCATATCGCATATTAGCTTATTGTGTGCTCTCAACTTAGTGTTCTAGATGCACTTCCACAGTTATTAATTGAGAGCTTTCGATGCTTGTCCCATTTTTGCATTGGTATAATTGTGTGGCAAGTGCAATCATACTTCTATGCCCAGGGAAGTCGAGAAATTTTCCAACCCGAAAAATTCCTAGACCGGACCGGGAATTGAACCCAACCACCTCCAGCATGGTCTTGCTTTATAGCTGTGCCTTTACCGACTGAGCTAAGGGAGGCAAAACAAGTATACTATGTGTCAATCAAAGACATTCATTGTTAAGTATTGAACATCAATAACTGGTAAAAGTTAATAGAATATTACAGTCATCCAATTGATTTGTTCTAGAATTCTGTGTACATCGTACAGCGTAATATTAGGAAGGGAATGACTAATGTGCAACAGTTTTGATGTAATATTCAACAACTTTTTTTTTCTGTATTTGTCAGTTGTGGTATGTGTCGCCAGTGAGATGCCTTGACCACTTATCATTTTCAAGAGCTGACATCTACTAACTAAACGTGAAAAAGAACTAGCATCACTGATAAGTTCGAAATGTGGTGTCTTGCTCAATGCTTCAGTGGCGCCACCATGACAAATGCAAGCACATTCCCAACTAAAACATTATTTGCGATGAATGTGATTGTGAGTGTTATGTCTGTTTGTCTGTGGTATAGGTATGTTGTAATTCGTGAACAATCGACGTATGAGGAAGAGGAGACAATACGGGGGCGAAAACGAACCAGTTTTCTGTCAAACGCGAACCAGCTAGTGGTTGGCCGATTTGAAGTGCGTAAGATAGAGATCTGGATAGATATATATAGAGATAGAGATAAAAGAGTAAGAAGCCAGTTGTCTCCTCTTCCTCTTAGATGTTGCTCGAGAACGTTCTGGTGAAATCAAATCTGTGTAAATCGATTGCCCAATTACGGTTCTTAGTGTGTTGACAGTTTTATTCCTGTCAGTTGCCATTCTGGTTTGTAAAGAAGGATGGCAGCTATAATCTGCCTTTCTTTTATTTGTTTGGTCAGCTAATAGTACGTTCATAATATAGCTGATATCACGTAATATAAGCTTTCTTGATAACATACTATATTACGTGATATCAAATATAGTTAATTCAATTTATTTAATACAAACCGCATTATATAAATCAGAATCATTCATATTTGATAGAATCTTGTACTAAAATTGGATTAGTTTCATGGCATTCTGGGAATCTGTAAAAATTACTCAAATCCACATTCTCGAAAGTATCCCGCAACATCACCCAAATTCGAATTAGGGCGGCTGAAATCCCCTAAGGGCCTGTGTGATCCAATAAGCCGATTTTAATGTACTCTTTTTGGCTAAATCTCTTAATTCTAAAAATTCTCCCTCGGTGGCTTCTTCTATCACAAATTTTCTCCTTGTGGTTATATCAATATCAAATATTATTTTTATCACCCCGTAATTTCCCTTCCCGTCGAACTGTAGCTGCGTCTATGTCAATGTGGTGAACCGTGAACCCGGTCAAATCCGTTCGTGACTTGTTTTTTTTTCTTCTCTTCTCTGTTGTTGTGGTTGAATGAGTGTCGTTGAAAAGAGAGAGGTTCTGGGTATCTACTATGACTGTATCTACGTATTGAACGGTCCTAGGTATTCGTGGCGATGATGGTCGGAAGGAGAATAGAAAAATAAAAGGTTTCTTCCTCCGGCTTATAAATAAGACGATTCGATGCTATGCATGTGTGTTTGTTGGTTTGATTTGGGGGACGAATCGTATTTCTTTTTTGTCCAATTCCGGGAACAGGTGACAATCAACGTTTGAATAATAGGTTGATTTGGGTAAAAAATCTTGCGTGTAGGATCAATTCCAACTTAAAGGTGCTGGCTCTCAGGTTGTGTCTGGAGAAAATTGGGGAATACATTTGATTGATTTGATCTGTACGGATATAATCATGTCCTTGCTCTGTAATGGTTGTAATTCGTATTATTCGAGGAGGTCTGGCGTTGATGGATCATCTAATCATCACTCTGGATTCGATTGGTCGTTAGTTAGGGTCAGGGGAGGAATAACAACATGTCTCGCAACGAGATTCCATTCCTCCTGCCCGGACGACGACGACGATGCTTTGCTCTCTAGGTATATGGCTTCTTTGGTGAACGGAAATCCAAACTTGACATCGCATCGCAATAAGGGAAAACCCTCTTCAACACTATGATGCGATGATCTGTAGGAATGAAATAATCATAATAATAATAATAACAATAAAAAATCAAGGAAAACAGTTTCAACAACACTCGTCATTCGTTTGATTAAGATGGCTTGGGAGTGAAAAAGAAAGAATCTGGATCAGACATCCATGATGGGCGTATGCAGATTATATGGTGTTGTAAGAAGATGTGATTTACTATAACCAGCAATCTCTCTCTAAGATTGCTTATTTTTAACTTAACATCTACATTCCAGACGTTTCTCGACCTATAAAGTTTAAATTGCTACCATGTCGTCAGTTCCGGGTTTGATTAAATAACTTTCGATCGATCAGTTTTTATATGTGTACAATCTGTTTCCATTTTGAAATATTTTAAAATGTAGTGGGTTTGTCTTCTTAGAAGTTACGTTAAGGAAATTGATCAAAGTAGTTCGGAACAGGGACTAGTAAGGAAATGGCGAAAAAGGTGACAAGGTAATGGGGCGAAATCAATGAGGTTTTCCTAGCATCTTCTACATGACATTTATTTAATTGACATTTAATCAAAGGGCGTTCTGCAGAGAACTCCTTAGGAATTCTGTAAACTAGGCTTCCGTTGTAGTAATTTTAAATAGCTGTGCGAGCAAAAGTTACGGAAAATTCATTGGAGAATTCCAAGGGTATTATAAATAAAAATACATGAGGCCGAATGGTTATCAGGCCGTATGATTTACAGCTTACACAGACTTATATCAATTTGGATGAGCTTCCTTACTTATTTATTTATTTATTTGTCGTGCAATATTTGCCTTAAGTGCTATTTTTATAATTTTGACTTAGTTATAAAAATTATAATATGTCACAAATTGATCGTTATGTATTTAAAATTTTCAATACAGTACAGTACGGTTTTGGCACGGTTCGATTTTGGCAACAAAACCACAAAACCGCTCGTTTTTGGCACCGTGCTAAAGTCGAACGGATTTTGAAATTAATGTTTTTTTTGCTCCATGTGATTACAATTTTTAATAAGAGATTAATTATTAATAAAGTCTAGTCCATAAAGATGTCTCGCGATGATCCAAAATTATCGAAATCATAAATTAAATTTCTAAATTAAACTGTTTGATTTTGGCATGGTTCGATTTTAGAAGCACCAAATTTTCAAAATTGAACGGGCACGCGAATGAGGTGTTATACCACAGACAGACATACAAATTAGTACCGTTGTACTTCTTTAATCCAGTACCTCAAAACGTACAATTTGTGGTACTAGCTTAAAGCAATACAATGGTAGTACAACAGTGAACTGTATGTTTGTACAAGGTATTAAGCAAAAATTCGGTGCAAATGAAAAACTTCGAATGTAATTCAAAATGTCGTGTTGGGTTGTAAAAACAACGCGGAAGATTTTTTCGATTACCGCGAGTGAACAAACCGGTCCTTTTTCGGAGGCAGAATTTGGTGAGATCCATCTGATTCATAATCAATCATAAATGCATATTTCCATATATTACTAAATACGCGCCAGATTTCGAAACATCATATTTCGAAATCTGGAAGTGTGTTTGCAGTACCATTATTCATATGATAACGGTAGTGTTTACATGTGGGGCTTATTGTATGTGAAAGTAACCTCGGAATGGACGTGAATTACCAGGCATTCTGAAATGGGTTGCTGAATCTGCAGCAGAGCTATCGCTTCCTAACTCCCGGACTGAACTTGCTGTATGTTATTACATCAAGGATTGTTGTAAGCAAATTTCTTCCATAATACCACTGCCGGCCAGTGGGGGTTAGATTGAGCACACACACACACACACACACACACACACACACACACACACACACACACACACACACACACACACACACACACACACACACACACACACACACACACACACACACACACACACACACACACACACACACACACACACACACACACACACACACACACACACACACACACACACACACACACACACACACACACACACACACACACACACACACACACACACACACACACACACACACACACACACACACACACACACACACACACACACACACACACACGCACACACACACACACACACACACACACATACACACACACACACACACACACACACACACACACACACACACACACACACACACACACACACACACCAAATTTTCAAAATTGAACGGGTGCTATACTTATATATTTGTTTTAGACTATCCGGACTTGGAATTTTTTTTTGATTTTGAACTGCGGTTTTTGGAATAGAAGAAATTTCATGCATCCCCTAAAATTTAAAAGATTCAAGTTTGGCAAGCAATTTAAATGCAATGTTTGAAACTTGAAACATGAGCAGTTCTTTCAAGTTTTACCACTTTCGTAATTTTGGCATCACTAATAAAATATGCACTAACCATACATGTTTTTCATTCAAAAGCTGCTCGTTTTTTCTTACACCAATCTATATGACTTGGATTTTTTTTTTGGTGTTGAACAAACTTTATATAGAGTATTTACAGGCCAAACAGCAAACAAATGTTGAATTTAAGACTCAACCTTCTCTAATTAGCATTACACTTTGCAATTATTATAGTATTTTGAATCGCACAAAAAACTACTAAATGCCGAATGATTTTTCAACAAATCATAGCTCAAAAACGTCACTTCCAAACGAAATGACGTCTGAAACAAAGTTGTAGGAAAAAATAGCATTGTGCATTTGCTTTTTAACCAGACATATTCAAACAATATTTAAGAACAGCCACTCCATAGCAAAACGATAAAGGGGCTCTCAAAATTGATATTGCAAAATATCATACCCGTATTTATTTATTTATTCATTAAGATGACCATTTCCATGTTAGGGTGGTTCAAAAATAATTTTTTTTCATGAATCACTTTTTTTCAAAAAAATTTAACTTTTGAACCACTGCGCCGATTTTAAAGATCAAGTTATCAAGTTATCAAGTTTTGGGGTTTCGCTCAATATTCTTATGCGACTAGATTACCATACGTCGTGCCCATGTCACAGTTGCTATCAATCAATGGAGACGCATAAACTAAATAGATCACATGTTGGACTTGTAGATCTCAAGATCTTTACTCTACGGAATTCTAGAACACATTAATTTAAGCATTTATACAAACATTTCGATTGTTAGTTTAAAACGATTTCTTTTTTACGAAGTAAATCTCAAATAGAGAGGTAAACACCTAGCACTTATTCGACTTACGAACCCCTGATTTGGTTCGTAAATGGAGGTTTTAGTATATTGTGGGGTATTTGATAGTATTTCCCAGTTTTACTTTAACCGGATGCCACCATCTTGGCTTCCAAAATGGCGTCAGACATAGATTTTGGTTCCTACACGTCACCCTGATTCCAAAATACCCATATCGTGGGGTATTTGACAATAATTCCAAAAATCTTTTTTTACAAACTAAGTCCCAAATAACGAGGTTTTTTTTTACGAAGTAAATCCCGAATAGGGGGCGACCCCGGCGTAGTGGTTAGCATCCATACCTCTCACGCCAAAGTCACGAGTTCAAATCTCACCCCTGGACAAGTCGCGTATGACCCAAGAGCGTTGAAGTGACTATAATAAAAACAAAAAATCCCAAATGACGAGTTTTTTAAGGCACTATTTAGATTTTCGATTGGTTTGGCTCGTAAATGGAGGTTCCAGTGTACCTATAACAAACTCCAACTCCTATAGAAAAAAGAACGAGCAACTTATAAAATTAAAAAAAAAATGTGGTTATGGCATATTTTACTAGTGATGCCAAATCCACGAATCCAGTAAAACTGTTCTTTCGAGTTCATGTTTGAAAAAAGGAAAAACTAGTTTCAAACATTGCATTTTAGTTGCTGCCGAATTTTAGCAAAATTTTAACGATTTACCATAAAAAACAATTAAACAAAGTGGGGGCGACCCTGGCGTAGTGGTTAACATCCATACTTCTCACGCCAAAGTCACGAGTTCAAATCTCACCCCAGACAAGTCACGAATGACCCAAGAGTGTTAAAGTGAATATAAAAAAAAAAAAAAAAAAAAAAATTAAACAAAGTTTCATGCAAATCGGAGAAGGTCGCATCAGATCAAAAAGTTTTGTGAAATTCCATCATTTTTGTGTATATTTTTTTGCCAATGTAGATACATGTAAATTACCAGGTAACGTCGTGTAATTCTACATTGTTTAACATGGAATTTTACATGATAAGCATGGTCATCATGTAAGCGTACATTACTTGCATGTAACCTTATATGACAAGATGTTTGAAGCAATCTCATACCAAAGCTTCAAATTACACTTAGGATCGTTTGTATCAGCTTACGTCGCATGTTATTTTCATTATTTTTTAGAGTGTGCTTTCACTAAATTTTGAAAGATTTGAGTTTGTCAATTTGATAAGAAATTAAAACGCATAATATTTAAGGATTTTTTCTTCTTTTAAAGATGAGCAGTTCTTTCGAGTTATACTATTTTCGTGATTTTTGGCACCATGATCAAAATATGCAATCCATTCTATTGTTCTTTCTTTCAAAAACTGATTATTCTTCTCTCACACCATTTTATTTGAGTTGATAGTTTACTGTGGCTAAGAATTTCTATCGAAGTTTTTTTTTTCTTATTCATCGTGACATGAGACTGAATAATTGGCACTTTGAGTCCAATATAACCTAGCCTTATTGATCTTCCTATTATTGCCTGGTAATTCTCTTTTTTAGACCAGCAAATTATTTTCGCAAGTGTTAATAAATGATCATCCGGCCTGTTCCAGCAACAAATTCGAAGAACTTGATAAAACTTCATAGAAGTGCAGGGATTTTTGTAAAAGTTCAGGAACCTTCGGTAAGCTCAGGAAACTCCGTTCAGAAGTCTGATGAACTTTTGTAGAAGCTAAAAAAAATCGAAAGTTCCGCAAACTTCTTAGTATTTCCGGGATCTTCGTATCAGTTTGGTAGCAGCTTGTCAGAGATTTTAAACCTTTATTAATTTGGTAAAACCTCTTAACGGAATCCCTTTATGAAGAGATTTTTGAGTATGCTGATTTATTTTATTTTCATTCCGTTATAATTGCATATCTTTTGACAAAAGATAAACAATTATAACGGAATTAAAAGGAAATAAATCAACACACTAAAAAAACTTTTCAGATATTTCACTTTAAAAAAGCTCAATAGGAAAGTTTTCGAAACGTCGTTTAACTTCAGGGAACATCAGATGTTCCGGAATTTTCGTAGAAACGGTTGAGGATCTTTCTGGAACTTCGAAGATGTTCGTAGTTATTTTAAGTGCTTTGAAGAATTATTTAAGGGTTGAAAATCATAATTATGGAACTCGGAAGATGTTCACGGAACTATGTAGAAATTCAGGAAATTTTCTTAGAAGTTATGGGAAACTTTAGTTTGGCAAACTTGGTTAAAATTCAGTGATCTTCCTAGAAGTTTAGGAAACTTTGTATGATTTATAAAAAAAAATTGAAAGTTCAAGGGACTTGGTTCCAGTTGACGGAACTTTCCAGAAATTCGAGAAACAATCCGCAGGTTCAAGGATCTTCACAAAAGCTAAGGGAACTTCGCATTTGCCAAAGGGATTGGGAAGAAGCTCAGGCAGCTTTGTTTAAGTTCATGGAACTGAGTATAAGTTCAAGAAACTTTGTGGAAATACAGGAAATTTTGTAGAATTTCAGAGAATTACGTTGATATTAACGGATTTTCACCACACTTTTGCGAAGTTCATGATAGCGGAAGAATCTCCTTTCAACGATACGATTCAACTTATCGAATAACGCAATTCGCAATACAGTTCGTTTCTGTTTTTTGGCAACACGACTCCATCAGCTATAAGTTTTCACAATTTTATAAAAGTGCTTTCTGGATAATTAATCATAGTTTTATAACTATCTCAAATTCATCAAGAACAGCCAAGTGAAATAAAAAAAATTGAATTTGGCATTCACTGGATATAAAAGAAAGCTGTAAAAACCAAAATAACGTCTTACTGAAAACAGAAAAGCACAATATACTCGTTAAGTGCCAACATAATTGAGCCACGCAAATTGATGAATTAATTTGATTGTACCCTCTATGAACTCAATTAAATTTCGCTTAATTGTTCTTTAGGAGCAATGAACCAAGTTTGAGCTGTAATTCAGCCATTCTTATTCTCGCTTAATTATTCAAAATGGCGTACTCGATATTTTTTCAATAACTCATAGCACGAAAACAGATCATTTAATCTAGATTGTATCTAGTAGATTGTCTTTTCAGAAAAAAATTACACACTGAAAACAATTACATGCATAAAACATATTTTCCAGCCAAGAAAATCGTTTGCTATGCACCTATCATAGACTTGTTTTTACTAAGGATTTTAGTTTTTTATTATCCATTGTGTACATTTAAGAAAAGTTAGCATTTTTGATACGCTTACAAATAAATATAAGTTTAAAATGTATAGAAGGTATTTTTTTTGTTATTCAATTTTTAAACAGATTTTTTCCGTGTGTTTTTTATTTTCTTAAACGGCAATCCAGTTTCCTACAATTTTGTTTCAGACGTCATTTCGATTAGATGAGCTATTTTCGTGCTAAGATTTATTGAAAATATCGAATACGCAATTCTGAAAAATTCAGCCAAATTCCAGCACAGAATTGGTGCATTCCCCCTAGCGGACTATTATGCTTATTTTTATGGAATTCTGAGAGGTAAAATCAAAAATTTGTTTATTTTTTGCTATTTGGCCTGAAACTGCTCAGAAGTCACTCGATGCAAATGAGCATTTCCACGTCAAATAGCAAAACGGTTGGACATGACCTTTTCCGATTTGAATGAAACATTGCACATGTGTTGATTGCTACCAAAGATTGCATTTTTCATTAAAATATAACCACTTTTCAAGAGTATAGTTCATGGCGCATTAAGAAGAATTGATTTTGCTCAAAAAAAAAAATAATCATAAACTGAAAAAGGGCTAATTTGATCAAAACAATGTCTAAGGAGAAGTTTTAGGGGTTTAAACAAACTTAAACAAAAATACACTGGGAAAAAAGTCACTTTAAATACATGTTAAAAAAAATAAAAAGTTGATTTTCTTGATGAAGCTAGGGAACGGTTGGACTTAGGTGCTATAACCTAATTTATTGAAAATGATGCGTTAAATCTATGTTTGGTGTTATTTTACTCAAAATGTAAAATTAGAATCAGCTACAAAATTAAATAAACACAAAATTAATTAAAAATATTAAACATTTTACTATCTGTCACTCTTCTCCCGATTTTAGGACATAAATTCAGAGCTTTCTTCACAATAAACATAAATAAAATGGAACGGTATCCATTTTATTTTTTTTATTGTGAAGAAAGCTCTGAATAAAAAAAAATGTGTTGTGAAATAGTGTTAGGTTTTGAACGTTTGTTAGTTTGTCATTTATAGATGAAATTAAAATCCAAATAAGCCAATCGATAGGAAATAACTCTACGAATCTGCTGATATAAATACTTTTCCAATTTACCATAAAAAACTTTTGAAAAATGTGCAAATGATAATCAAGCAAGAGCAAGAGGTGGATTTTCTCCCTCTCTCTCTGCCGTCGTGCTGAATTTTCTCGCAAGCGCTGTGACCGGATGATATCGGACAGGTGTGGGATGAGCTTGAGTTAAGAACGATGTCGTACCGAAGCTCATTTTTGCATCGGACAACGTTGTAGAGATCGAACAATCGGTCTTTCTCAGAACCACATATTTTTACAGAAGAGTTAGGGGAAATGCAGGTAATGTCGGCCTAAGTGTCTCTAATTTGGGCCCATACATAAATTCAGCAATCGACTAAATTTTCAATAGCAACCAAAAATATACATTAGTAACGTCCCAATAACGCGTTCATCTAGATAAAATTGATAAATAGCAGATTTTTAGCGATTTCCCTTATATTCCTCGGATAAATCGGCAGTATTGACTGATTTTCAGTGAGACTACAATATTATTTCCCTCTTGGGTCCCGTTCAAATATTACGAAACGTGAAAAATGTTAAATTTACAAACCCCTCACTGGAATCTAATTATGAATAACAATGGAACTGTAAAACATTTTTAATAATGAATTGTTCATTTTGGAGTTCAGTTTCTAAACCATTTATTTTGTTATTAATATATTAGTGAATGGAGCCTCAACAATAATCTCGTACTTCTACGTCAACAATGCCGTTGTGCTTGGGACACAACCCTTAACCTTTTTTTTTCATAAAGTTCGTTTAAGTTTCTACAACTTTTGCTTAGACGTCGTTTTGATCAAATTAGCAGTTTTCAAGTTGATTTTTTTTTTATAGAAACAAAAAATTTCTTTCCTGGCCAAAAAGGACCCCAATGCACTAGGAAGGGTAATACGCCCTTTTAAAAACGTTTTCTCGAAAAGTAGTCATATTTTAATGCAAAATGTAATATTAGGTAGCAACCTTGGCATGTGCAATGATTCATTCAAATTGGGAAAGGTCGGGCCAAAACTTTTTTTTGCGTTTAAGCTGAAAATGCTCTAATGTAACGCCGCTAACTCTGATGAAAAATCAATCACAAACCGTGTTGCTTGTTTGCAACATTTTCTCTTTACGGGACTCTTACTAACATCTCTGCACCAACCAGCTGAATGAAAGGAAACGAGATACCGTCAGTAAGCAGAAATTGGGAACAAGACGACAGTGCGAGACCAACCGTCTTCGACATGGAATAGCTCGGAAAGTTGATCTGACTGAAGAAAGCAATATGTACTTGCATTTCGGCCTGTCACGCTGTACCATACCAACGACACTGAGGGTAGATAGGTACGCGTAGCATATTGATCAAGGGGTGAGGAGGAGAAGAAGAGGTGAAAAGTCATGCTAATGATCGTCATTTGGATGCGAATGAGCTGCGAATCCGAATGAAGAGAGAAGGGGGTGGCACCACCATCGACCGACCGCTCTCTAACCAGGGCGATGAAATTGAAATTTGAAACCGCGAGAGAGTGTGTGAATGCAACAAGTGGTACACGCTACTTAAAAACTACCCTAATCTGGGTAAACGTACTTGCGACAGAAACTAGGTAACGATTAATCAAATGTTGACACTTGATAACAGGGTAAACTTTACCCATTTTAATAGAAATTAGTTGATATGACCGCTGCAGTAGCTCTATCAAACATAACCTCACCCGACTAGCTCCTTTAGCCTGTTATTGATTGTTGAAGTCGTATTGTCGGAAAAATATATAACTACGGAATACGACAATCAAATAACCAGAAAACGATACCGTTACAAATGCTAACCATTTATTGATATTTGATTTTTAATGAGTTCTATAAATTAGGAACAACAACAAACATTTGCCATCGAGAAAAGCGTCACAGAATAACTCGATAACCTAGAATTAGGAGAATGTTCAAAATCCAGAAACTAACAATGCTGCTGGTAGCATTCGCCATGAAAACAGTTCCATATCTGTAAATTTTAAGCATCAGATTGCTATATTTTGAGCATTAAAACTTTACCTGGCAGAGCAACAATCTCCCTTTCATACCTGCGCCATTTTTAACTTTGAAAAAATTTCGATTAGAAATTTACCCAGAATCTGGGTAAATTCTACTCATCAGATCCAAACTAGTTCAGTCAGAGTTTGACAACTCCTTACTGGATACAATAATGGGTGCCATCTACCCAATGGGTAGATTCAGAATAGCGTGTACATTAGACTGATGCAAAATTTGACTTTTTCGCTCTACAGTGCTTAAATGGTTTCAAATCGGGTTCTGATTAGCCTCCCAAAGTTACAACTCATTTGGTTAGAAACAGACTTCGTATAAGCCATTTGAAGTTTACATGTAAATTATTGTAAATAATTTTCAACTTTGCTAAAGGTCGTTTATATGTAAAACGAGACAGGAAAAAGTTATTAATTATTTAAGAGATTGGTAAACTTGTGACATGATCAAGCAGCTGCTCTGTAGGAAACACTGTATTTTGAAGTGTGACATAGTAGCCATGATTTTTGTGTCCTGTTCAACGCCCCAGAAACACTAATGTTGCCTGCTGAGTAGTTGATTGAGCATGATCATAAGACACAGGGCATTGACCCATAGATTACTTTAGATCCTTGCATTTAATCAAAAAGTGATCTTGAGCAAAGCTGTAGCTGGGAAAATTTCCTACAACTACAGTGGAAAACTTTTGAAGCAGACCGATATGGTGAATTATTAGATAGACATGAACAAAAATCTTGGTTTTACCATAGTAATTCCCATACAAACTTCAAATAGTTTGTGCCATCTCAGTTTTTCACCAAATGGGTTCAAATTTTGAGAGGTTAGTCAGGATCCGATTTGGAATCGTTTAAGTATTGTGGAGCGAAAATTTCAAATTTTGCATCACTCTAGTGTACATGCTGCATTGACAGTTGGCTGTTGTTTCATCGTGGTGGTGCGTAGTGTTAAAAGACAGGCTGCTGGTTGAACTATAGTTTTTTACTTTGTTTGTGATCTGATGACGAGAAATTTATAAAATCACCGTCAACTTTGTGTAATTGTTAGATTTTCTATGACGAAGCTGTGCGATGATTAAAGCAAATCATACAAATTAACAATTTAGCTTTCAGATAGTTGCAGAGAGTATCCAGATATTTTATAATCGCTGAGTACCCATTCATAGTGAGTAGGTACTCAGTAGATTCAAGGTTGCAAATGCTCATGTCGTATAAAACATGTTTTTCGGAATAATGAAATCATAGGGTGTTATGATCGCATGATTTACTTGTAAGTTACAAATGAAGGTTGCAAAGTATGAGTTTGACACACAAAACCTGTCAATTTCGCTTTGTTAAGGTCACAATCAATTATTTTTTGCTGAGTGAGTATGAAAAATTAAAAATAAAGGCCGATTGTGACACAATTGGACACAATTAACAGCAAAATTGACATGTTTTAAATATGTGTCGAAAAAATACTTAACAAACTTATCTTGTAATTTACAAATAAAACATGTGATCATAATATCTTATGATTTCATTATTCCGATAATTTTGTTTATGCAGAATAAATATTTGTATCAACTGATTAATTGAATTGAATACATGTGTCGCTACGGAAAGAATAATTGCCCTATAGTTAATGAGACCTGTTACTGTCAGCATATCATTGTTTTTGAATAGAGTTCATCTCAAAACGGGAACATGTTTATTTCCTTCGTCGATTTTGGAAGATTCTGTTGTGCATTGTTAAATCATCAAAAATCTTCGAAGGAAATCCACATTTTCCCGTTTTGAGATGAACCCCATTCGAAAACAATGTACTACTACTACCAGTAGCAACAGATCGCATAACTATAGGTCAAAAGTGCTTTCCGTAGTGACATAAGCATTTAATTGAATTAACCACTTAATTAATCTACCATGCAATCATCAACATCAGCTCTCAAAGCAAACATCATTATACTTTTGACGTCCAAAACTAAGAGCTCATTCCAGCAGTTTGTTGAGGAAGACGTTAGCTCCGTGCAACCCACATAGCGGTAGTATGTACAGATATAATCGCTCCAAGAGTGCACTCGATACCGTGAGCGAGTGTAAAGATCTTCCCGATACAGACACAATCGCAGGCACCAGCACCGTGCTGCCGCGTTGATTCACTCCTATTCGGACTTGATTGTGTTGTGGAAGACGGCGGCTGCGACGGGTACTATTCAGAACATGCTCCAGTAGGACCCCACCACACGCTATTAATTCTTTACGCTCTCTGAGTGCATTGTGAGTCGTGGATCTATCTGTTCATCCATCGATGAGCAGCACAACAGCAGCTGTCTGGTGGCGAAGTCAAGGTGCAATGAATATCGGAATATGATCATTGCCATGCCCACGGCTGACGACGCGACTACAACGACGGTAGAACTACTCATCGCTCTGGTGAACAGCAGCATCGAAAAAAAAGTACTGTTATTGGCTTGGCCAGTCATTCTAGACTCGGTATGGTTTCGAAGACGTTTGTTTATGATAGGAAGAAATGTTGGTTTACTTGAGACGAACTATGGCGTTGTGGTGGTGGTTGCTAGAGATAAAATGAGGATCTATGCGAACTTTATGATAATTGAAAAGGGTCATAATACTTTGCGCGGAATATTAATCCGGATCCGTTATCTATTAATCCGGGTGTTAAATACAGCTGCAATATTTGGATTTATGATAATTAAAGTGTTCTGACTCATATAAATAATTCATATTTACGCTGTAGCCACGTTCAAGTAAACCAACCGAGATTTTTTGGCCTGGTTTGATAAGGATCCAGCTGTATCTCAACTCGTATGTAGCTCTGTGAGTCATTAATTTTTTTATTCTTGTAGTGAATTAATTTAATTAGTTAAATATAAACAAATACTTTGATTCTTTTGAAAACAATTCGAAGCCATTGCCGTAGATTAAAACAAAACTAGAGAAGGGGAAAAGAGCTTTAATTCCCAATTGATCGTGTCCTAGCTTTCAATAAATAAATGTTGAAGTCTGTAGGGTAAGTGCACCAGTTTTGACCATAGTTTCCTATTTTGGCAATACCTCAGAAAAACGATTAAATCACAGTATTCGCGCGTTTTGTGGGTGATATGTATATGTACCCGATTAATATGATTTCGATCAACAATCTTAACACAAGTCAAGATCTAAAATTTGAAAACAACGTTAAATTTCGTCAAAGGCCATGCCAAAATAGGTCCGTATTCCCTAATGTTATTGTATTTTTTTATTAAAAAATCCGGAATCTTTACATTTTGTACAGTAATTTTTCGTTTGTTAAGTATGTATTTATTTTTTGGGAGTTTACAAATCTTACTTACCGAATGGGTCATTATACAGAATTGTTAATACTTGTTCACATTTCATTGTACGATATCTACATTGTTCATCTTTAATGAACACCTCTAAACTTGGCATGCCCTCAGCAATAAATTTTTAAACACATTTCAACTGCTCATGTAGGACAGAAGGAGAAATCTTATACAAAAAAGCTGAAAATGTGTTCGGAAAATCCTTAAAGTTTTAGTTGTTAAAATGTTTTTAACGTCTATGATCTTAAATCCTATCCAAGACCCAGAATATTTAAAACCACTCCAAGTTTTTGATCTTAAGGGGGTATTCCCAATCTTTTGCCTTTTTTCGGCCTGTTTTTCAATTAATTTTTTTTCAAGGAAAATGAATAGTAATGCGCCTAACTCTTTGGGATTCTTGTTTATTGAACATTAAAGTTAACAAATAAATTTTTTTCGACACAAAAAAAGACATTATTGAAGTCACAAAATGGCGGCAAACAGACCCCTGTTCGTCGCAAACGCCTGGACGGGCGAAGACTTTTCTCTGGAACGCCTTATCTGAAACAGATTTCGTGATGAAATTAATAATCTGCATAAGATTCTCTGGAGCTTCTCCCGTTGGCAGCAAAAAATCTTGCAAATTAACAAAATGGCGGCCATATGAAAAAACAGGCGATTTTTAGCCCGCTTTTTTGCAGCTTTAAGGTGCTTCAAACAATGTTAAATGTTAATATTTTTGGCTGAAAGTAGGAGAAGCTCCAAAGAATTTAATAAGGAACAAAATGCGCAAAAATTCAAGTCAATATCTCTTATAGTTTCTGAGAAAAATCTTCGCCCGATAAAAAAAATGTGGTTTCGAGAAAAACGCGTTTAAAGTTTTGACTTTAGTTAAAACCATTTGGGGGTTCTTACCATTAGTCAGCTATGCCTGGACACCGAATTCGCTGATCGGAAAACGGCTTGGGGGAATGAAAGTATATAGTCTAAAGTACAAAAAAACGTGAAAAAAAAATTTGATTTTTTGAAAAAAAAAAGATCGGGAATACCCCCTTAAACTATGAACTAAGTTTAGAATCGTTGTTTATATTTCTAAGAAAGAGGTCTTATTTTTTTCTTCCAAAAACAGAATGTTTCAATGCAATAAAGAAATATTCGCTTACTTACTAAGAGTACAATTTTCATAAAAAAAATGCAGAACCTTGATCAAATTATCTACACACTAAAAAAATCTGAATTTTACTGGTGATGTAAACAGCCATGCATGCAAACATTCATGTATGTAAACTTCCTTTTCACGTAAACTAGCAGCTTGCAAAAAATGTTGCAAACAAAGGTGGAAAGTTGCATACAATATATGGAATATCGCATGACATTTCTCATAAATTTACGCGATTTATAATGTAAATTTGTATGATTTATGACGCTCCATTTATGTGCATCATAATAACGGAAATTTACACTACTTTTTTTTAGCTGTGTAGCTTAAGATTTTCTAATATTTTCAACGTATTTTCTCTGAAAGAGGTCTTAAAATGTTGCAAAATGACACGTTCCAGAGAATACTAACTTTCCAACAAGTCACAAATGACCCAAGAGCGTTAAAGTGACTATAATTTAAAAAAAAATAATTTTCCAACCCTCACTATTCAAAATTCGGCCTAATGACTCATTCGGCCTAATGGCGTTCGGCCCAGTGGCTTTTGGTCTAATGGCCCTACAACTCCCGGAAAAGCGGTCAGTTTCTGATTCCACCAAACTCCATCACGTGACACCACAAATATCATGCTAATTAAAAACCTAGTCACATATTTCATGAACCCCGCAGGGAAGTGGCCAGTTCCTGATTAGAATTAAAACCTATCAAGCGACACATCAATTTGCATCATAATATATACTACTAAAACAAATACTCTTTGTAGGAAAATAAACGCGGTAAAATTTGCTTAGTAGTTTTGAATAAAATTATAAAAAATGTGTCAAAAACTTTAATATTACAAAATATCATTGTTAAATTTTAACTGTCTAATTAAACAGCTCATACAAATGCAAAGTTTTGAAATATTCAAAAGCTTAGACACTTGAAAATTGACAAAAAATTTAGAACAAAAATTATTGGTCTGATTTTTGAGCTTTTTGTTAGTACGCGCTCTTGTGTAATTTTATCAAATAAACAATATTTGAGGCATTTTAAATCGTTTTCTATGAAACATTACACGATAAAGCGTACCGAAAAAAAGTACAACAATTTGACCAAAAGTTGCTGTTCAACGATTTTTCTTAATTTGCGTTTTTTTTTGCGTTTTTATTTTCCCAAAAATACCGGGAAAACATAAAAAATCCAAGAAAATCAGTTCCCTTCTCAGATTCCTGAGAAAATTCACATGTAAAAAAAAATGTTTCCGTCTAATCATTAAAAAAGACCCTCAGCAAAACCAAAAGGTCACTGTTTCGTTTTTTTTTTAGTCCAGCTTTATGCCATGATGACTAGAAAATATTTTTGCCCATGAATCCTCCCTAGAAAATCTGATAAAAAATGTGATGTCTTTAGATTTCTGTTATCTCTCTCCAATACCTTTACAAAAATCAAAACGTAATTTTTTTTTTTTCGGAGCCCTGAACTTTCTCTTAACTGGGTATCTGTGTGTGTGAGTTTGTGTCTTCACGCCAGCTGACACCAGCAATGTCTAGAACCCAACACACAACTTGTTGCCATTGAGCTGTGCCGGTGGTGTAGTGGTAACCGTGATTACCTCTCACCCTAGCAGGCCTGGGTTCAATCCTATTCGGCACCGCCGGGATGTTCTGAGGCATAATAACTCTGATCACGCCTTCCTTCGGGAAGAGGGAAGTAAGAAGGGAAGTAAAACCGTTGGTCCCCGGTTCACGAGTTGATGGGTCGATAGGCAAGGTCCAGGTGTGGGAGCTGCCTTTCTGGCGTTGGTAGCATTGGTGCTCAGCACGGAAAATAAGATCGACGGAAAACAAATCAAGGAAAAAAAAAAACTTGTTGCCATATATAAATTGAAATTATTCGCAAAATAATATATAATATGGAATGATCTCACCGATCTCTCAACAGTTTTTCGTTTTGTAAGCAGCAGAAGCAGATGAGCAGCAACGCCTATAGCGATAGATGTGCCGATGGTCGTCTACGTCCTCCTTCTTTTTCAGCTCGGAAACATAAATACACCGGAACTGCTGCTGGTTTCCGAATCTTAAGCATTCAGCTGCTCCGAAAAATCAGAGGTAACCAAAATTGTAGAAGCACCACTACATTTCGCAACCCGTAAATTTTGCTCTTGAACCGCGCACTAGAAAATACAAATCTCACTACCGAACCGAAAATAAGGGAAATCCCGAATCATCGCTCACACGACCGGAATTCCGTTAAAAAACTTATGGAAATAAGGCCTGTACTCGAAAAAAATGCACCAGACAAAAGTGTTCGCCAAAAATTTATTTTAAGTCGGATTTTCTTGAAACTTTCAGGGAATGAACTAATACATATCAAGACAGACCAACAATTGAAAAGGCCTCAACTCCATTTTGTAAACAAACCTTATAAGGCCATTTTCTCGCGAACCGAAACCTACATACAAACCTAACACACAATCGGGTAGAGGAGAATTTTCCCTACCTGTTCATTTGGTTGGTTTGCGTTGGCGGACTTTGGTTTACGAGAAAATGGCCTTACAATGTTTGTTTACAAAATGGAGTTGAGGCCATTTCAATTGTTGGTTTTGATATGGATTATGTTTCGGCATAATTACTTTATTCAATTTCCTTTCCATCGCTGAAAGCCCGCACCTTTCCCTTAAGACCCCTCATTACATTTTGTGTAATGGTGGAGCCGACCTTCCAGGAGAGTTCTGACATGAATTCCAAATAATTTAAATGAGAAATCTAAGGAATTTGTTACTGGAGTGGCAAGGGAATTCTAAGGAAAATTTCAAAGTGAGTAGAATTCCAAGCTAAGAAATTCTGAGAATAATACCTAAAGATTTCTTACTGAGAAGCATTTTAAGGTAATTCCGAGGAAAATTCCATGGGAATTGTATTCTGAGAATTTCAAGCAAATTCCGGTGATATTTTGATGATATGGGAGTTCCAAGAGAATTCTGAGGAGCATTTCAAAGAATGTATGGGAGTCTGAGCCTGATCTTAAAAGGAATTCATAGAAAAAATCAATAGAAATTTCTGGAGAATACAAAGTGAATGCAGATGAGAACTCCAAGTGAATTTTCCGTAGAAATATCCGGTGAATTCCTAGGTAATACCATGGACGTAACTCTAAGACGAGAAGGTCCCGAAAAAACGTGCTCAACTTTTTGGCTCAGCTCTTGTACTCTGTTCTAGGCATGGACAATCATTTGCCTTCATTTCATACATTCATTTACATTCATTTGCCTCTAACTTTTATCATCAACAGCATTCCGCAAAATGATGTATAAAGCTTTTGTAGGTTTTTTCATTGCCTGCTCTCTTCGGTCCCAAGCTAATCGATGCACCCCTCGAAACATAGGAAAATCCACGAGACCCGCATTTTATCTTTATATCGCTGCGCCACATTTGCAGCCAACATTTGAACTATTTTTATCTACCAAATTGTAGTCCTAATTAATGCTAGAAACTTATCTGAAGACGTCAACTCAGTTGGATGCAATACTCGAACAAAATCGAACAATTCGAGGGGCAATAGAACGTAGATATATTAGGAAATATCATCAAAGATTTCAAAATATTATCATATATTTCCAAATATCAAAAGTCTTCAAGTATTTTCAAAAACTAATACATACAAAAGATAGAACATTTTGTGCTGAGCAAAGTTCGTTCTACGGATACTTTTGTTTGTTTTTCAGTTTATGTCAAGAACATAAAAATATCATAAAATATTTTGATATATTCAGGTAAGGTGTTCGAGCAAAGTCTGAGATCAGATTGAAAATTAAATTTGATGTTTTGAATGTCGCTCATAATGATTGCTCGGGTTGCTGTCGTTTTATTCGTTTTACGGGTAAAAATCAAAATTGAGAGCAACAAAATCTTCCTGTGACATCAAATAGAAAACAAATTCTGCTACCTGTGGGAGCAAACTGAAAACTCAATTAGATGCACATTTTTCCTGTTGATTACAAAACAAGTACTCAACAAGTACCTGTTGATTACAAATGTACAGCAAAATGAAAACAAAATTGGTTATTAACTTTGTCAATTGCGTAAACTGGAATCAAATTATTATATAAGTTTGATGTTGGTATCAAAATTTGATTTCGATTTGCTGTCATTTTGATGCTGGACTTTGCTCGAGTGCCCTTCCCCCTGGAACAATTACAAACATTTCGACATAATGACCCATTTGGCCTAGTGACCAATTTGGTCTAATGTAATTCGGCTTAATGGCAATCGGCCTAATGACATTCGGCCTAATGGTATTCGGCCTAATGGTATTCGGCCTAATGTCATTCGGCCTAATGGCATTCGGCCTAATGGCATTCGGCCTAATGACCCATCACGTGGCTTCCGCGGAATGGCGATTTTTTACTAATGATTCATCACTAATGGCATGTTTACATCTGTGCGGATTTGCTAGCGCCAGTGTTCTAACACTGTACAAAAAGTAGCCAGCATAATGTAAACAGGGTATCAGCGTCTACCAGCATGAAATTTCAGGAGCAAATGAAATTCGTGCTAGTTGGTTGAGCAGGTGAGCTAGTGAACTAGCATTACCCAAGTAACATTGCATATTTTATAGTGGTTTTAAAGAATGCTACAAGTCTAAATCATGGTCTTCATAACCTTCATAAAACCAAAATTGTTACTAGGGAAGTGTAAACAGCCCATGAATTAATATTAACCACCTCGCAAAATAGCATGACATTTGATGTATAAAGATCATTGTGCCCAACGTTTAACATGCCTGACATATTTGCCTAGTGGAACTAATGTAAAATACCCTCTTCTAGAATATCATAACTAGAACAACATACCAGCGTATACTAAGCCGGGCTTCGTCAAACCTAGTATCGTGTTTCAATCACCGGAAGCAATCCGCGCTGGATACCGACACTGACTGTACCTTCAAGCTAATGTGGGTTAGCAATAAATTTAGAATATATCAGTATACTTATTAATAACCCATCTAGGCAGATTACTTCCGCGTTGCTGGCGTCTGCTTTGAATTGCAAACACTCCCTGGCAGTACCTGGCAACTCTGTGCACATGCATACTAAAGGTGTTAAGGTTACATGCTACATGCTGGCGGGTATGTAAACCAATCACATAACGGAAAGAACCGTTGTTGCGTTCTCGAATATACATGTGGTTCGCAGCTCAGTCAGTGCACACAGTTTGTTCTAGAGCTTCTCCGAGTCGGTACGTTTGGGTACCTTGAGCACTAGACGACGACCTTTACACACTGAGCTCAGTAAGCACAGTAGCCAAGCGTGCGCTGTTTAGGAAGGAAGTTCAACGGCGCATGTCGTCGTCGTCGTCGTCGGCGTCGTACAAGTTCATGAGCAAATCATGTGTTTGCGCTTCGTAAATGCGTCTTGTTTTGTATATTATAGTTAATGACTTGAGAAAAATATTCCATGTATGCTAAACTCTCCAGACTAGTACTAGTAAACGGACGGCAGCAGTCAGCCTGCACATACTTGTTTGGAAGAGATTTTGACCTTTCAAGAGGTCAACTAGATTTCAAACACGACGCGGTCAATTGTGGCAGCGGTGGCGACGACGACGACGGTAACAGCAGCCGGCATAAATGTAAACATTCTGCCTTTGCGTTATTAATATAATAGGCTGGCGAATGGTTAAGCAGTGTGCAAATGACGGGGTAGTACAGCAGCGTCGTTAGCATTCTCGAGAACGTACTTTAGATGAACCGGTAAAGTCACGGAATACTGACTGTAGAGGACGCTTCTGGAATCACGTGTTTACGCTTTGTAAATCGTGAGGCCTTTTTTTAGAATTGTAGTTATGATTTATGACTGTTATAAGCACTTGATTGATGCGTGGATATTCCCGCAATCATAAAAGGGTCATTTGGTGGAAATCCATAATCCGCATCTAGTGAAATCAAAACTTCTGCCTAGTTCGAACGCCCCGCGGAGGCAAGATGGCTTTTGTTTTGCCTTTCGCATCGGATTACCCGACTCGTTGATTAGAGTAATTATATTTACCTCTAGTTTGATCATTGCTGGCTTTATTTACTTTCTCGTGTATTTTTCACCATGGCGCGTGTGTGATTTAGGGGTTATTCCAGGCCAAGCTCAGTGTGCGGATTCCAAGTGAGGCTACGTCGAAGGAAATTCGTTCGCAGTTTACCTTGTGGCAGTAGTGGGTGGGTGTATGTATGTTTTGGTCAAGAAAGACGAATTGACTAACGGAAACGAATGCATGGAATGAATATTGAAATGCGAACGAAGATAGGACGTATGGAATTTGAATTTTATTTCCATAGAAATGAACAACTTGCTGTCGGCCCAGAAGATAAGTGATACTGAAATTTAAAAATAAATCCTGTCTTATATATATCCTACTTATCTTTCCATTTAGTTTTCAACTTTCTTAGCGATAATTGCTAGCCAGCCCGTTTCTCATTATTACGTTTCCATTCTCTAACTTTTTATTGTACTTCCACCGAAAAGGGAAACCTTGTAAAATTACCACCGTAAACCCATCATCTTGAACTCAGACACTAACAGCAGCGAACCATAAGTTTGTGTTTAGTTCCGACCCCCCGAGCAGCATCGGAATTCATTAAAAGCCCTTCTATCTAATGAAACGTGTGCGCGTAAAGCACGGGAGAAGCATGCCTTTCTTTCCCCGCGGAATGCTCTTATTTTGAAGTCAAGCACAGAGGCAGAAGCATTCTTTGGGCATTCGTTTGGCTTGATTGTAATAAAAATAATTCCGTGTTACACGCTTTGATTCATCGGGTTGGCTTCCTTCATTCATTGGATTACACGCAGCTTCTTCTTCTGCCATAGGGAAGCGAAACCAGAGCGGGGCTTCAAGTTTTTCAGAGCATAAACAATACCATCGTAATGGTGCCTCTGAAAGGATGCCCGTCGGCCCTTTTCCCCACTCTATGTTGTGGGTGTGGAGAAGCTGTTGTGGATGAAGGTTAAAATTGTTCACTGATTTCGGGATGGAATTATGTTTGGGTAAGCACTTTTTCATGCATAGCTGATGTTATGCTATCGTTAAATGTTGAATAATTTTAATAATTTTCTTCACTATGCTGAATGACACTAACTACATGAATCATTGTAATCGCACTTTATGATGTTCCAAGATCAAAGTCCAAAAAACTTCAAAGTAGTTGGAAGTCACATGCATTATGGAAAATTTTGAAAATTTTATGCTAATCACAATAACATTAGAAAAGTTGAGGGAACCTTCAAGAAATTCTGAGATTTTTATGGAAATTACAAGAAACTATAGAAAATTCTGAAAACGCATAATACGTGCCCCACCGTCGAAGGAATATGGCAGAATTTATTTATTTATTTGACCAACTACTTTATTTGTTGTTTCATCTTCGATAAAAAATAAAAATTGAACAGACTACTTTACCTAATATTCTTAATCCTATTTTTAAAAGTACTTTTGCTAATCACAAAATCAAAATCCTCGTTAGTATCGTTAAAAGCTCGCAGACAAGCGTCGAATGGATTGTTGAAACCGTAACCGTAACACCTGAATCGAATGAAAACCTTCTGAATTCTTTCGACGCTGATGATCAGCGATGCGTGATAAGGCCGCGTATTCCAGGATGCTACGTACCAAAGTACAGAACAATGTTTTTTGTGCAAAAATGTCTGTAAACTGCCACGTATAGCGTCGAATGCATCCAAGAACCGTAGAAGCTTTAGCCGTGACAAGTGCAACATGTTCGTTGAATCTTAACTTCGAGTCAATAGTAACACCAAGATCACAAATTGAGGTGCCACGGATCCAATTGTGTATTGGTGGTTAACGGTGGTGCTCCGACGGGAAAACTATATCACCTTACATTTTCCTATGTTGACACTCATACCATTTTCTAGGCACCATAGGAGTAGCCCATTTATGTCATTTTGCAGGGCGAGGCAGTCGAGTACGGTCGCGATGACTCTGAATATCTTCAGGTCGTCGGCGAACATTTGCTTAAATGAAGAAATCTGAAGGCACAGATCGTTGACGAAAAGGACAAACAGCATTGGGCTGAGCACACTTCCTTGCGGTACTCCCGAAGTAATTGCAAAGGCCTTCGAGCGTGCAGAATTGATCGAAACGAAGGAATGGCGGTCGGTCAAGTAAGAGAGAATCCAATCAACTAACCAAGTAGGGAATCCAATAGCTCTTAATTTTTCGGTACCGTACACGTGTGGCACTGAGTCAAATGCTTTTGAAAAGTCGATATAAATGGAGTCCACCTGTCGCCGGGCTTCAACCTCTCGAAACAGAGTATTATCATAGAGGTAACTCTAAGACCACTGGGTCCCGAAGAAAATCATTATTATTTTTGGCTCACTCAGTACCAGAACAACGGTCCCAAGCAGTCCCAAGCTATTTTACTCACCCCTGCATGTTCTGCATGAATCCACACACCCCTGATGTTATCTGTAAAACTTTCATAGCGAATCAAAACAAACATAGTGTAGTAATAGAATTTCAACTAGAATAGGGTACGTTAATCGTTTGCTTGGGACCAATAGGCTACTAAAGTGGTGAGCCAATTTAAAATCGTTAGTTTCGTATTGATTGTTGGTATTATGTAGCACAGCAAATTTGTAGTAGTAGAGCGGTGCTGGACAAACCCATCCTGGAACTCCGATATTATAGGATGAACCACATTGTACAGATCATTGTGCACTAAGGTTTCAAAGACCTTGCTAATGCAACAGAGAATTGATATTCCACGGTAGTTTTCAGCTCGGTTTCGATTACCCGCTTATGGATTGGCACAATTGAAGCTCAATTGAAGCTCACAGGTCTTCCTGAAGGGTCCTCCGCTGAGATCCCGTGAGATTAGGGAGTGTCCTGTCCGGAGTCTGGAAAAAATCCTCTGATCTCGCAGGTTTGCAAGGTCCGTCCACTTTCCGATGTCACCTTTATTTTTTTCTAATAAACGGAAGTCTGGCACTGGACCATTCCGTTGCCCACGCTGTCCGCTCTGTGCAAGTGATCCATCTCTTCACGTCCTGCAACGGTACCTTGTGCGAGTACCGAGGACCCGATGGGCTTGACCCAGCTAGGTTGTCCGCCTCGATGTTCCCTGGGATCCCGCAGTGTCCGGGAATCCATGCGTATGTAGTGTTTGGTGGCGCAAACTTCAAGATGCCCTGGATCCAGGGGTGAACCGGGACCTCCGACGAAAGGGCCTGAACAACACTGTGGGAGTCCGACAGGATCAGGATTGGGCGATCCGCAGGAACCGTGACGTTATGAAGAATAGCCGCTGCTTCTGCCGAGAACACCGAACATTGTTTTGGCAGACTTCTACTCGTTGGGGAAATGTCACCAGCGATTCCCATTCCGACTCCAGCTCTAGATCTTGACCCGTCCGTGTAACGATGCATGTAGTTTGGGTACAATCCGGTCAGCTCTGCTACCTTTCTCCTAAGGGCTACGGAATTGTCCCCGGCTCTGAACTTTTCCTTTATCCAGCTGTCGATGTTTGGTGCGGGAGATTGCCAACTCTTATCTCTGTACCAGTGAATCTTGGCCACTGGGGGGAGCTCTGCGTTGGCGATTGTACGGAGAACTCTGTCCCCCTCGCTGAGGAGGCATATTCTGTCGTTTCCGGCGGTATTTGCTGAAAATGCAGCGGCTTTGTTGGCAATGGCTGCGTAGATGCGGTACCGGAAAGGGAGAGTGCCGGCTTCGACACAGCTGGCATCGGCTGGCGTCGTCGAGGGCAGGAAACCGGAGATGATGCGCGTGTAGCTATTGTACACCGGAGCGAGTATTTGTATTGCCTTTTCGGTAGCGATGCAGGTTAGCTCCAGTCCATACATCAGCCGGCTGTCTACGATGGCCCGGGCAAAACGGAAACGTACTTCTCTGTTGTTGGACCGGTGGGGACTGGAGATTATGCGGATGAAATTGATCCTGCTGCGACAGCTGGCCTTGACCCCTTGAAGGTGCTGGTCAAAACTCAGCGACCGGTCAATGACAACCCCCAGCAGTTTCACAGTTTTCTTCAATGGGATAGCTTGATTACCGATCTTTATGGAAGGTCCGCAGACCCGATGTCGGTACTCGGAAAAAAATCCGTTCCCGAAAACGGGAACGGACCGTGAACTAAAAATCACGGCCAGCTATCCAGAGCAAAATTTTCTCAAATATACACCGTGAACTATGGTTCACGGCTGTGGTTCACGAATATGGGAACTCTTTTTTTCCCGTGTACTGGCAAACGTGGCACCTAGCGCTCTTTCCAGCAGACAGCTGAAAACCTTTCGAAGCGGCCCATCTGGCTTCGGTGGAAACCCCTGCTTGGGCTCGCTGGTAACCGCTCGAAGACACTGTTCATGGCTACCATGAACAAAGTGACAGCGATCACTGAACCTTGGGGAACGCCGGTTTCCTCACAGAAAGTGCGGGATTTGGTATTACCTACCGAGACTCGGAAGAATCTGCCAGTCAGGAACTGAAGCTCCTGCCAGGTGAAATCGTGGTTGATCCTCAGGTTGTTCGTGTCCGGAGAAACTCGATGGGTTTGCTAGCCGTTGAAAGGTCGCCTCGTACTTGGAATCGCAGAGAGGTCAGCGAAATAGTCGCCAAGCTTATCTGCAACGATTCCGGGGTCGGAGACTGCAGCGCCGTCTACCTGTATATGCTGTGTGGCCGTACGGCGCTTGCCACTGAAGGCTTGACCTTATTCCAGAGCTCCGCCGAAGACTGTGAGGCATTTATGCTTTAGAGAAAGTCCGTCCAACTGGATCGTTTGGCATCTCGGACCAATTGGCGATACTGGTTGTGCCGTTCTCGATAGATACAGAGCGCGTTTTCCCTATCCAGATCATCTATGGGAAGCCGTTTCACTTGTCGAAGGGCTTTACGCCCCGAAATGCTGCTGGTTTTTGGGATGGTTGCTGACCCAGCTGTGTTTATTGCTTCAGTGAGACTCTCGATGCTGTCAGGGCTACGTTGTTGAAGGAGCGACTGGAAGGTTTCACCGTAACTCTTCCAATCGGCTTCGTCATAGCACCACCTAGGTCTCCGCGTTTCTGCCGGTATAGCGGCGGCAAAGAGTTGCACCTGAACCGGGTAATGATCGCTACCGTAGAGGTCCGGATTGACGCTCCACTGCATTCTTCCAGCGAGGGAACGACTGACAGCAGTTACATCGATCGCCGTGGTGTGCCGTCCATTGAAAAAGGTCGGCGATCCGTCATTAAGGATGATCATATCCTCCCTTTCGAACTTGTCTACCAGTGTTGAACCCTTCGATTCGAACCGGGGGCACCCTCAGCAAGAGTGGTGTGCGTTCAAGTCACCCAAAAATATATGCGGTTCAGGTAGGTTATCGAAGATGCTGTCGATTTGACCGTTGAGGTTTGCTAATCTCCCACAAGGCAGGTATGCGCATGCTATTGCGATGTTGGCTGGTTCCTCCAAGCAAACTCCCAAAATGGGAAGCTCTGAGTCAAGGTCGATAAACCGAAACGGGACCTCCTTTAGAACCCCAATGGCGACGAAGTGTCGGAAATTGTTCCCACATTTAACTGTCCAGCAGTATCTACCGCCCAACGAACGGTTCATCTGCTCAACTGTTACCATGTTGACTTCCTGGAGTGCTATCACCCAGGGAGAATTGGCTTGACATAGCAGCTCCAAATTCGCTAGATGATGCAAGAAACCGTTGATGTTGCATTGCAACAGGAACTTTATCGGCTTTGGCAAGGCCGGTAGGGGGTACGAGCTGTACGAACCAGGGGACTCAGTTTCATCACGGGGATGGCTGCTGCTCTGGTCGTCGGGTAGGCTAATATCGAACATACTCGATGCATCGTAGTGCTGCGAAACGGACGAAAGGTCGATTTCGTATGCCGAATAAGACAGAGCCCCACCAACGGCAGGTGGAGGCTTTCCACCCACCCTGGGCAGAGATGTCCCAACAAAAGCGGAGGATGTGTTACCCGGTGACGTTCTAGTGACTTCGGTCGTTGTGCCGGCGGTTTCGATTCCCTCGGAGTCCTTCGGGGAATGGGTTGATGAGCCCTTATCCGTCCCGATATCACGAGCAGACTTGACTCCCTCGTTGTCCGTAGGGGAAGAGCGTTTCCGCCCTTGTGCGTCCCTCTTCCAGACTTCCCCCTTTGAGAACTTCAAGTTGTTTCCACCAGCTTCAGGGAACCTGCTGGAGATTTTTATAAATTTTGAGTCCAGAGAAATTGTGGAAACATTTGTAAACTTTATAGGGTAGATGTTCCAGCTATGGCCTATGGGAATTCCATAGGCCATAATAGGAACGTATAACCATAACTGGTTCACATGCCCTAGAGGTTTGAAGAACTTCAGGGAAGCTAGGTCTACCGATATTTAGGGAAGCTCAGAGATCTTATGGTCAGTCTCAATAACGTCTAGACTATCGGGGAAGTTTAAAGATCTGCGAGAGTTTAGGTAAATTCAGGACGCACAATGGATGTCATCGAAAAACTGAGAAACGGTGCGTTGGATTGGGTGCAATTACTTGAGCTCCCCGACGTTGATGCCACAGTATCCGTTTGTTTATGACAACATATATGAAATAATTCAAGAAACCGTTCCGACTAAGATTCAAGACTTCTGCTAATAGGTCTGCTGTACAATTAGCAGAAGCCGAGTACGAATTCGAGAGTACATCGAGAAGAATTCGAGAGTACATTGCAGAATAGATTTAAGGATAATCCATCATCTTTTTGGACTTTGTAAACTCTCGGAAAGGTTCAGCTCGAATTCCTGTGGATGTCACCTTTCGACCAATGACAGTAACAGTAGCAGCACCTACCCTACCCGTGTCCCCTCGAGATCGTCAGACGATGACAGGAGCACATACCGTGGTAGAGGTAACAATAGCTGCAATTTCCAAACCTACGACTGGATGCCTTCCTTCAGATAACAACTGAAGTGCGGTAAAAATAGGTAGAACTGTTTCAAACACATCGTCGGTACTTGAGCGGTCGACGATCATCTCTTTTTGCCAGTGGTTGCGGGGGGGGGGGGGGGGGATACACCCCTCACCATCCCTATCCAAAGGGTGAGTTTGGTGAAGAGAGATGATAAAACCGATTTGTACCTTCCTGAAGTTGTCCTAGCTCGCTTTCTACTCTCTATATGGAATTTTCACACTGCCGTACTCTAAACGAAACTATCAATTCTATACTTTCATCTCCTCATCTATCGTATACAAATTACCATTTTAGTCTGTTATTTGAAATTAGCATCTTCAACTATATAATTTTTAAGGAATTTTATAGAGAATCACAAGTAAATTTTCAGAAAAATTTAGAGAAGAACGCTATGAACTCTGAGAAAAATGTTAAGAACTTTCTGACGTGAAGATTCTAAGGAGAATTCAAACAAATTAAAAAAATGTAAGGATGCTTGAGTGAATTCTTTGATTAACAAACTTTGAAATTCTGAATTTCATGAATGTTTTTGGGTGGTTTGTATAAATTTTCTCGACTGTTATAAAGCAATTTTCAAAAGTTTCCTAGAGAGAATCCCAAATTATTTTAGGAGAATTCTGTAATGATCTTTGTAAAGGGACATGATTGAAAAATAAAAAAATCTTTTGATATCAATCCAATAAAATCCTGTTCAGATTTATGAACAAATTTTCAAGGTAGGGTTCATCCACAAATTATTGAAGGGAATATAAGGGAAGGTTTGACATTATCTTATATAATGTTCAATAGTTAGCAGAAAGTTATTCGATCTTAACAATTATTTTTCCAAATAAATCTGAACATACATTAAAAGTATACAGGGTAAATGTCTCAAATGTTGGCTTAAGTGGCCATAATTCTGGACCCATACATAAATTTCGAAAGAAAGCATTTGTTGCCAAAAAAATTTCTAGCAAACAAAAACATCCATTTGCACTGTCCAGATGATGCATTGATCTGAGAAAAAATAAAGAACTGGACATTTTTATCGATGGGTTAAATTTTTAGATCCTTAGGCCAACTATGAGAAAGTGATCAATTTATAATTTTTTTTTTAAATCTTGCTAAGATTTTAGGGAGGAGGGAAGATATCGTAAAACCTTACAGTGCCTTACAATGGGTAGAGGGGGTGCAATTTGTGGATCATACCGCAGTTAAAACAGGAGACAAAATCTGAAGACTTCGAATGCAGAACCAAATTTAAGATCTTGGAAAAATACTGCAGTCCTTGTAATGACCCATTTAATCTTGTGATCTCTTCAGCTGAGAAAATTTCCGGTATTCCGGTGAAAAAAATTGGGAGAAAACCGGAAAATTGCTTATCGGGATTTGCTGGTCACCATACGTGTTTTCTGGCTTTATACCTACGACAGATATTACTGTACTAACGATGTACTCCTTTATTCTAGTACAACAATCGACGTACCAGATATAAAAAGAGATTCCGATCTCGCTTCATTGCCTCGATTGGAAGGAAAATATATTTATAACGGGATTAAAAACAAATGCTTCTTATGCGAGATAGAGAAGCACCGGATGAATTCCTACCTCAAACAAAAAAAAAACCCGGAAGTAACCAGAAAAGCAACAACAGTACGAAGAACAGAGTGATAGCAGTTGTTGGTATGCTTTTGTGGTGACTGCACATCATGACAATGATCAGGAAACAGAGGAGATGCTCGACGAAAATGCGGTGGAAAAGGATTGGTAACGATTGGAAACGAAGCCAAGAAACTGCGGCCACTTTGTGTTCAAGTACCGGAGAAACTACTTCTATAATACGGGGCTAGAAACTAAAACAAGAGGAAAAACAGAGGATGATGCAAGGAAGTTGGAAAATGGAATGGATGGGAAAATGTAGAAAGCAGGTAGCGATTTTTTTCAAATAAAGCTACAATTTTTAACGAAAAAAATTGAAATCGAAAATGGATGACCAGTCCGCGAATAATGATAAAAAGTTAAAAAGAAAACCTAGAACATCACTATAAACTGGACACCAAGCAGATAACAATAAACAATGACGGCAATTTGCTACTCCAAAAGCCGTTTATCATACACAGGCGTTGTACAGCAAGCGCCGGCCGTCATGCAGCAAACAACTTGTGAAGTGATTTAAAAGTTTGGCTAGCAATCATCTTCATCACCGTGCGACAATCTCTCTCACAAAACAGCAGCCCTTCATCGCTCATCTTCAAGCCAAACAAAACAAGCTTTAGCAATCTATGAACACGCTTAAGTTCAGGCTGTTAGAACTTTTTAATGAACTTTCCGTCAGTTTAACCATGCGTAATACTTTGATTACACGCAGACGTTCGTTGCCGCTTTGTGTAGCGGTATCGGGCAGAACCAATTCAAGTCGAGAGGGTTTGTTGAAATTTTGCAACATGGGTGAAATAATTAGCTTTGCATAATTTGCTTTGAATTTAATTTGAATGTTTGTAAATTAATTCATACATAATACCACATTTTATCGATTTGTGTGCCGTGGCAATTGAACATATTTCCTAGAGGATGTAATGCATGAATAAACCTTCACACACGACAGGTTCACACTGGCACAGAACCCATAATCGGATACACCTATTCGGTTTCAATTTCCATCGAAAGTGCCGGAAAAATTCGCAAATTATGTTTGGTCGTTTTTTTTTTGCTAGGTTTCGCAAGAAAACAAAAACGAATCACAATTGGGCATGGAAAAGCTCCGAATCGAATCGTGGTGGTTCGTGTATACGAATAAAGAAACCGCGTAAACTGGAAATAATTTCTAGGTACATTTGAGTTATGTGTGTGAGACAGAATACCCTCGATGCACTGCCTGAGTGAGTGGAAAAAATGCGATATGATGAAAGTTGAACATACGATATTGTTGGTGTTATTATTGCCTCGAAGGGAACTGTAGATTCACCGCTGATACAATACCCTCGTGTTAATGTAGCATGTGGGAAAATTTTAAGGCTTGTAGCGCACAGGTCCACCACTGAGGTGCTTGGGCTAGATTCACGACGTGCAACAAAAGAATGCCATTGAAACTCGTTTTCAAAGCGAACGATTTTATTCCTACACCATTGCAAACTCTCATTGCACCAGCTATGGTATACGACGGCCGTTGGCTCACATGTTAGGTTACACGAAAATGTCTTCTTAACTTTCCAGTACCAGAACATGGAGGGAATACAATGTTAGCAAATAATCTTACGATGAATGAAAGAAAAACATCAAACCAAAATAGATGTTTACTGCCTCATTATATTACGAATAAAAAGCTGTACAACCACCACCTTCCAACTCGACGTATGTTTAAAGGAATTCCACCGCCGATGCTGGCCGTCATCATGGCTTTTAATTACGACAACGGAACAGAAGAGCGCACTCTTTCCGAAAAGGAGCCAGACATACCTACTTACAAGCTGAGAAGAGAGTCGAGGAAATAAAAAAAAAACGTTTCTCCAAGCAAAGCAAGAAGCTCCAAACAAGCAGATAAATGCACACAACAGAAAACGCTCACCATTTAAATTTACCGAGTGTTGTTGCTGTTGTAGCCGATGTTGGCGGTGTAGTTGTGTTTACAGAAAAGTTAACTGCTCTTCTGCCGGGCTGACGCGATGGAACGACCGCTGGTGATGATGCTGGTGCTGCTGCCGTTGTGGTTGTAGGCCTATGGGGATGGACTCCGTTAATGGTAGTTGAAGGATTTGTCGAGCGGAAAATGGAATCAAAACAGTGGGATAAGGCTGGCCAAAATCCATTATATAGGGCGAATGTTCCTAATGTTGATCTAAGTGTTCCTAATATTTAGGCCATACACGAAGGAATGTAGTTTTTTAGCAATAAAAAATATCCATTTGTACTGTCCATTATCGATGGGTCCAATCTTTAGATCGATAGGCCAACTTGTTTTAACATATGAGATATATCTAAATTCTCCCAGAAGCCTCTTACAACTTTCCCTAAAATTTTCATTTGATTTCATCGGAAGCTTCTTCCAGGAGTTCTTTTGGCTTCCACGATAAGTTATTCTGATTTCCGCTTGAAAGTTCATCCAACTTCATCAGCAAGTTTTTTAAAATTTTCATTTGAAGATTCTATTCAATCGCTTTAAACTACCCCAGAATTCTTTCTAAATCCCCGGAAATTTCTTTTGGTTTCCTTGATTAGTCTTTTTGGTTTCTCAGAGAAATGTCTCATGATTTTCCCGAAAGTTTTTTTCTGGCTTCTTCCGGATATTTTTCTGGCTTCCATTAGAAAATACTTTCTACTTCTTCAGGAACCTTTTTCCGATTTAGAAGATCTTCAGATTCATCTGAAAGCTAACCCAAACTTTCTCCTTAGGAGTTTCTTTGAACTTTTTTGGAAAATTTCTTGAAACTTTAATGCAAAATGCCTTCGAAATTTGTATCAGATTCCCGGCGATCGGGAAATGTGATTATTGGGAAAAATCCCGAGATGTCCCGGGTAAGAAACACTATGCTGAAGCACCAGCCAGATCACTGCAAAATAGATACAAAAAAAAATTCTTCATGAATGACATCCAACGGTACTTTTTGATAAGGTTATCTTTCAATTACAATCGGTTATAGATCCGCTCACCCTCTTTTTAGGCCTTTGAATATGACGTCACAAAAGACGCTTGATTCTAACCTATTGACTAATTCGAATCGAGATTTGACTAGGTACCCGTGATACTTCGTCTTCTTCATATTCTTCTTCTTCTTAGTATTCTTCTTCTTCTTCTTCTTCTTCTTCTTCTTCTTCGCATTTCAAGTTTATTGCTTATCGCATATTAGCTTATTGCGTGCTCTCAACTTAGTGTTCTAGATGCACATCCACAGTTATCCATTGAGAGCTTTCGATGCCTGTACCATTTTTGCATTAGTATAATTGTGTGGCAAGTACAATGATACCAACCCGAAAAATTTCTGGACCAGACCGGGAATCAAACCCAGCCACCTCCAGCGTGGTCTTGCTTTGTAGCTGTGCCTTTACAGACTGAGCCCCCCCCCTCCCTCGATACACAACCCTAAAATTTTCAGGAGTACAAGTTTATAAGGTAACCTTCCAAATACAATCGGTTTTAGACCCTGCCAGAGCCCCCAACATTTTTTTCGGGTCGTTGAATATGTCGTCACAAAAACGCTGTATATCACATTGCTGTCAATAAATAGCATTGGTGTGTTCAGCTTCTTGGAATATATGGAATAGATCAAATTTGAAAACAGTACTAATCCACAAAAAAAAAAAACATTATTAAGGGAGTCCTAAAAGAAAATCAATTATATCTCTTTAGAGTTAAGATGTAGAAACTTGGTGTCTTTAGCAAATGTTCATAAAATTAACTGTTCTGCAACTTTGTTCAAGACAGGGGCTCCTAACTGGAAAAAAGTTAGAATTGGGATGTGTAATACTAGCTTAATGATTATTTAGATGTGTATTTCAAAAGATGCTGGGTATCTTCGGAGAAGTTGCTTAAAATGATATCCCGAGAAACTTTTCCCAAGACACCAAGTCTTTAAACCGTAAAAAAAGGGTAGAAAATGTTTTTGACCGTCTTTATGCAGATTTGTGCCACTGTGCTGCGGTGGATACATTAACCCATTAACGCCCAGTGATCTATTTATTGATCAGTTACATTTTTGATTAATGTCGAGAAGCTAGATCACCAATATTGTTCCATGGATCAATCTCTTGAAAATAGTAAACAATATAGTTAGGAATTAAGTCATTAGGTGGTGTTAGTGTTTGCAGAAAATTTCGTTTTATTAACTTTTATAGAATAAAGTTCTCGTGATATGTGTTAGATAGAAGGATACGGTCTTTTGCAATGTTGCTTAGATAACGAAGGCCAACATGCAATATATCATGATCCAGCCTATACATAAAATTGCTGTTTTCTGCCATGTTGTTCAGGAGACCAAGGCCTCTTGAATCGTCGACAGCTTATTTCTAAATTCTATCGCTGCGTGGCACTAGTGTCCTTATAAATTTCGTGCAGGGTCGAGATCTCAAGATCTTTGCTATATACAAAGTTGCTGTTTTTGCGTTGTTGTTCAGCAGGCTAAGGCCTTTTGAATTGTTGACATATTAGTTCAGAATTCTATCGCTAGGTGGCACTAGTGTTCTTATAAATTATAGGTCCAAATCTCAAAATCCTTGCTGGATACAAAGTTGCTGCTTTCTGCAATGTTAATCAGGAGGCCAGGCTTTTGGAATTGTGGACAATTTAGTTAAGAATTATTTGGTTAGGTGGCACTAGAGTTCTTATGAATTTCGTGTACATGCTGGGTTGATATCTCGGAATCTTTGCTGCTAGACACAAAGTTGCTGTTTTTTTCAAATGTGTTCAGGCGGCCGAGACCTTTTGAATTGAGGACAGTCAAATTCAGAACTCTCTAGCGAGGTGGCACAAGTGTTCTTGCAAATTTCGTGTAAATGTTGACATCTCGTGAGCCTTGCTAGATATAAAGTTTCTGTTCAACAGGCTAAGGCCTTTTGAAATGTGAACAGTTTAGTTAGGAAATATTTCACTGAGTGACACTAGTGTTTTTATTAGCTATAATATTTTTAACAATACATTTTTAACAATATCTCAACAATGTGTGACTCTTTATCAATTCCAATGGTACGTATGGAAAAACAAATAAATTAAGAAGTCAACTATAGCAGAACCATTTCAATATCATATTTTTATTCGTTCAAACAATAGAGGTAAAGCACTGATTGTGCTTAGTAGGGTGGAAATCAGATCAAAAATTGAAAGATATATGAACATTATTATTTTCTGTTTATAATTATTAATTTTTGAAGATGCTAATTTCAAATAACAGACTGTAGTGGTAATTTTTATACGATAGATGGAGTAGATGAAAGCATAGAGTTGATAGTTCCGTTAGAGTACGGCAGTGTGAAGATTGCATATAGATATTAGAATAGCGAGCTAGAACAACTTTTAAGGAAGGTACAAATCGGTTTTTTCATCTCTCTTTACCAAACTCCCCCTTTGGAGGGGGATGGTGAGGGGTGTCCCCCCCCCCGCCACCACTGGCAAAAAGAGACAATAGTAAACAATAGTTGCAATTTCCAAACCTACGACTGGATGCCTTCCTTCAAATAACAACTGAAGTGCGGTAAAAATCGGTAGAACTGTTTCAAACACACAGTTGGTACTTGAGCGGGTCGGTTTTCATCTCTTTTTGCCAGTGGTGGCGGGGGGGGGGGGCACCCCTCACCATCCCTCTCCAAAGGGGGAGTTTGGTAAAGAGAGATGAAAAAACCGATTTGTACCTTCCTTAAAAGTTGTTCTAGCTCGCTATTCTAATATCTATATGCAATCTTCACACTGCCGTACTCTAACGGAACTATGAACTCTATGCTTTCATCTACTCCATCTATCGTATAAAAATTACCACTACAGTCTGTTATTTGAAATTAGCATCTTCAACTATGTAAATCGTTGACTTCACGTAGAAGTAATACTAAAACATATAGTCAAAGTATTAATTTTTGTTATTATTTCTCCTTACAGGTAAGTCAACAACGGCACAACATTGCGGAATTAAATAATAGTTTGAGAACTATCATGGATGGTAGGTATTTATTATTATTCATTAGGAGGATAAACAGCGAATCTTTGGATTGGACGCTTTTCCACGTGTTCGGTGTGTTAATGATCCACAACAATGTATGAATGTAAATTAATGCATGTAATAAATGTAAATGATTGTCCGGCATGTTGATGATGCCAAATTAGGTTATTTGTGGTCATATAGCAACATGCCTTGTCCTTTTTTTTAGTGTTGATTGATTGATGATGTTTATTGAAGAAATTACTCTAAGAACTTTCAAAATGTTATGGATTCACATTTGACACCTTGCACTAAAGTTTATGTTTTTCCGTTTAACTTTGTCTCAGGCGTCATTTCGATTAAAAGTGACGTCTATGTGCTACAATTTCTTGAAAAATGTAGAAGTCACTATTTTGAAAAAAAAAAAAATGCGAAGTTCAAAACGGTCGAATTTAAGCACAAATGTGTGAGGTTATGCATCAGGTATGCCAGATTTGAAGACATGGCTTCATTTTGAAGACATTTGAAATCTTTTATTATTTTCTGAAGATGTTGGAAGGCATGTTGTAATAAAATTTTAGTTTGGAACATACATGTGACAATTTATGCTATAGAAATGAAAATTATGACTTCATATTTTAAGCTCCTTCTTGAAAATGTTGATTATGAAGCATGTAAACAAAATCTATTATATATCAGAATATTACATGATTGACCTGACTTTACTGAAATCTTCAATTAGATGGAGATTTTTTTAACACTTCCTGATCCATCTGAGGGACGACAGTTAAATTTTGAACAATTGATGATTTTCAGAATAATACTTGATTAACCATGACTCCCGAAAAATATGATCAGACTTTTATGAAGTTTCTATCAGTTGGAGATCTTTTGAATACGAACTAAACGCATAGGTGTAGTCAGAGGGGGGGCTCGGGGAGTGATACTGGCTTTCGGGGAAATGGCGTTCGGTGAAATAGCATTCGGCCAAATTTTCCATAGTAATTTTTTTTCGCCCGTCCCTAGCTCGAAGCCAGGTACGCCCTTGACTAAACGTGCCTTCTTTAGAGCCATCTTGGGAAAATTTCTGAACACAGTTTTTTGAATTTTTGATCAGTTGGAGATATGCAGAATAATATGTGAACAACCTAACGTCATGAAAGAATATCAAAAAATCTTCAGTCAGCTGAAAATCTTTCGAATATTTTCCGATCAACCTGCCATCTAGGAAGAATATCGGTGGATGTCATTTGATTGTTTGAACAGTTGAAGATCTTCAGAATAAACTTCTTCAACCTGAAGCTTTGGTAAAATCTCGGAAAAGTATCCAGAGCACATTATTGAAATCTTCAATGAGCTGGAGATATTTAAATACTTCCTGATCGACCAGCCATCTTGGGAGAGTATCTGAGAGACGCCATTTGAATGTTTCAGAAGATCTTTATCTTGATCTACCTGTAGTCGTGAAAAAATAACCATAAACAAATAACTCGCGTATTAATATCCGATCAACCAGCAATCTTTGGATGATACCTAAGCAACGGCATTAACAAACAGGGTTCCTTCCATTCATTTTGGCTAAAAAAATGTTTTATAAAATTATGGAATAATAAGATATTATAATAATATTTTGTTTGTGTAAGCAACAAGAAAAGATTGTGGAGTTTGTGTTTGACACATAATACCAGCCAATGTTGCTGCATGAGAGTCGCAATAAGCGATTTTGTCATTTATCTCACCCACTCTCCACTCTTCACTCTTCGCGAAGAGGCGATCAGAAAATCGCTCATTGTGGCTCTGTCAAAGCTAAATTTACAGGTTTTATGTGTCAAACACAAACTTTAAAAATTTGTCTTGTTCCTTACACATACAAAATACCATCATAATATCGTATTATTCCATAATTTTCTAAAACATTTTTTTAGTCAAAATGAATGGAAGGCACCCTGTTAACAAATGTTGAACAGTTGAAGATCTTTGGAATAATAATTGATCAATCTGAAGTCTTTAAAAAATTATACAGTGCACTGCACCGAAATCTTCCATTAGCTGTACATTTTATGAATTCTTCCCGACCCACCTGCTGAAGAATATCTGCGTGACCACATTTGAATTTTTGATTGCAGATCTTCAGAATAATAATAAAGTCTTGAAAAGTAATCGGAGAATTTTTTTTTTTTCTTTGGTTTGATTTCCGTCGAACTTGTTTTCCTCGCTGAGCACCAATGCTACCGACGCCTGGGAGGCAGCTCCCACACCTGGACCCTACCTATCGACCCATCAACTCATGAACCGGGGACCAAAGGCTTTACTTCCCTTCCGACGGAAGGCGTTATCAGAGATGTTATGCCTCAGAACATCCCGGCGGCGCCGACTGGGATTGAACCCAGGCCTGCTGGGGTGAGAAGTAATCACGCTTACCACTACACCACCGGCACCGCTAAGAGAAATTTATTGATATCTTACAAAAAATCGTGTATTTCATGAAAGTTCTATAAAATTCGATGGAGCCTAATGAACTTCTGGACCCTACCCACCGACCAATCAACTCATGGACTTACTTTCCCTCCGAAGAAATGCGTGATCTTCTGGGTGCAGACTGGGATTGAACCGATCTCCTTTGGAGTGAGAGGCAGTCACGATTACCACTACGCTACACTACACACATTTTTACGAAGTTTACTGTAGTTTTACGATGTTGCTGGAGCATCTATGAAGTCCCTGAAGTTTTTCGAAGTTCTCTGAAACTAAAGAAAAATCCCTGAATTTCAACGAAGCTCCCCGAATTTCTACGAAATTTTATTGAATTTCTATAAAGTTCGCTATATTGCTACAAAGTTTGCAGAAGGTCTACTAAGTAATCTGAATTTTTATTGTAGAACTTGAGTTTCAACAAAGCATACCGAGCTTCTACAAACTTTTCTGCCCTTCTGGAAAATTTCCCGAACCTTTAGCATTCCCTCTAAGTTCTACGGAATTTCACTAAGATCTACGCATTCCCGTGAAATTCCACATCGTTCTCTGAATTTTTTTGAAGTTCTGTGAAATCTTATGATGAAGCTTCAAGGTGATATGACACAGCCACTTTACTGCCATTTTACATTTTCTTGAATGTGAATCCCGTATGCTACTGCGATTTAAGGTATGACATTTACTTCTCCACATTTACTGCATCTCAGTAAACATGTGGAAGCAGTTTTGGTTATTGTATGTTTTCTGGTAGCTGGTATTTATACTCCAGGAAATGCGATGTGGCATCACAGTAATGGCTTCCCGACCGTTTCATCTTAACTTCTACAAACTGCTCTTGACTTCTAAGAAGTTCCCTGAGCTTCTGAGAAATTCCCTGATCGTCTGTAAAGACTCAGTTCTGAAATATTGAACACGCTTCCCACTCTCACATTTTAAAAGTAGCGGTGCAGACATTTAGTCGATCTCGTTGAAGATTTTTTCTAAATACACCTGGCATCCCTGTTACCCATACCAAACAATAATGCGAAGTTTGATGCAAATTGGTGAAGGTTGAGTCTGATTGATTCGTCATTTAGCATGGAACTGTTCATCGATTGGGTTCATTTGGTTGAGAAACCGCATTAGTCATATTTGAATTAAAACACCTCTCCTTGAAGTATTTAAAAAAAGTTTAATGAAAGAAACCGCTTTAGTAAGGGTTCAACATTTTCCTTTGTTGAGGTTTACGTTTTTTCTTGTTTTCCAGCATTTACATCAAAATGACTTATGACACACTCTACCGTGACGTTACAACGCTGGTGAATGTTTTTATCAGATTTTTATACTGTTACTAAAATCATGCAAAATAATCCCTAAATATTTTTATAGATTTGGAAAGTGCGTTTAATTTATTATAAGAATTGATCATAAATTTAAGATTAGAGAAGCTCATCACGTTTTGGTGAGCAGAAATGATATGTGACGTTACAACTTTTTAACGTCACGCATCATATCCGCTCACCAAAACGTGATGAGCTTCTTAAATCTGAAACTTTTGATCAAATCTTTTAGGAAATTTAACGCACTTTCAAAATCGACAATAATGTTTAGGGGTTGATTTGCATTATTTTTAGCTTTTAGTAAAAACTGAAAAAAAAATCAGGCACAAGCGTTGTAACGTCATGGTAGAATGTGTGCGGTTTGTCAAACAAATGAATTAAACCACAGCTGATCCAGTAATCGCAGCGTAGAAACTACAGACGGTTATCCAAGCTCAAATTCCAATCAATCTTGAAATGATAAATATTGTACCTTTAAATTCAATTGCTGGATTTATACATGGTGTCTATGGTTATTGATTGTTTTTGGTTCTTGTAATCTAGTCACATTCAGTCGTCGTGACCATTTAACACTCGCTATAAATCAATGTCTAGTCGATAACAAAAAAAAAAAAACCTCGCTGATATTGTGTAAAAAAGTCTAAATTTTCAAAGAAAAATATAAAAACATATTGCGCCTTCTGTCTATAAACCATGAAAACCATAAAGAACAAACACTATCAATGATTTTAATACAATATCGCATTTTATATTAAAACATTATATTTTTTTTAAAAATATTTAAAAAAAAATCCATTTGATATTTTGAATTTTGAAATCGACGTTATAACGGCTTTTGCCTGTTGTTTGACAGTTTTTGTACTATTACTGGAGAAAAATGGAAAGGAACCTTTAAATATTATTGCATATTTGAAAACGGGCGTTAAATTTTCTATTATAATTGATCAAGATTCTATTCAATTTTTTTCTGAAATAGTACAAAAACTTCAAAAACATCAGACAAAAACGTAGATACATTATGGTAGAATTTGTCGTATTATTTTTTTTCCTGAATTGAGCATAGAACCTATACAGATTATAATTTCATATTACTGGCGGCAAAAAGTTGAATAATTACAGCTGGACAAGATTTGCAGGCAGCAATCATAAAACCGTAATCACCCTTCAACGTCGCAATTCGTGATCTAAGTCACCTCAAGGAACAAGTTTCACTTTTTTGGTATATTATTTTCGCAACACGCCACATAGTTAGCACGGCGGACTTCGGACACCATCGCCAAGCACTTAACGCCGCGCAACTGCGGTGACTATTTTTGGCACAGGAAGGACCCGTCATACCACTTTTGGTTTTTCTGTTAAAACCTGTTCGTAATATGTAGGTTCTGTTGCTTTGTGGCTGTTTTGTTTTTCATTTGTCTGCTACACGGCCGATTTAGCCAACTCAAATTTGAGTTTCGATCACTCAAGTTCACCAAAACGTAGGCAACTCATAGACTGGGTATAATTTGCCTCGATTTTCCAGGAGAAACTTTTCGTATATGAAGGAAAATTAGTGCATCGAGAAAGGTTTCAGTAATTTTTTTAAATATCAACCTCTGTTTTTGCGGTTTTGAGTGGAACCCCACTCTATTTTGAGTCGATCTCATCGGCCGTGTAGGTTCGTAGTGCAGTGCAATTGAAACGACACAAATTAACAGGTTTCTGTTTGTGTGCCCAATCCGTTTGTGATACACTTTTAATTCCGATCCGTCCGACCATATATGTTTGTTCGATCCGTTTGATGTCTATCTCTAGTCCCTGTCGTTCGGTTTAAGGTCATCTCAGCGACAGAAAGAGCATATCAAAACAATATAGTCAGAGGTTACCCCAATACACCGCGCCCGTATAGCTGGTGAAGCTTTCACGAACAACACTGAATGGCCGATTGGGTGTTGAAATGTTGTGCGATTGCACATCCACTGCTGCAGATGACCACAGGCTGATAAGCGGGTCGAACGATGCAGTCAGTGATTAAAATCAGCCCACATTTTAGGATTTCCAGTTTGTTGTGTTTGAGCAACGCAACGGTATGATTAACACACACCATCATCAAGCATATTAATTGAAACATTGGTTGGGTGGAAGGAAACATGAGATGGGTGGTTGGTGATGTCCTCCTTTGCAGTTTGTAGCACGACTCGTCGATGCGTGAAAATGGAAAAAAACTGCGTTGAGGTTTGAGCTGCGGGGATGGATTTAGACCACAATTCGACCAAATTCCATCAGTGCTGCGGTCGATTGATTTGCGTTTAGAAGGTGATCGTTCCTCCAGGACGGGAACAAAATAATGTAGCGACAAGAAGCAGGAAATTTCATCGATTGTGAGTCAGATTTCGGAGAATCAAGGTGAGCGCTGCAATGTGTGCTGGATTATAGTCAGCGCTTGTTCTAAACAAAAACATGTCCATCGGGCACGCGAAGTGTGAGTAATATGTTACGAGTGGGTCGATGTAGGTGGTGTTTACGAGCTATTATACGATTTCTTAGTTAGCAATTCCATTTATGTTTCGACCGAAGTCAGAAATATTTTGATTATTTCGTAGTTGCGCAAGCTTAGGGCGTGCTTTAGAGGTGACTTTAATAATCATAATTAGTTTTGATATTCAATGGTGCCCAATTTGTGTGTTTGTAGCACAGCGGAAAGTTTCCAGCTGCACAACCGAAATTTGTCTAAATTCTCAAGACTTGCTTATGTTCTTAATTTTAATGGACAAGTTTAAAAATCATGGCAATTCCCTTGAATCCTTAAATCTTATCTTAGCTGACTGCACATATCAATGGTTGCTAGTCCGTGATTGATCAGAATCAGTGAAAATGCATAAAGAGTGGGACTGGGAGTAACCTTTCATTCTTGATATACAAGTTTCAGTTACTCCATATTTTAAATATCAATAACGATGCCAGCCACGTCCTTGCAATCAGGTGGGAGTAACGATGCACTATCAGAGTGACCATTGCTGTATTAGAGATCGAGTATACCTATGTATCTCCACTAAAGTCACAGAAGAGGAGATTTTATTAGTAGGTTGGGTTCGTTGGATCAAGATTCACCTTGATAAGTTATGCGATTGAAGTTTTAATATAATGAATTGTTTTCCAAAATCGACGCGAATAATACTAGCGATCTTTAGATAGCTGGAAGACAAATTATGTGACCCTATCAATTCAATCGTTTAAAAAATATGGTGTAATATTATTTGCCAAAATGGACAAAATTATCATTAATACAGTGTATGAACTACGCTGCTTTTACTGCATTTGTTTATTTTTGTGGCCATAAAATTACATGAGATTTTCAACATGATTGGATGTAATATTAAAATTTATTTTTTGCTGTGTGTCACAAAATTAATGATATTAAAAAAACACACAACAATGTAAAGAATGTTCTCTTTGGAAGACTCAACTATCATTATTGATCAGAATCGAGTATTACGTATCCAATATTGCTCACCTTTTAAGCAAACTTGACCGAACTATAATGCGTTTTAAAAAGTTTTTCTTTCTCCTTCCAAGCATATTTTCCTCACGCCAAAATCTAAAACTGCACTTTAATTAAATTCGATTAGGTTTTCTTCCTTATCATTTTCATTTTTGATTTACCGCTGGTCGTTCACTACAATCAGCCAAAGCCATGCTCAAACACTGCATGATTGAACGTGTTTGTTTTATCTTATTCTGTGAACAAAGGCAGGGTGCCTTCCATTCATTTTGACTAAAAAAATGTTTTAAGGAATTATGGAATAATAAGATATTATATATGAAAATATTTTGATTATGTAAAAAACAAGAAAAGATTGTTAAGTTTGTGTTTGACACATAATACCTGCTAATTTTGCTACATGAGAGTCGCAATAAGCGATTTTGTAATTTATCTCACCCACTCTTCGCTCTTCACTCTTCGCGAAGAGGCGATCAGAAAAACGCTCATTGTGACTCTGTCAAAGCTAAATTTGCAGGTTTGATGTGTGAAACACAAACTTTACAAACTTTTCTTATTACTTACACATACCAAATATCATCATAAAATCTTATTATTCCATAATTTCATAAAACATTTTTTTAGTCAAAATGAATGGAAGGCAACCTGAACAAAGGCATTGCTCACTGCTAAAACCGAGCAATACATCAGTGCGATCGATGTCATACCCTATAACAAAGGGAAATGCGAAAGCACACCAAGCACCATTGACTTTTCGACGCAAGATCTCACTAATACAAGCTAGCTGGTATAGCCGTGTAAAACCTTTTTTTTTTTTAACCACGAAATCAGCTGTCAAAGTGTTCGACTTGACAGCGTTTGTTTTTTTTCAACCAGCAAAACGCATGTATTAGTGAAACTGCTCAGTAATACTAATGGCGGTAGAGAAGTCTATTGCATCAGTAACAAGTGACCAACCAATTTGCAAAAACTTATTCAGTTATGTGCACTGGTCCACAATAACACAGCCAAAAAACTACAATCAGCCTCGGAAATGCTTGGAAATAAAGATATTGTGCTTGTCATCCAAATTGAATTTCTGGTCCACAGTGCATTGGAGGGAACAAACGGGAAAATTCACAACTATTTTTCATATGTTAAAATTTCGCCTTCACTTATGCAAAAAAGATCCAAAGGGAAAAAAAATTATGCAACATATTCTCCACCATTGATACAAAGAAAAATATCCATATGAAAATATTTGCATCTGTTAGTACAAACGGTCCCTCCTTATTTGCATACTCTGCACAAAATATACTTTCTAAGCCCCACCCCTATGCAAAAAGGAGGGACTTCACATATATAGAGGAAACCCATGTTTTGCAGTGTCAGGTGCTCTATTTTATAGTCTGTTAGAGGGAAATAACAGATCGATGTCATCAAAATACATTGCATGTTGAGAGCTTGTTTGACAATAATTTCCAGGAAATACCTGAAAGAAAGGGTCCATGAATGGTTTCTTTAGGTTGTCGTCAACTTTTTGTTTGACCTGAATATGTATCAAAATCGTATTATTTCCACTTTTCCAAATTTCTATATGAGGGTTTTTTATTAATTACTACCAATGGAACAGTGCCATCTGTGTAGAAAATAGCCTTGACTAATTGGCTCATTACAAGTTAATTGAAATAGCGTGGAAAGGTTTCCAAATTGAGTAGGGTAGAGCACTACTTCGTCGTAATCGCTCATTTCCGTTCTATCGATCAGAAAACTTCAATAATATCAATGATTTCACCGTGCACAAATCAATAATACATTTGTTCCGATGCGTTTGCTCATTAGCTACAACATAAATCCTGTTAGAGCGCATTGTATGAATATTTACGCTCATTGTTCTCAAAACAAAACAAGCGCTCATAGCGAATCCCCTTTTTCTACGTTTATCCGTAGGACGAAGAAAATCTAATGGCGTTTCAATGCGTTAGGACGGAATTGAAAGTCGCAGAACGAATTTAGAATCAAGAAGCAGTGTTAGATTTTAAACAATATCTCAACAATTTGTGACTCTTTATCAAATCCAACGGTGGTGAATAAATTTAGAAATCATTTCTGGCAGAAATAATCAATTTTTTATTAAACTCGTTCAGAAAAGAGAGGTAAAGCGCGGGTTGTGCTTAGTAGGACGGAAATTATATCAAAAACCCTAATGCAAATCTCGAAAAAAAAAATCATACTCTATGCCCAGGGAAGTCGTGAATTTTTCGATCCGGAACAATTCTAGACCAGACTGGGAATTGAACCCAGCCACCTCCAGTATGGTCTTGCTTTATTGCTGCGCCTTTATCGACTGAGCTAAGGAAGACTCCCTATCGATTTGGAATCGGTTGAGTAGGGTTCAGCAAAATCGATATTTTGAACAACCCTAGTGAACATTCACTGATCATGAAATAGTTAGCCTAAAAAAAAAAAAATAATATAATTATAACATTTTGTGGTTTCATAAATCCCTAAAACATTTTTATATCTATGTCAGCAGGGTTGCCTGGATCATGAAATTGTCTTACCTATTATGTATATAGACATTGTTTGTATGTCTGAATAACCGTGGAAATTCTCGTGTAAATAGCTCTTTATAGGAGTTATATTGTTTTCTCAAAGTTTCCTAAGAATTGTCGTTTTTAATACTTGTTCTAAAAATTTCCATTTTATAGTATAGTTTTCTACATCATATTTATATGGCATGCAATTCGAAGCAGTGCTATTATATCCTCGGAATCGCCTTGAAACTTTTCAAAGATTTCTCTTGAAATCACCTCTAGAATTGCTATGAAAGTCTAATAAGAATTCGATTCGTTTGGATTTTTTCTCAGAATGCCGTGATAATTCCCTTGAAATTTTTTTTTGAAACTCTTTGCAGCATTCGTTTAGTGTCATCCTCAGAATTCGCTTCACTAGAAATTCTTCTCGCAATTTCCATGAAACTCTCTTCTAAATCCTTCTGAAGTATTTGCTCTTAAGTATTCCTTTGAATTTATCCTCAAAAGATTTTGAATTTATTTTTCAGAATTCTTTTAGAATTCTCGTTAAAATTCATTTCAACTTCTCCTCACAATTCACGTTTATTCTTTAGAACTCTTTTTTTTTAATAATCCATTTATTTGTCAAGGCTCAAATGCGTTAGCTTTGCGGAGCCGAATATTTTTTACATTATTGTGTGTGAATATCATTTTCTTACAACTAATGTTAGTAGAACGGGGGCCGATTACTCGTGGTTTACTCGAGATTAGGGATTACATTTATTGATCATTTGGAGAGAGGACAAGGGAAAGCATTTTGAACTAATTAAAACTTAAACGTAAAGGATGACTAAAACACAAAACATTAAACACATACATCAACAGCTTTAAGAAAGTCGTAAATAAGCTTCAAAATGTCGATATCACGGCAAGCCAAGACGTCTCTAATTGGCTTAAAGGGTTGTTTTCCTCGGACCCTAAGGGAATCACAAAGAACGGATCTCGCCTCATGATGCAAGGAGCAGGACCAAAAAACATGCTCGATGTCGTGATAACCGTTTCCACAGGTGCACAAGTTGCTGTCGGCAAGCGTAATACGGAAGAGGTGGGCGTTTAACGAACAGTGATTGGACATGAGCCTGGACATTACACGAATAAAATCACGACTCATATCCAACCCTTTGAACCAGGGTTTGATCGACACCTGTGGGACAATAGAATGTAGCCATCTTCCCAGATCACCATCATTCCACTTTTGTTGCCAGTTGGCGAGGACTTGCTGACGAGAAATTGTGAAAAATTCGTGGTAGGCGATTTGTCGCTCGTAAATATCGCCTTCCATAGCGCCCACCTTGGCCAGCAAGTCCGCTTTCTCATTGCCCGGGATAGAGCAATGAGAAGGAACCCATACCAAGGTGATGACATGCGAGCTGTTTGATAAATGTATTTGTTCGCAAAAATAGTTGGGACAATCAGGGAACGGTGATGCTCTAGAATTCCATGAATCTCCTGCCTCATTGTGAGATCGAATCTCACGGAAGAACAACTGAAATGATGGGAGACAGCGCAATTCCTCCTCCAATTGTGTTACGTAATTATTGAATAGACCCTTTCTAAGGTTTTCTTCGTTCTACGAATGAAGGTAGAAAAAATTGATTAGCTAGGAGTGCTTCTTTTGTTTAGAGAACAATTAATGTAAATATTCATAAAACGCGCTCGTATACACTGTAACTGGAAAGTACCCATTAATGGGTTAAAAAGTGCCCATTTCGAAGTAAAGTTGATAAACTTATTTAATGAGTAAAATGTCTTTACCCATTAATGGGTAAAGAGCTTGTACGTCAAATCATGGGGTACTTTTTTACCCATTTTTAAATAATAATTGGCTTTATAAAATGGGTTCAAAGTACCCACTTTTGAAATCCTTAAGCCAGGATTTTTCTTTTAGAATTTGTATGATTTATGGATCCTTGAAAGAGCCACAATGAATAGTTAAGATCAGAAAACGTTATTTATATTTATATCTTTATTTCACCATTTTCCATCCTGCGGTCTTTCCATCGTTCGTGCAACAAATTGTGCTCGCAAAGCTCTCCTGGGATCTCCTTGCTGATGCGGCTAGTTCTGTCCCTGCAAGTTTCAGATTACTTTTTAGGTGTGGGCAGAAAGAAATAAAATAAGAAATATCTACTTTTCAAATGAGCAATTTCCATTCGACATCGTCAAGACACTTTGCGACTGAAGCGAGGACTGGAAGATGTTATCTAAGTTGCTTTTCACCCATTAATGAGTAAAAAAGTACTCATTATTCTCGCCCGAAGTGCTCTGAGAAATGGGTAAAAGAGTACCCATTATTTGAAATTGAACTTCACCCATTATTTGACAGCCTCATATAGTCATAAAAAATAGGTCCTTTTTTACCGATTAATGGGTACATGGCAGTTGCAGTGTAGGCTTTGTTCTGTACCTTATGAGCTGCCGCATCGAAAAAAAAAACGTATTATTGATTAGTGCACGAAATCACTGACGTTATTCAAATTTTCTGCTCGATGACTCTCCTTATGTTCTTGGTTTTAATGGGCAAGTTTAAAAATCAAGCCTATTCTCTTGACTCCCGTAAATTTTGAAGATTTACTTGAGGGCGTTAAGTTTGAAAAATTTATATTTCACGATCTTTTTACACCTGTAAGAAGGAACTACAACATTTTGAATATATATTCGCCGCAGAAATATTACCGCCATCTGTTGAGTATACTATGATGGGCACTACGCTGAACAGATAGCGGTAGTGTGCAAACGTCAAACGCAAGAGAATTTACTTTGCGCGCCTCAGGTGGCGGAACTACCAACTAAAAACATTTAAACTGATCGTTCGATGAGCAGCTTGCGAGTTTTATATCTGTTTGTCTCTGAAGGGACCTTTAATTTGAGACTGAATTGAATGAAAAATGATACTTCGAATTACTTTTATGATATGATAAAAAATTGGCATTTGCCCGTATGTGTGATGGAGCGATTCAAACCTGTCGTGGTAGTTTTTTTTAGCAACGTTTTTTGGAGACCTGGCAAACCGATCAACTCACTTTACGATCCAAAAGCAAGCTTCATAAAATTGTCAAGACCATGACATAACAGACAAACCATGCGATCGTCTTCGCACCCGTCAGCCAACACTCCTTAATGCCATTTTAGGTCAATCATGGCTCAATTTTTTCTTCCACAAACAGAATAGCACCTCAAACAGCCCGCACGCGGAACGGCAATGACCGCGAAATGATACACTCGTCGCTCGGTGGCCGAGCGTACCGCACTCGGAGCCGGGGCCAGGCGGAGGTGGATCTCATTGACATTGACATGCCATTTCGTTTTCGCTTTATTGTGGTGGAAAGTTTCTCCGGAGGAAACCTTCAATCATAGCCAAAAATTATGGATTTTACCCCAAATATAGCCAACCGATCTCCAGCTTGGGTTTCCTGTTTTCGGTGGATGTCTCTTTTTGTTTTGGCTGTATTTCTTCTCATCCGGACAAACCGGAATTATAAGCTCGTTAGAGATGTATTGAGTAGAAGAACCAAGCCGTCACCGAGGAATTCTCTCCTCGCTTGAACGCCCACGCAAATGAATCCAAATCCAAAGCCGCTCGTTATGTCGGTTCTTCGTCACGAGACTCACGGAGCTATCTGTTGTTGTTGTTGTTGTTGTTGTTGTTCTTATTGTATAATGCTATAGTCTATCGTCGCCATAACCCGACTACGATGCGATACGGGAGAAAAACAAGTTTCCATTTTGTCAGACGTATGAGGCCTGCATAGTTCGTTTCGTACCTACGTATGCAGGTTGAGTGATTTGATTGCCAATTGGCAGCGTTTGGTCGATGGTTATATTGAAGCCCCCATTGTACCCCTAACGTGCCTTCCCTGCCTTATGGTGAAGGCATGCCAATATCACAAACCACCGAAGGATGAAATAATCGCAACTATAAGGCTATACAAAACGCATAATAATTACCTTTGCCACAAGTGGTGAACCAAACTAGGCAGATACCAGGTACAGCTGTTTTACCAACTGAAACCGCCCGTCGTCGACGCAACTGGTTTCGCGTCTGTCCACAACCGTACTATCATTTAGTCGCTCGGTTGTAACGTTTTATTTTTTATTCTGTTCATATAATTTTTATAGCCAGCCAAGCGAACGACTGGCACTGCTTTATTCAATGCACACTCTGTAGAGTGAATTCTTGACTTCTTTTCGATCGGTTCGATGCGCATGCACAGTGCCAATGGGCTGCTCAACAGGATCGTGATGTAGTTGGAGGTAATTGGAAACTCTTGATTCGTTTCATAAAAATATGCGATTTGTTCGTTGATTGTGGTTTATTGCTTTTCGTGGAGCGCACTTCCTGTCTTTTGGTCGATTTCAGATTGTTTCCTGTACCATTCTCGAGGTGCGGACATTTCGGGTGATGATATGATGTCCTTGTTCAAGCCTAGTCAATCAACCGGTTGGTGCAGTGCCTATCTGAAGTTTTGTCTGTTTTCGGTTTGTAATGAATAAAGGTCAATCATCAGTCGTGTGCTTCATGCTTTTATGTTTTCTATGATTACACAATAAACGGGTATCTGATTGAGCGGACAGATATATCGCTTTTCAGGGCTGCATTTACCCCCTGGCGAAAATCGGTAAATTAATTGTAGATGTCGTAATTTACCCTATAATAGAAAAACATCAAGATACCGGGCTTATTAAAAAAAAATAAGTCTTCAAATAATAAAATTCTGTCTAGGGTTTCATGAACTATTTTAAATTACATACACACTTAGAAAAAATCATGTAAATCTAGGAGTTCTGAGACTGACATATACAAGCGTCAATTTTGACATAAAATTGAGTCATAACAGACACAAAATTCAACTCAATCAAACGTATTTCCGTCGAGTAACGAACTTTTCAGTCTCGAAGCACTTAATTTTACATGACGTTTTGGTTTACGTCTGATCCTTTATGTCAAAGATGGATTCCGTCACGTGTAAAATTAGATATTTGTAAGTGTGTACCTATCAAGTACAATTTTAGTTAAATAAGAATTTAATTTTAGATCCGCCGTATTTTTGAGATCTCAGCCAAAAACAAAATGCATGACCATAGGGCGTAAATTTAAGTGCCTAGTGACATAGTGACCAAATAGTTTTAAAAACGGACTACAAAGTGACTTACACACTTAGAAAAAATCATGTAAATTTAGGTGCTCTGAGACTGACATAAACGAGCGTCAATTTTAACATAAATTTGAGGCATAACAGACGCGCAATTCAACTCAATCAAACGTACTTTTCGTCGAGTAACGAACTTTTCAGTCTCGGAGCACTTAATTTTACATGACATATTTGTTTACGTCTCATTTTTTTACGTAAAATTAGTTATTTCTAAGAGTGTATGGTCAAACGGAATGTGATCAAAACAGCATTAAAGTGACATTCGGATTAAGCAAAAATAGTAGTAGTAGTGTTGATTTTTATTTTGTTAAACCTTCCTAATGCTTTAGGAATAAATTACAAAATTGTGGCCAAAAACGATTCCCTCTTTAATGTAGGTTTATTTTATAAAGGGTGTCCACAGTTAAACTGCATCACTTAGAAGTACTCGCCAAACCTAAGTCTCTCAACCAGAGGTGTACACGGTGATTGCTTTTTACTACATTCGCTTCGTTGTCGTGAGCTATAGTCGTTTTATTTTCGTACACTCATGCTCTATCATCACCTCTCTCGCAAAGCAAGAGCGGTAGAACAACATTCAGGTAAAAGGAAAACTGTCAAATAACTATCATATCAACAGCGTAATTTCGTTCTAATTTTTCTATTCTGTGTATATTTCAACTATTTCTGATCAGTAATGTTTTCTCTCGCTTATTGTTGCTTATTATTTTGATAATTGTCACAAGAACGGCATAAGCACCTCTCATAATGAGAAAAATAAAACCAATACGAAAGTGTAACATTCTTCGGAGGCACGGTCGTATGAGAGCCATGTCGTATGACATTTCTTTTTTGTACTGTGTTTTGATAGCTTGTGTTGCGAGATTCAGAAGGGGAGGCAATGGATTATCACAGAAAATACGTCGACTACTGTGACCGTTTACACCACTGTGAAAGTCTCATCCGACCGTCATGAAATTGTCATGGAATGTAATACTATATTTAAGCTTGGTTTTCGTATCTTTATTTCATTCCATTTATTCACCATTTATTCTTCTTAATTCCACCTATAAAGTTTGTAAAACGGTTGAATCGATTTTTTTTCTGCTTTCAACCATGATTTAACCATGATCCGTAGTGACAACTTTAGGATGGTTACGGCGTTTGTGCTTCATTATAGCCCAGTATATTTCGATAGATTGTTGGATTCTCAACATCTTTCCGATGGATCTTTGCTAAAGATGTGGGCTGTTGAGGTGAGTGTGCAAAATTTTCTCGCATACGCACTGTTCCTTCGACTCAATTTTCAAAACATCTAGAAATTCCACAATAAAACTCACGCAGTGTAAACCAGGCATGGAAAATCATTTGCATTCATTTCGGGCATTCATTTACATTCATTTGCCGCTAATTTTTTTCATCAACAGAATTCCGTAAAATGATGTATGAAGCTTTTGTAGGTTTTGTTATTTACTACAAGTTTTGATAACATTTTAAATCCGTATCTCTTATGTATGACGAACCAGAGCGAACAGAATCCAATACTATTTTTCAGTGAATGTATTTTACATTCACTGAAAAACAGTAACAAGTTATGCCTGCTCTAATTCATGATGCATAAGAGATACAGATTTGAGATTGAAAGTTGTAGCTAATAACAAAACCTACTAAAGCTCTATACATCATTTTGCGGAATTCTGTTGATGAAAAAAGTTAGGGGCAAATGAATGTAAATGAATGCACGAAATGAATGCAAATGATTTTCCATGCCTGGTGTAAACAATACCAAAATTTCATTAAAATTAACGCAAAAGGCAAAATGTTACAACTTTTTGAAAGTGATGCAATTTAACTGTGGACACCCTTTATCCATTCATATCGCACGAATCCACCCGATTAAAAATGATTTTTTTTCGTATTTGATGTGTTTTGCTTCTTATTCAAAAACCCGCAAACAACTAGAGCTTGGCTTTATTTATTAAGTTCTCAATTATGTCCCTGTGTACATTCAATCCTGGTTGTCGTTTTAAAAATATATCGTTAATCGATTATCAAAACAAAACAATTAATCAAATAATCAAAACACAACAAAACATCCAATATGATAATTAATCATGCAGAACGATAGAGTCCTCATAGCCTGGCTTTAAAATTATCTGGAGAGACAAGGATAATATAATTATCCGGATAGACCTATCCAGTGGATAGAAATAAACGGAGTCTATCCCTATCCATTTTTTTTTTCTATCCGGATAATATAAAAGTTAAAATTATCCGGATAGTTATAACTTGGATGGATAATATCCGGATAGACTCCGAACAGTTTATGTTTAGAATAGGGATGATTGATATTAAATATGTACCCATCAATATGGGTATTTTTGGAATCGAGGTGACGACTAGAGATGCCATTTTGGAATCAAAGATGGCGGCTTCCGGTTTAAGAAAAAAGTAGAAAATACAGTCAAATACCCATCAATATGGGTATTTTAGGAATCGTGGTGAGATCTAGAGGCTCAAAATCGATATCCGACGCTATTTTGAAATCCAAAAAGGCGGCTTCAAGTTTCAGAAAAAGTGGGAAATACTGTCAAATACCCATCAATATGGGTATTTTTGGAATAGGGGCGACGTCTACACACTTAGAAATACCTAATATTACACGTGACATAATCCATCTGTGACATAAAGGATGAGACGAAAACAAACATGTCATGTAAAATTAAATGCTCCAAGACTGAAAAATTTGAAAGTGCGTTTGATTGAGTTGAATTTCGCGTCTATTATGATTAAATTTTATGTCAAAATTGACGCTCGTATATGTCAGTCTCAGAGTACCTAAATTTACATAAATTTAGTGTGTATTGGATCGAAAATTGGTATCCGATGCTATCTGGAAATTAAAAATGGCGACTTCCGGTTTCAGAAAATGTGGGAAATACTGTCAAATACCCATCAATATGGGTATTTTGGGAATTGAGGTGTTGTCAAAAGGCCGAAAATCGATATCTGACACCATTTTGAAATCCAAAATAGCGGCTCCCGGTTTCAGAAAAAGTGGAAAATACTGTCAAATCAGTATGGAGAGTTTTTGGAATCGGGTGAGATCGAAAATCGATATCCAACGTCGTTTTTAAATCAAAGATGACCATTTCCGGTTTCAGAAAAAGTGGTAAATACTGTCAACTACCCATCAATATGGGTATTTTTGGAATCGAGGTGACAACTAGAGAACTTGATATCCGACCAATCGAGAACCAAAACTTGATATCCGACGCCATGTTGGATTCAGAGATGGCGGCTCCTGGTTAAAAAAAAGTGGGAAATACAGTCAAATACCCATTATGGGTATTTTTGGAACTGGAATGAAGTCTAAAGATTGGAATTCGTTATTCGCCGTTTTGAAATCAACGATAGCAGCATCCGGATTCAGAAAAGTAGGGAAATTGGGTATATTTGGAAACATATTGACGTCTAGAAGCCAAACATCGATATCCGGTGCCATTTTAAGAAAAAGTATCAAATACCCTCCAATACGAGTATTTTCTATCTATAAATACTATCAAATACCCATCAACAAGGTTATTTTCGAATTTCGAGTGACGTCTAGAGATCAGAAACCGATGTCCGACGGCATTTTAAAATCCAAGATGGTGGCTTCGGTTTAAGGAGAAGTTTGAAGTACTGTGAAATACCCATCAATATGGCTATTTTTTTTTATAAAAGCGTGACATTTAGTGGCTGAAAATCGATATGCGACGCCATCTTGAAATCCAAGTTGGTGGTTGCCGGATTCAGGAAAGTGGGAAATACTGTCATACATCCATAAATAGGAATATTTTTAGAATCAGGGTGATGTGTAGAGATCAGAAATCGATATCCGACGCCGTTGTAAATCAAAGATGGCCGCTACCGGCTTCAGAACAGTGGGTAATATTGTATTCTGTGAACTTGAAATCCGGTGCCAAGATGGCAGCTTCCGGTTTAAGAAAAAGAATCAAATACCATACAATGTGGGTATTTTCTATCTGTAAATACTATCAAATACCCATCGACATGGGTATTTTTGAAATCCGACTAACGTCTAGAGGCGAGAAACTGATGTCCGACGCCATTTTAAATTCCAATATGGTGGCTCCGGTTTCAGGAAAAGTGTGAATTACTGTCAAATACCAATCAATATGGGTATTTTTGGAAAAAGGGTGACATTAAGAGGCCGGAAATTGATGGTCGACTCCATCTTGAAATTCAAGATGGTGGTCATCGGGTTCGGAGAAAATGTCATATTCCCTACAATATGGGTATTTTCGGAACGTGGACGACACGTAGATGTCGAAAATCGATGTCAGACACCATTTTGAAATTTAACATGGTGGTCTTCAGGTTCAGAAAAAAACTATTAAATATACATCAATAAGGGTATTTTGGGAACGAGGACGATGCGTAGATGCCGAAAATATCCGACGCTATTTTGGAATCCAATATGGTAGCCACCAGGTTCGTTTTCGTTTATTATAAAATAACAATTTATTGCAAGACATAATGCGGATGCCATGATTGGTTGGTTGTCTTTATTAAGGAGATAGCCAGACGCTGGTTTATATCCGGAACCCCTGCAGGGGTTTGCCTTCTCTATTGACAACTGATACTGTGTGGATACTATCCGGATTGAAAAATAAAGAAAAATAACCCAATCTGCTCATTTTAAAACGGATTCTATACGGGTAATTTAAACTCGGATATTATCAGTTTTAAAATAATCCGGATAAGAATTGGATAATGTCCAATGATAAATTGTATAATGAATAATGGATAGAGATAATGTTGGTGCCTGCTCATAGCTACTGATTTGTATGCCATTTCTTTTTACATTTCATTTTTTGTATTTATTTATTTCCATATTTGCGTTTGTAAGTCATCAATTTGCTCCCGAATTACGGTACCGTAAGTGAAATGAAATTAAGAAGCTAATAGTATTACAAACAGCTCCTATGAGGTCTCTACTTATCATATTGAGTGTTGTGTTTAATATTAACATACCTTTGAAATCTCAAATTTGAAACTATTGATATGGGGTGAAATTGATTATCCCCGCTCCGCTTACTATAAAATAAACATTATTCAGGTTTTCAGAGTTGGCTGGAAATGCTATCTAACATGAAGCTTTAGTGTGATAATTTATTAGCTAGAGGTTAGACTGAAGAGAGTGGGTAGATAGTTCTACTCTAGCGGTATGGAAATTGAATAGAAGTTGAAAATGAGCGAAGGGCCATTAATGCGACAGTACTAGTAAACCGCATACTTCTTTACCTAACTCGTGCAATGTACGAGGAGATTTGAAGTATTTCTTCAAATCTACAGGCATTCAAGCCTTGTTCTCAGACTTTGAAAAAGTTCCGTAATCATGGACATCTGACATTATTTTCAGGGTTTTTTTTTAACGTTTTCAAACTGAAATTTGTCGAAACTCTTAGCTCGCCCACGGAAAAGTAACATCACCAGCAGAAAGGGTAATGTTTCTCCGACAAAAAAATGAAAAATGATCCTTGAGTGCATCTTGTTATTGAATATGACATGGCACTTGCCTTCCCCTTTGTTCTTCTCTGGCTGCTGGTTTTCACAGGTTTTCATCACTACGGTGCTGATTCAGCTTAACAGCTTTTGATCCAACAACCTTGAACTGGGTTCAGTCGCTTCATAAAAACACATTTATTTTAAGTAACAGAATCCATATAATTTGTAGAACAATTTCCAATATTTGAGTGATCAAATAAATATGCCAAAAATAGCACATAAACTCTTAACTGAAATTGTTGAAAATCCACTATTCAATCTTTTCCCTGCAAAGTGGCAATCAGAAACATCATTGAGAAGACGGGCGGGAAAGCCCAAAGAGTGTTCAATTGAATGGAACCGATTATGCTCTCAATCGTGAATTTGTTTCCAATCCGCTTGACCTTCCCATCTGTGTGAACCATTTATCCGTTCGGTTGTGTCGGTGTTTGCTCATATTGGTACCTACGTATTTCCAATCGATTCTTTTTTATTTTGGAAAATGTTCCACTTGATTTCCGCTTGGTTGAACGGATAAAAAAGAGGGCGCAAATTGAAGACGGTAATTGATTCAGAGTTGGCAAGCATTGCAGATTTTCCTTTTTGACTTGATTGTGACATGGTTGGTACGGTATCGCACGTGTGTGATCCTGAAGCGCAGACAGGCTTACAGTTTAATTAGCTTCGAGACATACTCTCACATCTACGGCGACAAATGGTCAATTCAAGTGAATTTGATTAATTGATTCCAGGCGAGTAATTTCCATGGAGTTCGCACACGAGATGCGAAACATACAAGAGTGGGTTTGTTCTATTGCATGTTGATGCATTGGTCGTGAAGGAGCTATTTCACTCGCGGGCAACCCATCCAATTAAAGTGGCCCCATATTTCTGCTAATAGCCATTTCATAAATAATCGGAACCAATACACTTAGGTCGGGTGCGCACGAATCAACCCCGCATGCCGGATCCATTAGAGGAGAGGAAAGGCCGACGGTGCTTTGGCCGACACCAATTCCCTGTGGAGGATAGCAATCCGAACGTGCCGCATCGTTCAACCTCTCAGTATTAGCAGCTGCCCGTGTTGGACGTTTTGGTCCTTCATCGAGTATGGTCGGTCATGAAAATGCGTGCTGCCGGCAAGTGCTAGCGAAAGGTAACGAACTCTCTTTTCGTTTCGATGCTTTCAATCATGAATTTGTGGTACAGCTTTGACCTAATCGATATAGCGCGGTGGGTGGTTCAGTCCACCCAGTACTATTTCTCAGCTGTCTGCAAATTGATCTTTTTAAACTCTTTTGCAACCCTCGATATCAATCTTGCGGTGAAATTTTTCTCATCGTTGTTGCTTGATTGGCAATGTACAAAAGATGAACATACGTACTTCGATCAAATTTCCTATTGGTAATACAGCTTTTTCAATCATCAAATTCGAGTTTTCAGTTTATTTTTCGGGACATCCATTTTTATTATGTTAGTATCTAATTATCATATTTGTACAATCAATTGTCTTATTCGAACGCTTGACTGTCTAACTCGGACATCTATGTGGTTTATTCGGACAATTGATTGTCTTATTCAGCCTATTTCTCTAATGGATACATTTTCTTTGGCAACCAGTCAGCCTGCCGTCAGTGTGCATAGTTACTGAAAAAATAAATTCAACAATTTTGCAAGATCAACGAAACAACATCTGCGACTACATTATACCATTCACTGACCTTTTCCCAAAGGGGACACCGTTCTTCCCCAGTAACGAACGGTGCTGTTCCGAGATCGACCATCAATCGTACGAGTGCATTCATATGGGCAAGCACCAGTGGGGTCGATAGCACCTCCGGTGTAACATTTTATTGCACACTTTCAAGATCGGGACTCGTGTGGTTCTGGGCTTGATCTGGTTTTTATTGCTATATTGCAAAGGGCCCTTGCAAATGCCGAATGACGGTAGCGGGGTGGGACAAAACAAACAACCAAGAACCTTAATAATAATTGAAAATTTTCTCACGGAATAAAGTATTTTCGCGTGTATCTATATTAAACAAACATTGCGGGTACTTACCACAACCGGCCAACGACGACGACGACGACGACGACGGGTGGTATCACTATCGGGATCGATAGATCTTTGAAATCGAGTGCTGTTGTGGCCCTACTGCAACCATGGCACGATCCGGTGAGAATGAGAATGTTTTGTAGTAAGTAGTGCACTGTTGATCGCATTTAGCTGGGAATGTTGGACTTGGTGGAAGTATGACGATGACGACGGTTCGCATTTCAGAATGTTGCTATCCGACGTGTACAAATCCAATCAGTCGGGTCACTTTAACGATCGCTACTAATTCTATTAATAACTCGAAGGATTGAACGTGTGCAGCTGTGTCGAGACAATCCGACAGTCCGTGGGAATTGTGCGGTCGGACGTATGATTTGTGATTCTTGTGTTGGATTGATCGGATTGGTGAATTATTATGGCTATCAATTAGTGATTTTTAGTCTGTTATTCATTTTCAGTCAATTAAAAAAAAGAGTAGAATTTATCTGGCTCTTCTTACAAACATCATATTTGATAAATCACATAATGAAATGTCGCAAATGGGTTAAGTCAGATTCTAGTCCGGTCCAGCGTACTCATAGGTTTTGGTACCTTTATAATCATTCCCGGTTTCAAGGCCTTAACTCACTGGAACTTCCCAAGTTATCAAAAGGCCTGCTAAATGCCTGATAATCGCCCTTTTTGTGATATAAAGTTAATAAAGGGTTTACGAGCTTTATATTAGTCATACATCACCCATATATTGAGCAGTTTCAGCCCAAACAGCAAAACAAAGAACTGAATTTTTGACTCGACCTTCTACGATTTGAATGAAACTCAGAAATTTTTCCGTTTTAGCAACAAGTGGTTTATCAAAGTGATTTGTTGAATCTTATAGAGTCCAATTCTGGTGTCCGGCAAGGAAAACACGATCCTCAGTTGGGTATACTTTTGGCGGACTCAGCAGAAAAGGGACTTCTACCACTTTACATCACCAATCACTCACGACACAACGGCTTCAGTTCATCAGTACACAGTCTGGAAGGCAAATCAATGAAACTTATACTGATTTCTTGTGGCTAAAATTCATAAATGGATCTTATGGAATTCTTATGTCCATTTGACTCGGTGAACCTTAAAGCACAAACACGACGGCGACAACATTTGCCAAGCGCCTTTCGTCCAGCAAAGGGAAGAAGAGAAAATGCACACACAGGGCACGGCACGAGCTGCACTGCTAACGTTCCGCAAAAATATTTGCGATCTTAAACTAAAACTAGCCCTGTTGAAATCCCATTCTCTGTATCGAAACGGTGATGATGATAAAACAGGAATGAACAATTTTCTTGAAGACGGAAAAGCCGAAACATAATGATCTTATTTATTTTTAATTATTCCAACGGATTTCTAAAAGTTCTGATTGAAGGCAAATTTTAATCTAAAATGCAAATTAAAATTCCATTATATTACTGCTGAGGCTGCCATACCTTGTGCCGAAACTCCTATAATCAAATACCAGCCGGTCTAGAAGACGAAAGAAGCAAACGTTGATTCTAACCTTGAACGAAATGCAGGAACTACTTTCAGGGAGTCTTCCCCGAAGTAATTGAAACTGCTTCAAAGATTTCGGACCTTCAGAAAAATGTTCCCTAGACATCCCTGAATTTCCAGGACTTTTTTAAAAGATCCTACAATTTTCCTTGCCTTACTTTAAGTTCATTGATCTATCGTGAAGCACCCGTAATTTGCCCTATACGTTCGATACTTCCTTGCAGCTCATGGAACTTCCTTTAAAGTCTTTATACTTTCCTGCAGTTCCCTTAGTTTTGAAGAAATTTTCGGAACTTCTCTTACGTTTCAACAATTTTCATGATATTCATGGAACTGCCATGACCATGAACTATCATGACCATGGGACTTGGATCTGGATCGAAATTTTATTGAAATTTTTGGAACAATCCATCAAAACAATTCTCGGATTCCTTCATGATTCCTTGAAACTTGTAGAAATTTCCTACAAATGGAATACTCTCAAGTTCTCTGATCTTCCCTGAAATGCTCGGAACATCCCTGAGAATACTGAAACTGCTAAAAAATCTTTAATCTTATCTGAAGTTCTCTGGGCTTCCCTGAAGATTTCAGAAGTTTGCTGAAGTTTTCAGGAATCCCCAGAATTTATTGATACTTCAGTAAAGTTCCTTCAATTTTCTTGAAACTAATTGAAAAGTTCTGGAGTTATCTGATTCCTTGATTTTCTCGAAGATGCTCTAAAACTTTTGGTACTGCACTGAAATTAATGAAAATATCCTAGCAATCTTTGAATATCCGGTTAGGAATTTAAATTCCTAAAATATATCTAATGTTTTGAATTTTTCAGAAGTTCTCTGAACTTTGCTGAAATGTTTTGAACTTCTAAAGCATCTCAAAATGATGCTGGCGCTTATCAATGAATTTCTTGAAACTAATTTTCCTAGATCATTAAACTTGCGTAAAATTCTGAGCGTTTCTGGAAATATTGTGACTACCTTCAAGATCTCTGAGCCCACCTAAAGATCTCTTAATCTAGTTTCCATGAGGTTATTGGACCTTCTTTCATGTTTCCACAATTTTGCCCAGCTTTCTGGATTTCTCAGAAGTTTTCTTGACTTTTTTTTGTAGGTATCTTGATATCTTTAAAGTTTCTAGATCGTTTTGAAAGTTCCAGCAGTTTCCTTGTAGCTGATGGAACCACCTTGAATAATCCCTGAAGTGCCTGAAATTTTACAGAACCATACTATCCCGAAGTCTGTTCATGATACTTCTCTGAAATCCTCGGTATTTCCCTTCATTCCTAGGAAGTTCATTAAAGTTCTTACAATTTATGGGGACCACCCTGAAGTTGTCTAAGTTAAGTTTTCTTTATTAAGGAGGCTTTCAGCCTGGGACTGGTTCGCCTCTGGAAGTGAAGTTCTTTAATCTTTCATTAAGTTTTCGAAACTTCCCTGAAGTTCTCGCTACTCTTCTATTGATGTTTCTGGAAATGCCCAAAATTTTACAAAACCGTCCTAAAGATCTCTTTCGTATTATACTGTCCCGTGAATTTTTTGGAACTTCTGTGAAATTCCCGACATTTTCATTAGTTTTGCAAACTTGCCTGATGTTCTCTATACTATTTTTTAAAATAATTAATGGAACTTCTCGAAGGATCTTGCTCTTTTCTGAATTTAATGGAAAATTCTGACAATCCAGAAAATTCCGTGAGTTCTCAGATCTGCCTGAAGCTACGTAACATCCCTTGAGATCCTTAATCTCCTCTGAAGTTTTGGTAACCTCAGTAAAGTTCATGCATTTTTCCTAAAGTTAAAGGAACCGCCCTGAAGCTCTTTGATTTTCATTGAAGATATTAACATTTTCCTGACATTCTCAGAACTTCTTGAAGGTATCTTTCTGATGTTAATGGAACTCACGTAAAGTTTTCAACATGGTCCATAAGTTCTTGGAACGTCATTAAAGTTCCCGCTATTTTCCTGGCGTTCATGGGACTCCCAACATCTCTGTAGTTTTCTGGAGTTTTTTCATTGGCAGTACTGAGATTTGTCATTGTTCGTCACTGACAGCATTGTCATTGACAATTGACGAAAACTGTTAGCTCAAAGGAGTGACCGAAGTAGAATTGTTTTTAGTCCATTAAGTCCAAAACAGGGTTTTATTCCAAGGTAGTTGTGAAGAGATACCCAAAATAATATTTGAAGAGAATTCTAAAGGAATTCAATGGGAATTTCTGAGGAAAAATTCCACTGGTGTGCCAAGCAGGATACACTTAGGACATTCTAAGGAAGATTGATGGGGAATTATGAAGAGAATTTCAAATGATGCTTAAAATTCCGAGTTGAGTATTCTGAAAAAATCTCCAAAGCAATTTCAAGAATTTTTTTCAGGGGAATTCTCATTCCAATGAATTGAGCCCTAAGCTTGTTTTGAAGAGAATTCCAAGTAGGTTAAATGACGGCAATACCTTATTCTATTATCGTCAGGGGGTAAACAACATCCTTAAGAGCTCAATTTTGGCATGTGGATACATTGTGTCTTAGAGCATCTATTGGTCAAATTTGAGTGCTCTAGGACTTTAACTACCCCCTGAAGATAATAGGTTAAGTTTTGCCGAAGCCGACATTTCCCCTAATTCTGACTAGAATTTTAAGATAACTCAATGGAAATGTTGTGGATAGTTCCAAAAGAATTCCAAGAGGTATTCGAAAGGAATGCTGAAAAGAATCCTATATGGATTTAAGAGAAACTCGAACGAGAATTCTGCGATAATGCTGAGGAAGATATAAAAGAATTTCTGAATAGAAATAGAATGTAACTCATGGAACAATTCCATCGAAGTCTCGGGAGCATACGTTTTAAATGCTATGGACAATTCCAAGAACATTAAAAAGATAATTCGAAGATAAATTCCAACGAAATTATGCGAGAAGGCAATTAGAAATTAAAAGATAATTACAGACTGCATTCTAAGAGTTGTTTGTAGAAAATTTCTTGTGATGGACTTTGAGGAAATACTAAGATGATTTTAATATCATTGTTGAGAAAATCTAATGTAGGTCTGCTGTCAAGATCTTAGACACATGAAAAAATCATGATCCAGGTTTTGGTAAAAAAGATAGAAGAATTAATCAAATAAAATGACGTCGCTAGAAATAGTAAACTGTTCAAGAGAATAACACATTTTTTATATTTCTTGAGTCCACTTTGGTTTTCATGTATTGTTTTGATCTAGTGATATGAGTATTAATTTGCTATGATCTCTTTTAGATAAAAGAGCAATAATCTATAATAGGAAGAACTTTGGGATTTAACCCAAGATTTTCTATTCAGTAAATAAAAACGGTCACCATTAGGCCACATAGCCCTTTTTATGAATACAAACTAATACGATCGCTACAATCACATGGATTTCTTTTAAACTTTATTTGAGAGATTTTTAGCCTGCTGCTACACCTGCGATATGTGTTGATATTACCGTTGAAATGTAGTAACGATGACAACTGTTAGGCATCATAAAAAAGCAGTAAAAATATGATTGAAACGAAGGTATTCACCTCCTCAGAAGGATACAATTATGACTTCCAACCAGGATTGAGCACGAGTCCCATTGCACCACCCATTTCGCTCATCTTTTAATAAGTCCTTACGTCCGGCCGCGGTTTTACCATTCAAAGTGTTGCTTTTTTACAATTCACTAAACCGCCGTGATAATATGTCACTCTTTCGGCTCACCATCGCACAGTGGGACGAAATCAAAAATAGTGAGACACGGCTATTTGCGGCGAAACTTTTGAGTGTAGCATTTTGATGTCTTTTAGAATGTTTCATCATTTTTGAGTACTTTAATTGAGAAGTGATCATTTTTGATTAAGGGGGCCATACACTAAGATTTAAAAAAATAACTTTTTGATGTCTTGTTCAAATTGATGTACATCTATGGAAACATTGTAGATGAAGTCATTTTAAGAAACATTATCCAAGACGTCCATTTTCTATCGCTAAAGTGGACGAAGTTATAGGGTGAAAATGGAGTACTAACGCTAGTACCCCCTTAAAAACCTTTTTACCATACATTTTTAGTTAGAATTTTTCAATTTTTTCAATGTTCCACAAAATTGTAAGTGCTCTACAAATGCACATTTTTGCTCAATGAAGCATATCGCTATCTCTTCATGTAAAAGATTTACATACGTATTTAACTTAACGTAATTTCATTCAGAAACTTATACCCTACTGTTACATATACAATTCCTAGGGGGATCCAATGGGATGCCTAGACCAAATGGTAGACCAAAAAATACTGAACAAAATAACGTTGAGATTAGCTGATTATACCTGCTAACATGCAAGATACACCCCTTACAGATAGCGTTAAAAATATAAAAAGAGACTCCTTCAAACAAAGAGATAGCGATTTGTTTTTTTGCAGCAAAAATGTACAGTTTTAGAGTACTTACAACTTTATACAACATTGAAAAGAATTTAAAATAAAAACTAAAAAGTTATGGTAAAAAACGGTTTTTAAGGGGGTACTACCGTTTGTACTCCATTTTCACCCTATAACTTCGTCAACTTGAGAAATGGAAAATGGACGTCTTGGACAAAGTTCCTTCAAATGACTTCATCTACAATGTTTCATTCATTCATTATCAATTTTAACAATACATAGAAAAGTGTTTTTTTTTACCTTAGTGTAAACCCCCTTTAAGCAAAAAATTTCACCACTGCAATAAAATATTTAAACATTGAAGAAACATTCTAGAAGACATCAAAATGCTACACTCAATATATTTGTCACAAATGGTTATGTCCCAACTTTTTTGATTTCGTCCTACTGTGCATCAACGAAACAAGGCTCCCAAAAAATCACACCACACCATGGCCACAAACCATTGTAAAAATGCCATTTCGTCGTGTCCAATTGGAACAAGTAAAAAGTGTTCATTTGTCGCAATAATCGAGACAAGTTCACGCACAAAATCAACCTTGTCCAAATAATACCTGAACGTGATAAACTAGTGCAGGCCGAGCTAAAAGGTGAATAACTCTCGGAATTGCGCACTATCAATTCCAATCCTCAATATCCTATGACACATCTCATCCTGCGTAGTTGGCTCTTCCCGAGTTTTACTTTTGATATCTAAAGTTGGTATGGATTAGCATTACCTAAGAGGTAAAATATTAAGAAATAATACCAAAAAAGAGCATGCCGAATAGCATTTTAAAAACAAATCCTGATATTTGCATATCGAATGAAACTAAACTTTACTACTTTGTTATTGAATTGATTCTGTTCATGTTTAATTTGATATTGAAACGATATTACAGGAACAAATTTCAAAACATTTGTCTTGATATATTACCTCTCATATATCATTTTCTGATATCAAGATCATAATTTTGTATGACTGAGATATTTTCATCTGCCAAGGATTCATCACAACTCCCCTTATTTCCAACCAATCACCATTCATTGCAGAACACGGCAATCTTCCAGAACTAATAAAATTTACTTGACATAATTCTTGGGATATACCAGTAGTGTGAGCATTTTCAAAATTCTAACAGTTACAAATTCAAAGGCGTTTGTGGAAAGTTACCGGACTTTCTTAGAATATTATCCGAAGATACCTGAACCGACTAGCCAACAGTATCAGCTGACCGGTAATTCAATGCACTGTATCAGATTATTGCCCAAACTGCATTCCTCTTCAGTCTTTGCAACCAACTGCTAATACACTAAAGCGCGACTCAGCTGTTGTGCAATTTCTCCTTCACATCTCACTGCTCTCGAGTGCCGTCAACCTTATGCTACATATAGTAAAAATAGTCCCACATATAGAAAATAAAAGGCCATTACAAAATTATTGTCATTGCAATCGAATGAAGTCACCGGGGCTAAAATGCATTATGCTGCAGTTTGAATTTCAATTCGACATTTTTCTTCGTTTTCCTGTACAATTACTGCCTGCCGGTTGGTTGGTCGGTGTGTTACGCTAGCGTTAGTCGCACGTTAATAGGCAATCGGGCTCCCTTTTGATTTGCTTTGGGGTGTTTGGTTCTCCTCCAGCAAAATGGTAGTCATTTTTCGACGGCATTCCAGCGATTTTCGGATGTCATAAGGTTTAAACTGCCGGTGAAGGTCTTTTCTGCGACGGTGGCTTGTGAGTTGTGAATTCAATATCTACTGCCGTGTGGAGGATCGATGGAGATGGTGACGTAATGCTGAATACAACTCTCTACCCTTCGTAATGATGGTGGCACCCATGATATGGATGGGAAGGGAGGTTCATGAATGGCGTATAGTCATGTCAAGATGCGTTGAGTGAGCATAGCGTTTTTCAGGCGAAGACGTAACCGGATCAAGTGGAGGGAATTAGATTTTTAACGGAGATGGGAGCAATTATCGGTTAATGATGAGCTGACATAGGTTTTCGATAGATACGTGATTTTGAATTTGGTCGTAAATTGGGAAATTTATAAGTTTCTTACGCTTTGAGTTGTTGATGAACAAAACGGTGGTGTCCAATTTTATGACGGATAGTTATCATAGTGCTTCGGGCAATGTAACATATTGCTTGAAAGTCTATAGGTCTTATGTTTTGATGGGAATTTAGGGGAAATGGATGTATTGTCGGCCTAAATGCCCCTTATTTGGGCCCATACATAATTTCAGCAATCGACTAAATTTTAAATAACGACCAAAAATATCCATTAGCCATTTCCTCGATGCAATATATTGTTCAAGTTTAATTTTGCATAAGAATGCTTAGGTACAATCAATTTGCAATTTTTAATATACATATACATTTTAATTAACATTATTTTTTACTTGTTTCTTTCCAGGTGAGCGTGAAATTGGTTGTTCATTGTTATGGTACAATTATGCTTTTAAGGTAACTGTTCAAAAATCCACTCATTATTTATTATTTAGCCTGATGTATATTAGCTAACATGTGAATTTATGCCGTATTTTACTATTCTATTTAAATTAGATGTATACCCCATTAGAAATTTTTTTTTAGGCATAATGGACGTTAGATATAAAAGCTAGTGCTATTTTGATTGTTTTTTAAACACACGTTCTGTAAATTTACTATTAGGATCCGGAATATCAGCTTGTATTGATATTATCAGAGCCTTCTCGAAGTCCAATATATGCTGGTTCAATAGGCGTTGCTGCCCAAGTAGCACAATTCTGCCCAAAAAGTTGCAGCAACTTGTTTATAACTGAAATAAGTCGTATATAAGTTTCCAAGACCAATTTATAACAAGGGTGCATTAACAAACGAAATAAATAATAATCTGGAAAATCTTTGTAAGTTGAGTGGGTTTTCTTGCGTAAACAGTAATTCACACAATTTTTGAAAAAAGAAAATAAGAAACTGTCATCAATTTTTCAATCCACCCCTGGACTTTCTACGTTGGCAGCCACAATCTAGAAATTTTTGCAAGACTCAGAATTAAAAAATTGTCATCTCAGGAGCTCATTTGAAACCTCATAATTTTATTTCTTTCTGATATGCAACATTTTGAACATTGTACAACTAGACTTTATAACTAGACCCAGAAAAAAAAAATAGAAATTCAGTGACTATTTATTGAGCTTCTTTTTATGAAGATTGTAAGGATAAAGTTTTTTTTTAAACATTCAAAGAAAATAAAATCAAATTTTTAAAGATAGTAATACAAAGCCATGCAAATAAAATATACAATGAAATTTTTTTATAGGGATTAGGAACAAGCAAATGAGCAGTTCCAGGCCAATTCACGAATCGGGAAATCTCGGCCTTCCTTCAATTTGCGTGAAACTTTGCATAATTGTTTATTATGGGCAATGATTCATATTTTTGCAAAAATTCAGCCATTTTGGTACTCATAAAATTTTTAAAAGGCGTCTTTAAAGTTTTCAGAAAAATTATAGCATGCAAGACAAAGTTGTTGAGAAAAAACAATGTTTTTCTGGAACAACTATAAAGGAAAATTAAAACAGACTTGACCGAATTGAAAATCCAAGTCCAGGTTTAGGTAGAGTCTCAAAGGGAAGACAGTCCAATATGCATTTTGGGTTGAAATTCCCAATGCAGTTTTTCACAGGCCCTTCATTTTCAACAGCGAGGGCTAGCTTTGCTTTTTAGCTAAAAAAAACACTGAATTAGGAAGTGCTGTGAGGAACATCACATTGCGTCTTACCCGGAATGCGTTTTTGCCTTTTTAACCCTACTAGGCATATCGAAGCGTGTTTCGAAGGAGAATGAAATCTACAGTCTGATAATTTGATTTAATTTTCTGTGATCATGAATCATTACAACAAGTCTCCCAGTTTTGCCCAGTAGAAATCAATGCCAAAAATGTACTGGCATAAGTAAATTGTATTATTTATTCAGTAATTAATAAATAGTTGATTTTTGTAAATGGGCTCAATGCTTCAAGAAAATCACTATAGTAATCATCACGACTTTCTCTATCGGGCTTGCCTAAGAGATGATAAATCTGATCTCACTGCAATCATGACACTTGATTAATATTGATCAATCCTTTCTTACTCTGTTCCTACGGTTTGTAAAATTTAATTCTTCGGAAGTACCGATACATATTCTGTGCTTTCAAAGCCTTAGAACGATTCTACATTAGAAATTTGTCAAGATTAGCGTTAGCGTTAGCGTTAGCGTTGTTATGATATACTTCGTAGATTGGATACTAGCGACACTCACGTCTCTTCTGAAATTCTCAGTTAGACTACTTTCAGGAATAATGCTGGGAAGTAAACATTGGTTCCAATCTAAACAAGAGTAACAGAAGCATGACTGTCGCTATTCCCGGCCACGCCCATCTTTACCATAACTAGGGATAGGGAAGGAAATGTTGATGTAGTACTTACTTAACGAGAGGCCACCGACTTAGCGACACCCTCATAAGTGCTACGGAGTTGGAGGGTTGGGTAGGGTATTCGGTTAGGATTCACCTCAAGTTGGCGATGCAATCAAAAGTATGTATTGTTTATTTGTTGTTTATTTAATCTCTCGATAGCCGGCTATCGAAAGAACATATTCATTTTGTTTAGTGATCATGAATTTTAAGAGTCATGACGGAGAGCTTGGGATTAAACCCATGATTTTCTGCTCAGTAAGCAAAAACGATCCCTCCAGGGTCATCGAGCATCTCAGAACCATAACACTTCTCGACAATACAGGACTACGTTTTCGCTTGATATGCAAATAGTTTCCGAGGCTAATGTTTAATATCAAATATACAAATGATGGTGGCGATTTATTGTGCTGTGGAAGAGCTTGTAGTTAAGTCCATGATTTTCTGCTCAGTAAGCAAAATCGATCCCTCCAGGGTCATCAAGCATCTCATAATCCACAGCGCTTCGCGTCAAAGTACGAATATATGGATGAACTATCTATTATTGAATAACTATTATTTACGATAATTACATGAAAGAAATAAAACATAAACTACAAACAAAACGTGACAACTAAAATCTCAAAAAGATATTCTCACAAATATATTTCACGCAACTAGGAATCTCAAAACAATTAGACGCTATAATGATACTCTGCACTTGTTAGACACAAGAAGAGGCCAAAAAGCAAGCGTCCGACACACAAAACCCGCCAGATCCACTTGCAGTCACAATCAACGATTCTACGAATCGCGAGCGCTCACGAATCATAAAACCGCTGACTGCGACACTCTGAAAGCGAAAATGACAGGCTCCATTACAACATCTAACGAATTCAAAACTCCGAAAATCACTCATCTATAGCTAGTGAGTGGAAGCAACCTTGTATGCAACCATTCTTCATGATACACTTTTTCTGTCTATCTTTCTATTAGGCCTGTGGACATGCGTTAGCTTCGAAACTTCTAACCAAATTGTAAAAACGAGCAAGTAATATTAAATCTCTTGTATCGTATGCTAATGCTAATTGACTGTAACAAAAATAATATGCTTAAATAAAATAAAATATTAATAAAATTATATGCAAAATTTACTAGAAGGTCATTACTTTATTGGTGAGAAGTTTCTAATAAGCCCTCCCAGTTCCTCTGTATACAGAACAAATCTGATACTATAATCAGAATTGCTCAGTCTGCATGAAGCAGCCGATTTCATCAAGGAAGTTCTATTAACAACCAAGAATTAATCGTTTGAGGCATGCTGAAGCATTAAGAAGGTGATATGTGTCACTATAGGAAATCATCATCGTTGCAAATATAAAGAAATTAAACATAACCCTTTGCTTCAGTACCGTCAACCTCCATGTCCATGGGGAGGGGGTTTGTTATAATTCATCTAACAATCATTTTCTTACTGAATAAAAACATAGCACCTTAATTATTCGCCTTACGAATGTCGCAATAGATTCGTGTAAGTCAAATAGGGGGGATGGGGGCAAGAAGACCTTATGGGGCGAGATAGGCCACCGTTCGTTTGGGCTTAATACCTATTAATTCAATCTAATTTTTTTACAAGCTTGTTGAAAATGCTTCTAATATGCATCTCGATGAAAACCGTATCAAAATTCAATTACATGTCTAAGATAATAATGGAAATGTAACATTAGCTCAAAATCTCTAGAATATGATAAGATATGCAGTCAAGAAAACAAGCATTGCATTCACTATATTACATTTTACTGATCCGCTGGTTCTACTGCGAGCAATACACGTAACTGTTGCTAAAAGGACTTACAGGGCTGGTAGCGATTCTACATTAGAAATTTGTCAAGATTGTTGATAAAGTCAAACAAAACAAGTTAAAATACCGTGCACATTTAATCTTTTTTGAAAAATGAGCAGTCCTTAAGAGACAATACCAAACGGAAAGAGACATTCACTTAGTAAAACCGAAAAAACGGAAATTAGAATTCTCAGAGAACTAAAAACAAAGCCGGTTTTCTATACAAAAGCGGACAAAGGTAGTGATTTTGAACAAAGAGGACTATGACAATCGGATCGCCTCGTAACGTGGGTAGATCACCTTTTCGTGGTATGTTACGGGATGTAAGATCTACCACCGATTCCTAGTCTTGACTACTTCAAACTAGGAACACATCTTAGTCCTTGTTACTTTTTATGCCTTGTTGATAGTGACAAGACTCGGCTTTGTCCACCGAGGATGAGCTTGAAACAAGGAAAAAATGAGTTAGTTAGTCCCTAGTTTGAAGTGGTTAAGACTAGCTGATAGCTGATGCATGGTCATTATCGGTGTCATTGTTTAATTTTATTGCTAAGGAATCCAATTTTGACTGACAAAGAGGCGCGCCTTTGGAGGGTGTTTCAACACTCCGAAGGGTATAAATAGCGGGACCTTTCAATTAGAGCCGGATCCTTGCGATGAATGCAAGAATGCCAACTGTAAACAAAATCGAATACTTCATCATTTATCAATAGTGATGGAGTAATACGACATGTACTAAGCTAAGGACACGGGATATTCTAAGGCTTGTACTCCAAAAAAATGCACCATTTTTATCCGTGTGTAACTTTTTTATCCGTGGGTAAAAATTGATGAAAATCTGGGTATAACTAGTTTGGAGTGAATTGTTAACATGTGCAAAATTTCATAACAATCGGTTTAGTGGTTATTCAGATGTCATCGAAACAAGAAGAAACTCGCCGGAGAATTTTGCGCGCAGTTATGGAAAATCCGACTGCGACCATGAGATGGATCGGAAGACAACTGGGAATCACCCATACAACTGTGTCTCGGGTGGTAAAATCGTTTAAGGAGTCCCAGACGACCGAGCGGCGGGCTGGAAGTGAAAGAAAATCGAAGACAGCTGACACTGTGAAGGCCCGGAAGGTGTTGGATTATTTCAAGCGTAATCCGAACCTTTCGATTCGCGACGCGGCTCTGAAGGCAAAGTGTTCCGCCTGGTTCGTTCTGCAAACCATGAAACGAGCTGGGTTTCGTGTATTCAAGGTCCGGAAAGCACCGAACCGGCGTGATCAACAATACACGGCGGCCAAATCCCGCGCAAGGAAGCTGTATCGAGAGTAGTTAACGAAACCGATGTGTGTGGTTATGGATGACGAAACCTACATCAAGGCAGACGCAAAGCAGATACCGGGGCTGGAGTTCTACGTTGCTAAATCACGGTTTGATCTTCCGGAAGACATAAGGGAGAAGAAAGTGGACAAATTCAAAAAATACTTGCTCTGGCAGGCCATATGCCAATGTGGTAAACTGAGTAAACCGTACATCACAATGGGTACCATCAACAGCGAAATTTACCACACCGAGTGCCTCCAGAAGCGTTTGTTGCCCTTCCTGCGGTCCCACGGAGGCGAGACATTATTTTGGCCGGACCTGGAATCATGCCATTACGCGCGATCGACGTTGGATTGGTACAGAGACAATAACGTTGATTTTTTTTTTTACCAAAAACCGCCAACCCCCCAAATTCACCAGAGATTCGTCCGGTGGAAAGATTTTGGGCCATAATGAAGGCCAAAGTTCGAAAATCGTCCAAGGTGTTTAGGAACGAGCTGAAGTTGAAGAAAGAATGGATGAAAGTGACCAAAAAGGTCGGCTCCACCATTGCACAAAATGTAATGAGGGGTCTTAAGGGAAAGGTGCGGGCTTTCAGCGATGGAAAGGAAATTGAATAAAGTAATTATGCCGAAACATAATCCATATGTATTAGTTCATTCCCTGAAAGTTTCAAGAAAATCTGACTTAAAATAAATTTTTGGCGGACACTTTTGTCTGGTGCATTTTTTTCGAGTACAGGTCTTACAATAGATCAAATTACTGGTCGCAGTGGTGTTAGGTCCCGAACAGAGGAAAAAAAATGACAATCGGATGACGGAAAAAATACTAATGGCCCATACAGGCAGTTGAGGATTGACTCCCTTCCATGTATGGTTAAACATGTGGATAAAACATTGAAAAAGTGCAAGGCGTTTATTGGCAACACTACGAATCAATTGAAAGTTTCAAACCCTATTCTACCTAGGATCAAAGTTGTACCAAAGATTCACAAACCAGGAAACGAAATGAGGGAGATTATCTCCGCTGAAGGATGCCCCACGCATAAACTTGCCAAATGGCTAGTAAAGAATTTTAAAATATACCTAAACCCTTTACCACTCACTCACTTAACAGCACACAGGAATTCGCAAATCAACTCCAGGCATCAGGAGAGATTCGGGAAGATGAAGTCATGGTTTCATTTGAAGTCAAAGCACTTTTTCCGAGTGTACCAGTAAAGGAAGCCATCTGCATTTTAGAGGACTGGCTTCTGAAGCAACGTGAGGATTCTACTTGGAAAAACAAAGTTCGGTCATATATCAAACTTACTCGTCTTTGTATAGAGGAAAATTATTTCATTTTCAGAGGAAATTTTTATAAACAAACTAGATGTGCTCCTATGGGCAATCCGCGTTCCCCATTTTTACGTGAATTGTTCATGGCTAACCTATAAAAGAACAAGGGATCTTTTTAGGCGTACTTCGACAACTCTTACACCAGTAATTGAGGTTTTAGGTAATTAGGTAGCGGTGAATTTCGAAAAAAACATTACCAAACCATTGCACAGTGGGCGAAAATTGACAAAACCACGACTAAATTAAATATAGAGGGCCGGGATCAACCCGAGTTCCCGGTAAAGTAGGAAATGCCATTATCTATCGACATAATTTTACACTTTACTTAACGTATATTACTGGAAATTGATAGTACTATGTATATATGGTGTAAAGACACCATATACGCCCTCAGACAAACTCTGCTGGATCCGGAATGACCGATAAAGTGGCCAAATTATAAAACATTTCCTAGAACCTTGTGATTTTTTTCTATGTTGTTCAGAATCAAGAGATCAAAGCGTATTTTATATAGAAACTATATTTTGGGGTATAGTGGTCATATCCTGGTTCTCCGGATAATCTGGATTGACCGATAACAATCCAGATTATCAGGAGAACCTGGATATGACCACTTTACACCAAAATTGAAATTCTCAATGCATTGAGTTTGAAGTTTAGAAGTTTTGGCCTAGATTTAGTAGTCAGCATCAGGACAATTCAGCTGAACTCACTGTTAGGGTCAACAAAAGATTCAACAAATGTCTTAGGGAAAGCTGGAGTCTACAAAATCTCTAGTCCAGATTGCAATAAAATCTACATTGGTCAGACGAAAAGGACTTTGGAAACAAGGTTTGAGGAACACTTCGCAGAGGTAAAAAGGCTAACAAAGAGCTGGGTAAAGGACTTCATTATGAATTTAAATCCAAGGTTGCAGAACATATCTTCACAAAGGATATCATTAATATCCTGCGGAGTGTATCTTCGCCTTGGAAACTAGACGTAGCAGATAGCTTAGAAATATTTAAACATAATCCATCAACATTGCTTAATAGAAGGAAACGGATACGATCGAGACTCTTTAGTATGCTACCTAAAACCACACATCGTATCATGCTTCTACCAGTTGGAGACTAAATTTAGGTACCTGGTTAGGTAAATTGTGACATGGCAATGGATATCTGCTGATTTTTAGTACCTGTTGATTAGTATATAACTCGTAGATAAAAGATGGATTCTTCAGTGGTGTTGAGTACTTGGCACTGATGAAGTCTGCAAGAAGTAGACGAAATACGCGTATTTGTCAAAAGATAAGCAATTATAACGGAATTGAAAGGAAATAAACCACACACTCAAAGCTCTTCATAACAGTCCTTCAGAGTAACATTGATGTGAATATAGGGTGTCCCATAATGTCTAAGCACGACTTTGGAATACCCCGGTGACGCTTAAACAGCCGATTATCACGCTGAATAAAATTGTTTACATTTCGATCAACAGTTTCGTGTATCGCAAGTGTCGGTTCATTTCCGTGACAATGTGAAGCATTTCTCCGGATAAGCGTAAACAGATCGTGCACAAATGGTGTACTATCCCCAACATTTCTCTGAGTCAATTAGCGAAATTGGAAGGTGTAAGCATCGGAACCGTTCAAAACGCGATTCGGAAGTATGGTGATGAAGCAAATTTCCAGGACAAGCAAAAATCTGGACGTAAACCCTGTTGACCGGAAAATCGTGTAAGCTTTCACACGCAAGAAAAGTGCTTCGGTTCGAGACGTGGCTAAAAAAGTGTGATCCTCGAAGAGTAACGTCCAGCGGGCCAAGGTGAGAATGCGTCTAAAGAAGTTATACGACCAATTGTGATTGATTATGGACGATGAATTATAGTTGATAACAAAACTCTTCCTGGTGATCTTCACCGTTTGTGACGGCAGAAGTGTTGACGACGCGGATAAGCCGATTTTTATCACAAATTCGGTAAAAAGGCTATAGTTTGCCAAGCCATTTGTGAGTGTGGTATGCTTTCAAAACCGTTAATACAATGACAACCGATGTTTTCGTGCGTGAGTGTTGAAACAAGCGTCAGTTACCCATGATCCGCAAACACGACGCCTCAGTACAGTTTTGGTCGGATTTGGCGTCGGTTCGTTACTCTAAAGACACTCCAAGGACACGGTAGCCTGGTATAAAGCCAACAAGGGTCAGTTCGTACCCAAGGAGATGAATACGCTAAACTGTCCCCAGGCCAGGCCAATTTGCGGAAACATGTAAAGGCAGCGGATTCCGTTGTTCATTTGGCTCTCAATTTTTTACCGGTTCAAACCAAACACCCTGCAAATAATGGAGAAATGATCTCAATTCCATAAGTCACACCGGATTAACACGAAAATTCCCTGGGGTCTGTCCAATGTGAGACATGTGCATATTTTTTTATTTCTAATATGAACATAGCATTTTTCGTTGTCAAATCATAAACGAATCGTATATATGCGAGTAACAGCCATGTAAACCGGATATTCTAGGTTCTCCAAATCATCCTAGAGTTCAGTTGATTTGTTCTACTATATCAACCAATACTGAAATAATGTCTGTAGTATCGAAATATGTCCAAACAGATTCAAAGTGTCTATGTGGATCGTTCCCGACCTAATGCTACGTACAGAAGATGTTATGTGTTCTGAAATCATTCTGGAGATCAGATTATTCTTTTTCTACTAGATCACCCAAGACTAATTCAATATCTTTAGTTTCGAACAATGTCAAAACAAATTTGCAGTGTCTATGTGGATCATGCCAACCTATTTCAACCAAATGTTCTAGGATTTTCAAATCGATATTTTGATACTACCAATATTATCCCAGTCTTTCTTGGTGTAGTTAAACATATCATCTGAACTGCAGGACGATTAGGAGAACCTAGATCGTCTGGTATACGTGGAAATAATTAAAAATTATCCATAAAGACACTATGAATCTGTTTCGACATATTTCGGTACTACAGACTTTATCCCAGTCATGGTTGATCTAGTAGAATAAATCATCTGAACTCCAGAACGACTTGGAGAACTTAAAACATCTGGTATACATGACGATAGTTCATACAAGATCCACATAGACACTGTGCATCTGTCTGGAAATATTTCAATACCTAAGATATTGTCCCAATCTCGGTTGATCTAGTAGATCAAATTATCTGAACTCCAGGACGATTTGAAGAACCTTGAACATTTGGATTACTCTGAAATAGATAATGCATGATCCACATAGACACTTTGAATCTTATTGGACATATTTCGATACTACAGACATTATTGCAGTCTTGGTTGATCTAGCAGAACAAATCAACTGATGTCCTGGACGATTTGAAAAACCTATAATTTCCGGTATACATATTAATAAGTCGTGCATAATCTACATCTGGTTTTCGTGGTACGTTACGGAATGTAAGATCTACCACCGATTCCTAGTCCTGACTACTTCAAACTAGGGGAACAGGATTTTTCAGTAATCCAAGGAACACATCTTACGCCTTGTTACTTTTTATACCTTGTTGATAGTGACAAGACTCGGCTTTGCCCACCGAGAATGATCTTGAAATAAGGAAAAACTTAGTTAGTCTTCATCTATGTGATTCCTAATCTTATATTCGTTGATCTCTAGTCTAGATGCATGGTCATTATCGGTTTCATTCCTTAATTTTGTTGCTAAGGAATCCAACTTTGACTGACAGAGGGGCGCGCCTTTGGAGGGTGCTTCACTCCGAAGGGTATAAATAGCGGAACCTTTCAATTAGAGTTGGATCCTTGCGATAAATGCAAGAATGACAAATGTAAAAAAAAATCGAATACTTTATCATTTGTGGAGGCGAACCAGCCCAAGGCTGAAAGCCTCCCTAATAAAGATAAATAATAATAATAATAATAATAATACTTTATCATTTCTCAATAGTGATGGAGTAATACGACTAAGGACACGGGATATACTACAATAGATCAAATTACTGCGGTGTTAGGTTCTGAACAGAGAAAAAAAAACGATCTACAAAGTCACATATATACGATTCGGTTATGATTTGACAACGAAAAGTGCTAGGTTCATATTAGAAATAAAAAAAAATATCATGAAAATGTCTCACCATTGGACAGACCCCAATGAATATCTGTGTAAATACCGAACCGCGACGTTGCCAACAAGTGTGACTTATGAAACTCTGGTAATTTCTCGATTATGTGCAGGGTTTTTGGTTTGAATCGGTAAAAATTGAGAATACTTGAGCAAAATTTACTTAAACATTTAGGACAGCAAAATACGTCAGAGACGCAAAGATTTATTTTCAAGAAAATTTACATTTCAATTGAAAATGCATTATTTTTTTAAATAATGTTTCACAAAATTTAGGCCGGTATTATTCAATAGAATCTCTTAATGTATGTTGTATGTATTATGTTCACTAATTACTCTGAATTTATACTATACATAAGTAACTGAAGATGATACATTGTTTTTTTTTTAATTTTTTTAAGGTTACAAACGATACTCCTTTAGCTCAGTCGGTAAAGGCGCAGCTACAAAGCAAGTCCATGTTGGAGACGACTGAGTTCGTTTCCCGTCCGGGCTATTAATTTTTCGGGTTGGAAAATTTCTCTACTTCCTTGGGCATAGGATGGTCTCTCTCAATTAAAACGTGAAAGTACTTCAAAGAACACTAAGTTGAGAGCAGCCAAAAATCTAATATGCTATAAGCAATAAGCTTGAAATGCCATGTAGTAGTATAGAAATGGTATTTCTAGGTAATGAAAACAATTTTTTTTTGTCGCGGAGTATTTGAAGTCACGGATTTCTTTTGAGAAATCGCGGATTTCGCGGATCAAATTTAGAAAATCTTGTAACAGCCCCGCACTAGCGTTTCTATCAACTCGTCCGCATTCAGGCCGGGCCTGTGAGCTTCGGCAAAGATATCCTCATGAAAAGCGTTCGTCTTCCCTTGCCACTCGCTTTTTGTCGTCTTCTGCATTGCCACAGGATTCCGTTGGCTGATGTTGTACCAGATCGCCTGATGTTCGCTATGGGTGCATCCTTCGCACACTCTTAGGTTCATGCAAAAGTGACGTTAATAATGAATTCTCGATCGTCACTGTGGAAAGTGCTGATGATTCCTCCGTTGTGGTCAGACTACCAGCTTTGCCAGGGCTTCCAGTAGACTTTATCCTCTTGCCTTCGTACATATGCACTCTCAATCCACTGCCCAAATATTGACTTCTCCTCCGAGGACGATCGGTCTCGTATAATTTTGAGTTATAGTTGACACAAACATCGAAATTGTTATCACTCTTGTATACAACATTGCTGAATTATGTTAAATTGCGCATAAATTTACAAGAAATATCAACGTGTGCACTATGTATCGCAGTAATTTGCACATTTTTTTTTAAACGGTGAAGAATGAATTTCATCGAATGCTGTTTGAAGTTCAATCGTATCTGTATGTAATTCCAATTTTCGATGCATTGTGTTGTCACGTTTCGCAACGTTATGGCATGAAGCATGACGTTTCATACAGCTTGATACTTATTTTGAAGCGAAGCTGTTAACAGAGGTGTAAATAAAGGATAGTCGTTGCTATAAATAGGATAATCAAGATATCATCCGAGATCTGCCAAATAAACATTGAACTTATTTGCACCTTACCTAGCCTTTACTTGCGGCTCAGCCGAATCGGTTTGCTTTGTTCGGGATGACACCAAACGATTAGCACGTCGAAACTGATTACTTGGCGTACGATTCCGATCTATCACGTGCAAGCATTTGAGTTTTCCCTACAGGTGACAACATTTTATCGAAATGTGATTGGATCAATTTATTTGCATGCTTGATTAACTTTAGTGGGTGATAATTGTCGGTTGGACTGAAAAAATAAGTTATCGATTGATGGCCTGCTTACGTCAAACGATGTGATTTTTGAAAGGAGATTTTAGATAGTTTTGAGAATAGCTGGGGAAGACAAACACAAACATTTTGATTATATTAAAGTTGAATGTCAAATCTAAACACCACAGGTGATGAAACAAGCAAGTATTTTGAAATCTTCTCCTCTCCTTTTTTGACCCATGGAATTTTTTAAAAACAACAATCCAGTTGCCGCCACTTGTTTACCTGTTTGTTTGCTTCCATCTCTCCACTCTCACGATGAGAGCCTGCTCGCGGTTTGTTTGGATCATTATGCCGATGACCCGGTGCTGCTTTCGCCATTCATTTATTGGGGGGAAAACATATCCACAGCGAGTCAGCATTTATTGCGCAGCATCATCTCTCTGTCTTACAGTGGACGTGCTGAGTCAGTACATAAGTCACAGGTCTCAAACAGCAGGCAACAGGGGGTAGGTCGCAGAACTGAAGATGATGAGTTGAACATTCCTGTAAATAATTGGTTTCAATTAGCGATCGTCGCGGGTGTCTTCGTGTTCGGAGGACGCAGGTGGCATTGACGGTGGTGGTGGCGGCGAGCGATGGATGAGAGGTTTAGTGAATGCATTGTTGGGTACTAACTGAGATGATTGTAACAGCTTGGATTGCTTGGACAGTTTGTGATACATTACAAATCGTATTTTATTCTAGTGATTGCTTTCATAAGCATTTGGCAATGGATTTGATGTAAACGACACTTACAATCAGACACCCATTTCATGCAGTAAATCGGTTCATTCGCTGTACAAATCACCCACACCCTACAAACAAGACAAGCGATAATGTAATCCGTCAACACTCCTTTCCATTCATCCGACGACGACGACGACCACAGTAGTCAAGGATTATTTGATCCTTGGCGTCGTCACTGACGTGCATGCGTCGGTCGTGATCACTGCGAATATTAATTACCCCTAGGCCTGCCAAACCCAGACGCAATTTTCAAACGACACTCAATGTTTGGAGTGAAGTCCAGTGTACCGTATCCGACCGGGCGAGACGAGATGATGTGTTGTCGTTAACGCTTAATGAATGCCAGACGGGCAATAAACGGTCGGCTTTGGGTGCCGGTATCTTCTCGGTCAACAGGTAAGAGTATTTAGATGGGATTTCCGTACCTTTCGGTGTTATGAGCGTTCGTGGCTTGTCAGTTGTCACAAATATCATTTGAATTAAGGACAGTCTAGTAATAGATCTACCGATGTGTGCCATCACATTGTATCCAAACGAGTTGAAAGTTCATTTGAAGTCGTCAGCTTACATCTATAATGTGAAAAGGTTTGATTCATACTGAATATTGCATTAGGTCCTAATTAACATTGATCGATTCTCTTCGTCGACTTTCTTGTTGTGTTTGTCGTTTTAGATGCTGGATAAAAGCTTATTTTATCGATCTGTGTGCTGAAAATACCTGGGAATGTCTTCGCATGGCCGTGGGGATACAAAGCGAAAGTCGACGAAGAGAATCTTTTAATATTACTTAGGACCTTATGCAATGATCAGCTTGATTTGAGCTATGAGCTACTGCTAGGATTTGACGATTCTGTGAAAAATGATCACCGATGCTTAGATTTTTTCCAATTGATTATACCAAAAAATAATACAAAAGATCCCAGCCATAGCTGCTACGCAGGTACGTTATCTTGGACTGAATTGGTCTGAATGTAGGCTAGTAGAGCAATGAAATTTATCTTGTATGCACTGATAGCAAACTGGAGTCATAGTCTTCAATTAGCGAGGGTAAGAAAAGTGAATGGTATTTTTGT